>NC_143392.1:51323588-51697755 GCF_980474605.1 Leiobunum rupestre | reverse complement strand
TGGATTTATAAGCCTCTACATCGGCTTCTCTTTTCCTTTTCCGATAATAATCGCCATTCGCTTTACCATATGTAATATAATTACTCATAAGTATGCCTCTGTATAACATTTCCATCGAAAAAAATCAATGAGACCTTGTTTCACGCGGAACATACATTAAGCGGACCCAAAAATGCAAAAATGCTTAAAATCCTTGTGCTATAGAAAAGGTTACCATGGAAATGAAATCATGTGATCGCGAGGCACGAACTAAACTTGACATGGGCAAAGCCAGAAACGCACGAGGAATTCTCACTAACTTCCGTTTCAAATAAGTAAAATGGATGACGCGTATTTCGTCACGGAGTTGTAAGTGACGTAATTTACGTCATATCCCGGCGTGAACAAGGTTTCATTAACGAAAATGTTTTTATGGCATACTTATGAGTGATTACGTTACATATGGCTTTACGTTAAGACATTTTCTACTAAAACACTTTTATTGAAAGTTAGGAACTGTGTCAATAATAGTCCTGTTTTTAAAAATTGTAACTTTTTTTATAAATAGGACTATTACTGTTCGTAACTTTTACCGTTAGTTGTATTTTACCAAAACTAATGTGAAAGGCTTAGTTTTTTAATTACTAATATGTTAGGATAGCAGAACTATTCAATATGCCTAACTTTTATAATAAACGATAATCATGTAACAATAGCACACATATAAACTGACTTTTCAATTTTTGATTGTTTGTTGCGAACTTTAAAAATATTAAGTAACAGAAACTGACACCTAATAGATTAGTACCTATAATTATCTTCTGATATCTTGATAAAATTCTTTATAAAAGTAAGAGACCCCTTCTGTTAAAGTCTGTTAAACAACTAGAAATCTCCACAGTAGCGGCGCCAGCAATAGGCCGGGGTAGGCCTGGGCCTACTTGAAATTTTGGTAGGGGCCTCCAAAAGTCGTCTTAAGGGGACTCCAAAATTTAATATATGGGCCTCCAAATTATTTAATATAAAAATATTCTGTAATTTGTTTGCGAAATAATTTACTTATTTTTTAATTTCCCAATATTCAACACGAGTGATTCGCTTAACGACACTGCTGTTTTTATTCCTTTCAAAGGTACGAGTAACTTTTCTTTGACCATAATTGATTTTTAAGTTTTACTATATCGAAATTGTATCTTTAATTTTATTTTTTCAAATTAATGGTTATTAAACTTACTTTACTTAGTGTACCTACGTCGACCTACGTACATTCATTCTCGTAAAGTTGTACGTTCTGTTGTAAGGGATGTACATGCGAAGTACCGAAAGAATGAATGTAAATTGATAGACTGGAATTCAGTCGTAGAAATAAGTAAATAACCCCTCATTTGTTAAGTGTTATCGGTACACAAAAGAGGATCAACACACACCCAGTTTTTAGTAATGTTTATATTCATAATTAACTCTAATTCTTTCGTCGCCTACCCATTTTACCCAAATATTTCACCAATTGCTTCAAAAAAAATTAAATTATGCTTGGGGACGGATTTGAAAAAAATTGTGGTGGGGGGGGGGAGGGAAGGGCCTCTTTAATTTTGGTGGGGCCTCCAAATGGTTGGCCTACCTCCCCAAAAACCCTGGCGCCGCTACTGAATCTCCATAATGGCCTTTCGATATAGACTACATTCAAAATTTACGATTTGGACTAATTTCACAACAAACAAGTTGCTTTTCTTCCTTACTTCGTACTTCGTTGGTTCTGTTCAACCGATAATTTCATGTTATATACTGATTAAATTGCCAACGAGATCGAATAAAGATAAGTCCGTTCTTCGACAGTATTTTTCTAAAGCAGTTGTAAACTGAGAAATACGCTGCCATAATTAGTTGGATAACTTGGATACATATGAATACACGACGACGACGACCATTTGCAATTAGGAAATTAACCTGAATTAGTATAGTCAGATCAACATTTGTACATGATTACGTCTCATATTATTGTTTCTGCTACAGCTTAAATTTTCAACTTGGCGCACGTGGAAGGGAACTTATATAGTAAAGCGAGGTACACGAAAGCTAATAATATATTTTGTACAGTTGGACTGAACTAAATATAATATGTAAATAGGACATATTTTTTGATTTTGTTTACTTACTTTGAAATTTTTCTAAGGGCACAATAATATTTTGAATTGGGCACCGATACTTTTTAAGGGGGCACCACGGGGCACTCTCAGATTTTTTGAGGGGACACAAATTATTTTTGAGAGGGCCAGGCCCCCTCAGGCCCCCTCAGGCCCCCTCGCTGGCTACGGGCCTGTTTGCGCGGCTACTCATGACGTAAATATTGTAAGCCTCTATTAAGCCATGAGGTAAATATGGCGTATTAAACCATTTTTCCTTGAAAAAGGGTTGTTTGTGGGTTTTTTTTTAAATTACCTTATCAAGCATCCACCTGAACTGCTAGCATACGATTAAGGTCCTGTCGCGCTGAAAATACCCATGCTTTTCATGTTCTCCTCAGGTGAAATATCGTTCGTCGAATTATTATCTTAGGAATATATTTCCAGTCAAACAGCGAATCGTAGCTTCTCGGCCGTTCGATTAAGATGAAAAAATTAAATATGCCTAATTTAGGCCTGCGGCAGCCACCTAACCTAACCGAACCTCAGTTCAACCGGAACTATAGCCTGAACTTCACTTGAAATGTGAGATGATGTGGTTTTATTTCAGGCAAATTATGCACCGCCAAATTTTATATTTCTGCTGCTTTAGCATTTGTATTCATATTTAGGACTAAAGAAAATGAATACCTTTGGTTGAAGAAAGGTTCCACCCTGCTCGATGGGCTTTAAATACTTGGCTTCTTTATCGTTTAGTAATGATAAAAAGAAGAGAAGAACTATAGATGAAAGTTGAACAATGTGAAATATTAAATCAAATGGCTCATCCGTAAAATCCTAGAAAGAAATGGAATTTCATTTAAAATCACAAGACTATAGCTAATTCGCTACCAGTTTCCATTGTTTAAAACATTATGTTATTTCAAAATAAAATCAAAATTTTACCTGTAGAATATATTTCGGAAAATCTATTTCTCCTTTTAAAACCGAGCTAGTTCTTTATTTATTCCTTATTACATTTTAAAAACCATACCTCTGAAAGATATGCCCATTTTGATCGTATACATGTATAATTTAACTATATGTGCACTTCATAGATCACGGATCGTTCTCAACAACGCCAAGATTTTCCTTTTGATCAAGATGGTTATCGGATTGTCTGTCCACAATCATACTCTGATATCGAGAGGACCTAAGCACAGTGGCGTAACTAGGAACTTCGCCCCCCCCCCTGTGAAAAACGAATCTGGCCCTTTAAAATTACACCGATTTTAATCATAAAGTTTGGGGGCCCCCTTGTTCTCGGGGGGACCCCCCGCGCCACGGGGTCTGCGGGGGCTCTATTTACGCCACTGCCTAATCAACATACTTTGTAGCGGTGCTCGTTCATCTTCCTGCGACGACAGTTCTAATTTGATAGTGTTGAACTGTCTAAAGGTGTATTTCTGATCAATATTCAAAAGAAGTGACCTTCTCCCAAAGATCCTCTTCTCAAAAGAATTGCAAGAAAGTATAGGGAAGCTCTTATGAATAAAAGTTAATATTATTCACTTAAGATAAATTCAAAAACTAGTTACGTAAACTTTATATTAATTATCTTATGATTTACTATTTAAATCGTCTGAAATTAATTAATTTCATCAAAAATTTGTCGTCGGGTAAAACGTATTAAACTGTTTAAATGAACTTTAGTGAAATAATCCACTTAAAGTAATGCTCATTTCTCTTTAACAAATGTGTGTTTTATACTCAGGGAAAATGTGAAGTCAACTTTAATCGTTGATTGAAACCCATTCATGCTGGAAGAGTAAGCTTCATTATCCTAATAAAATAAGACCATTTTTACTTTGGTTCCGTAAAGCTTAAGTTTCCGAATGAAGCAAGCTTGGGTGGCTTGTTTCCTTCCCCCTTTCAGGTCGGTGGGAAAATTAGCCACGACGCATCGTTTCAACAAACTCATTCTCCGTTAGTATAAATAAATACATTTATGTATTTAGATTTTTAAACATTTGTATCGATTTAAATTATCTACTGTAAAATAATCTATTAAATATTTTATTTAGAAAATAAACTAAAGATAAAGGTTAATTATCATATCACAGCATACATTTAAACTATACAGGGTGTTACGGATGAGTAAAAGCTTATCTTAAATTGAAGGACGTGTTTTTGGATGCTAATGATTCAAAAATGTCCTTTGTTTCAGAGTTTTGGGCCCACAAACACCCTGCCCCAAAACAACAATTTTAAGTTGCTTTTATCAGTGAAGCAATAAAAATTGCCAAAAGATCATTATTGAAGTGTGCTAAATCATACAATGATTTTATAAATGCTAAGTTACAATATTTTATTTAATCGAGTTTAATCGACACTGTTAAACAAGCAACTTGTACGAGTAGAATGGCCAGTGAAAACGGCTCTTTTGGGACCCAGAACTTATATATCACTGAGTCCCGAGTCGGTTATCGGCGGCCCTGCATACGAGAGCGAAATAAAAAATTACACTGACAATACCACACCGAACGTTTTTGCCTAATCTGTAATTAATTAGATTTACCCCAAGTTGTGTAGGTGGTATCTAGCTTTATCTCATCTGAACGCATTAGGTCAGGGGGATAAAATTTAATTTCCTTATTTGCTTTTAAGAAAGTCATTTAGGTTCTTTAGACTTTGTTCTTTACTATTAAAGGTAGGGTGCTTTTAAAAGAGCAAAATAAAGTGCTGTAGTGAAAATCCATTATTTTCTATCAAATATTTTGAAACGTACGGTGCATTTTTTTTATTTCCCAGTACCTAATGTGCGGGTGTAGAAGCCCAAACATTATTCCGAGTACAGTCCCCTCAAAGACCGGTACCAGATCGACGCTTGAGAGAACACGGACAAGTTAAACCAGGACAAACTCGTGAGAGAGTGCACAACGTATCAGAAGATATTGAGGAACAGGTACCTACACCAATTAAGTTCAACTAGTTTTTGATAGATATGACTCGTCTTACCTTAAAATTTAGTAAATTACTTTAGCAACGTGGATTTATTAGTAATTACTTTAGGTTCTTACCATTGCCAACAACGATCCTGGGACAAGTACCTGGCGAGTTGGGAGACAATTGGATGTAAATGACGTTATGGTGTTCCAAAGTCTAAATGGTCATCCATCTCACTCACGAGTACCACCTTGAAAAGCTCTGAACGACGCAGACTATACTGGGTGAGTTGTATTTTCTCTGTTGTTAGTTGACAATGAAGGTCGAGTTTTCTGTTAACAGTTCATCAAGCCAATTTTTCATAACGGCTTACTCAATTTGCACAACACTCACCAGTGCATTCAAGAAAACACCCCAACGGGCTAGTGTTAGATCAAGTCAAGTGCATTTAAGTATTATTGTTTTTTTTCATAACGGCTTACTCAATTTGCACAACACTCACCAGTGCATTCAAGAAAACACCCCAACGGGCTAGTGTTAGATCAAGTCAAGTGCATTTAAGTATTATTGTTTTTTTTTCATAACGGCTTACTCAATTTGCACAACACTCACCAGTGCATTCAAGAAAACACCCCAACGGGCTAGTGTTAGATCAAGTCAAGTGCATTTAAGTATTATTGTTTTTGTGATATTGTTGTTAACCATTTATTTGGTCCTTTTTTCCTTCTGCCTAGGTAAAATGGTCAGGCATACTTTCAATTTGTTGAGATAATTAACCCGAGCTAATTAAAAACGTGCCAATAGAAACGAGAAGGCGCGTGTGGTTTCTCCTCTTCATTTTTCTTTAAGGTGGATAAGATAGGGTGGACCAATTGTGAGGTCAGCCCGATCTACCGATTTAAACCCATGTGACGTTTTCCTCTGGGGCTATTTTATAGTTGTTGGGTGGTAGAGTGGTTAGCACTTTCGCCTCGCAGCAATAGGAGCCCGGTTCAATCTCCGCATGTGGCACTGGATGAAAACTCAGAACCGCTCCTTCTGCGTTGAGTTTCGGAGTTTTCACCCCCCTTTATAAAAGGGTTTTCGCCAGAGCTCTTCGGTTTCTCGTTTTCATAAAAACTTTAAGATGTATACGATACAATTGAGAGTAAGGAGCCGTCGGCTCGTTTGTTATGAAGAGCTTGCCACCACCCTACTACGCATTAAACCCAGCCTAAGGTGGTGCCAATCTGCATATTACTTAGAATACAAGACTGAAGTTTGGGACAATGACGACCGTCTACAATGGATAATTGATGGATTTTAAACTATTCGCCACACAGTTGGTATCTTTCAAATAGTTCGAGAATATTTTGTACGACAAGATCATTCTTGTATTAGAGCCGGAGGTGGCCATTTTAAACAATTTTTGTAATGTAATTAAATCATTGTAGGATTAGGCACACTTCTGCTAGTTCAAAAATGCAATTTTGGCATTTGCTTTGGTGTTTATCACTTAACCATTAACACTCAAATTAACAATAACTAGAAACTCTTGGGTTCAAGGCAGAACACCGAACTTCTCATTACTGGCTATTTCTTGGATTTGGGCCGGTTTTTGTGGACCTTAAACTCGGAAACAAATTATTTTAAGATCCACGTTGTTCGGACATTTTTGACTCACTAGGATCGTAAGAACACCCCTTCAAATATTGTGATATACTTATCCGTAATACCCTGTATATGTTTTATCGAGGTCAGAACTAATATATTAACACATTCCACGGTTTTATTTATCACAAAATACAATCGAATCGAACATTTTTAAATGGTACAGAAACTTATAAGATATGGTTAGTCTTATTCTATGAAACCCAAATCATAAATAACAAAGTGGACTACATCATTTCAAGGGAGTAGAACATCCCATTTGTCAATAACATAATTCGATTGGCTTGTTTAATACGCATCTGTGTCGCCATATTGGTTGATAGCATATTAGTCCTTATGTCTTAAGACAGCTTAGATTCCTTCACAGTACTAATGAGCACAAAAATTTTATTTTACATTGAAATAGTATCTTTATAAGTTCTTCTAAAAAACATTTTTTCCGACATCAATGTGGAAAAGTTGTTTGCGTTTCTGCCATCAGGAAATGTGGAAAATTGAATTGATTCATCTTAAATCCAAGGTCTTGCCACATAAGCGCAATAGCATCTTTTAGGACCCGTGATTTTGGGTACCTAAATGTATTTTGAACCGAACTGTCATTTAAATTTTTTAATTTGGTCATTCTGTTGAAGACTATTATCGTATTGGTTTTCATCGTACCCTGAATCCGTAATAGAACGTACACACAGATATCAGGTAAGTAGAGAGCGGGGTCAATTTCAATCTAAACAACGGTTCAAGAACTAATAGATTTTACAGAGGCTGCGCGTGGCTTAATAAAAACAATTACAATAAATATTAATCTAATACTAAATGTGTTTATAACTATTTACATGGACATGTATCGGTACTTACCACGTAGTCGTGTGACATCATAAAAGATCTTAACGTGATGAGTACTGATATTGATGAAAAACACCAAAATGTTATTAGAATTCCTGAACGTCGAATGCCATATTTCTTTCCCAAAAAATGCAATATCATCACCAAAACCTTTAAAAAAAAACATGTTTCAACGAGTTGATTACTAGTACAAAGCGAAGGTTTCCATATAAACCAATATTATATATAAAATATTTTCATAAAATCATAACTTATCGTGATTCCGATGTAAACTGTGTGACATGTAACATGTTTCATTTGTAAAAGCTATTCGTATAAGTTTAATTTATAGCATATTTTGTTAATTATATTTTATGTTTTTTAATTACATCTTCCAAAATAGGAACCATTCATAGTGTAAAATATTTTTTTTCAAGTTCGTGTTTTAAGTTTTCAATTCCTTCTATTTTCTAAATAAAAATAAGTGAAAAATACCGAAAATGGCATCTGACAGTTAAGGAGTTTTATCATATTTTTGTTAAACCAAAATCTCCCTCAGTGGAAATTTGTTGGATTAAAACTTTAAACTTCCTGGCATAAAACCCATAAAGAATTATAAGAACATTGAAATTTAGGGTTGAAAAATCAATTTCAATCGCCATGGCCAAAGAGAGCACAAACATTTCCCTTTTTAATATTTTATTGTTATATGAAGCCCTACTATATCTCGGTCGAGCCGTCGAGCTTCAACAAGCGCGGTAAAAGTCAACTTGGAATATCAGTTAATCGATGATAAGAAAAGACACGAAACTGCGCACTCACATGACACATGACACAAAATAATAATTATATATTCAAAATATATTATATATATTATATGTATATTAAATGTGTATTCAATTTGTATTTATTATAAATTAATTAAAAATGAACTATATATGAAATATATTAATTAATTAATTTATTTTTAAGTTTTAAATATTAAAATACCAAATTTATTTATTCCATAAAAAAACTTGAAGGTGCAGCAATGTATTTTATCTTTTCAAAATTTATTCTTAATTATCAATTTAATTTTAATTTAATTAGAAATAAAATATTTTTTTTATTTTTCTTCTGCACGGATTTTTCATTCGTTTATATTTAGAACTTTCCGAGAGGTTTTTTAAATATATTATCTTTTTTTTATACATGGAGATTTCTTTATTTTATTCCAACTCTACCTTGCTGTTTCAAAAGCCTTATTTATGACTACAAACATAATTGTTTCACCAAAGCTTTGAAATGCACTTTCATGTAGAATTGGTAAAGTATCTTAAACAGTTTCCTATCATATATCGCTACCTTTAACCATACAAAATTACTATTTAATGAGCTAAATAAACGGTTTTCTCTATTCTCTCGTTTTACCGCCTTTTCCCGTCGTTCTGGCGCACAGGGAAACGACTGTGCATAAGTTGCTGGTTTTACACCAAGAGCGCGGCCGGTTAATGAAAAATCGGAGGACCTTTTTTGAGGCGCGTTGGGCTCGACCAATCAGCAAGCGTTATGCCGTTGCGTGAAAAATGCTAAAATTCGTAAGCAAGCCTTCTTTTAAAGACTTTCAAAATCACTCTTTATATCACTTGACAACGTAAGGCTCGCTGATTGGTCGAGCTAAAAGTGCTTAAAAACCAGGGAAATAAAATAGAGATAATGCAAAATTATTTTCTCCGTTTTTTGGTTTACCGGCAGCCCTGGCGGCAAGTTTCGTCCTTGTGTACAGTTGTTTTCCCGTGTGCCAGCACACCGGGAAAAGGTGGTAAAACGAGAAAAACAGGAAAACACTGCCCGTGTGAATATACAAAAAATCTTGAAATTGGTACTGGCATGAAAACTTTTTTTGGGTGAATTTTTTCGTGCAGACGCACACTAGGAGGAAGCACTGATATAAAATACACGAGACCGGGAGTGCGCGCTCATCCGTTTTTGGTTTCTAGTATTACAATTTTTCCCTTTTCGTATTGTAGATATTATATTTAAATTTGATTTTCTAGACGTATAACTGTTATATTATTTAGTGAAACATTCTTATTTGATAAAGCTGCGTAGATTGAACTTATTAAGGAAAGAAAAAATACTTAATTATTTGCTATGGATATACGAATATAACGAAAGTTATTGTTTGTTTTTAGCCTTGGTTATGGAAAATCAAGCTGAAGATGGTGTAAATTTCCTAGGGATACGACAAAATTTAGCTAACACGAACAATAGTTAATTAATGTTGTTACAAGGAAGGCGAAGAAAGAAGATAATAAACAAAAGGGAATGGGTTTGAGCGATTAATAGAAAAAGATAACAATATGCAGTATATCATCGCCTCGTACAGGAAATGAGGCTTGAAGACCACGATATATTTTATGTGTATTTTAGAATGGTACCCGCTTAATTTGATGAGCTATGGTCGGTCCCCTTATTTTGAAGAAATAAACTAAATTTCGTAGTGCTATTTCTCTTGGGGAACGACGGTAGGTATACCTAAATTGGTTTTGATGCCTTTAACATTTTGTTTTTAATGTACTTTTATTAGTTATTTAACAACCGGAGATGCAATGCTGACAATTGGCATTAACTATAGGGCTGCATCCTCGACAATTTCGCTTATTGTCTTTCACACGGCAAATTCCGAGGGGTCGGACATTTACCAAAATCCCGTACACTTTGTCTAAAATCGCAAAATCTTTAAACTCACTCTAAGGTAAATTAACATTGAAATCCCAAAATCACTTCAAAAAGTAATGATAAAATCGCCAAAATCTCTACGAAATCCCGAAATCCCGTACAAAATAATGGCAAGTGTCCGACCCCTCGGCAAAATCTATTTGGAGTGCATTAGCTCCACTATTTTTAAGCCCTCCAAATACAGCTAGGTGGATAGCTGAGGAATTTGAAGAAATTCCTAATTGCACAGGTCGGTGGTGTAGCCAGAGAAGGAGCTGGTTCCTTACCAAAATGTATAATTGGCTTATTATTACATTAACGTTTTTGAAAAAGGATCCGTAGATGGTAAACATGTTATGATCCAAGCACCTGCCAACACCGTATCAATGTTTTACAATTATAAAGGGACATTTAGCATCGTTTTACTTGCAATGTGTGATGCTAACTATGACATAAGGAAATACTAACCATCAATCATAAATGATAAAATAAAATGTGTTTTTTAAAATAAAACCTTTCAGATTCACTCTCGTTGATATTGGAGCTACGGGCAGGGGATGGAGGAGTATCTGCAAACTCTGACTTTGGCCAGGCTGTCCATGAAAATCAGCTTGGATTTCCACCTCCAAGAACTATCAAAGGTTCAAAAGATATTGAATTTCCCTATGTTATAGTAGGGGATTAGGCTTTTCCTCTAAAAAATCAATTTAGGAGTCAGTTTATATTTTATGCCAAATCTTAATATGCCAATTATTGATGTACACTAAATTTACGAAGACGAATGGACAATTACCGATTAAGTCGTGCGAGAAGGGTAATTGAAAATGCTTTTGGAATTCTTTCAACGAAATGGAGGGTTTATAGAAGGCCAATTATTGCTAAAATCAAAACATGCGAAGCAGTAGTGCAAGCCACTATCTGTCTGCATAATTATTTAATGGTGATCATCCAAAATTTTTATCTAATATAAAACGTTAACATTTTTTCTAATTTAGTTTAAAGAAGAGAGCCTAAGTAGCACCCAATATATGTTGACAGGGAAAATAGTTTAGGAGAGGTTATTGGAGGTCAGTGGCGAGGAGTAAATGATGCTGGAGGTGCTTTGGAAAATTATGGTAATCTTACAAATACCCATGGCAGAGACTCCGAAACGATCAGAAACTATTTTGATCAGTATTTTGAAGCTAAAGTGGGCTCTTTCCCATGGCAGCTTCGCGGGAGAACTGGATATGATTAATTTAAATGGTTATTAATAGAAAACAAAAAATCAAAATGTTTATGGATTAGAAATAAATTAATTGCATTTAGAAAATTACAACATTTGCATTTATAAAATTTAAACTGAATATATTTTAAATCTTTGGCCCTTTTAATTTTTAACTATTGATTTTGAGCAGTTTCTTTTAAATATTTAATTACAACTTGATTTAATTCAGCCTTACAATTTTCTTGCTCAATACAAGTTAATTTTTTATTATTGTTGCTAATGATAGACAAAACATACTAGCGCTATCTGACAATTGTTGCGCAATTCCATTGTTTGTACCAA
Organism: Leiobunum rupestre; assembly: GCF_980474605.1. Lineage (NCBI taxonomy): Eukaryota > Metazoa > Arthropoda > Arachnida > Opiliones > Sclerosomatidae > Leiobunum > Leiobunum rupestre. The sequence goes on along the minus strand of NC_143392.1, from coordinate 51,686,007 downwards.
CAATACTTAAAATAGCCTTATCCAAATTGAGATTACCGGTAATACTGTCTGTGAAAATTGTTTTAGTAACATGATTAAAACTGCTATCCTTAAAAATTAAATACGACATTATTACACTTTATCAACCATGAGGTGTTCATAAAACATCATTTGTTCTAGTAGTGGCCATTGCTTTTTTTTATTTGGTCCCTGACCCGCTGGGCATTTTTAATCCTTTAAGTTCTTTACTGAACCTTTTCCGTAGAGCCTTTCATCTCTTTTGGCAGAATAGAGACTTGGCACTCCGTAGCTTTGGCTATGGCCGCCATTGTGGTAATATTTTTCTCCCCACGATAAAAACTATTGAAAAAAAAACTGTGACGTAGCACTGCCAAATCCCAACTCAACTATAATAATGATTAATTTATAGTTATTATTTATACTTATGAATTATAATCAAATAAAGTCTGCTAACCTGTTTTTGATTTTTTTCAGCTACTTACAGCCATACATTCGGTTTCATTTGTCTATCCTAAGATCCTTAAACGTATTAAGACAACAATCTAGTAAATTTTTTTCTTTAATTAACTTTATTAATCTTTCATCGTCTTCTAATAATATTTCCTCTGATTCAACAGAATCGGTCACATCCCTACCGTTTTCTAATAAAATGGACATACACTCATTGTATGCCATGTTTTTACTGACCGAATACGGATAACAAATAAACCCTTTCGAAAGAAAGAAATATCCCAACACGCTGTTGTTTCAAAAGTTGTGCAATAGTTTCTTTCTCCAAATTGGTTGTTTCGATAAGGTATGCCGTGAAGTCAGAGCGGTTCTTCGAGAGGAGCGACAAAAAGTTGAGGCTAGTTGAACTCGGTACGGGTGACGGATTTCATCCGAGCGCGGGATCGCCGGTATCAGCCTCATATTTTACTCGCATAGTGTGCGATATACATCGGCGAAAGCAGCCGCCGGTTTTGGTACCAGCAACTGTTGCCGGTACGGGAAACTACATAGTGTGCGACAGCCTTTACTTGTTGTATAATTCAAATAACCTACTGGAAAAGTGATAAGTTACTTATTAAGCTGTTGGACACCTACACAAAATATGCAAGAGTGCGTTTTATACCAGAAATACAGCTACTGAGCATTGAAATAATTTTATTTGTCTTCAATACTTTAAAATGTTGGATCGCAACAAAATCATATCATATGTTTTAAAACAAATTCAAACATTCAATGTAAATTATTTCTTAATCATCAAAAGTTTTGTGTCATTTTCGAAAGTCTATTAGTGATAAAATAATAAATCTGATCTTAATATTTGAGAATCTCAAAGTGTAGGTAAACTCAAAATAGGTTCTGTTCATACCACAGCTAATAGTTTGTCTTATACAATTTTGACCACTACATTTATTTAGGGGGAACATTAAAAATTGAGCTCTGAGATTACCAGGAGCTTAAGAAATAGTTTGGCTTTTCCCTATTGTTTGGTACTTTTCATGACCAAACTGATCTGTCTCTTGTTTTGGAATAGCTGTACATGGTCAAATACCAAGAAGTGCCAGAAAGGGTTGAATACAATTTGTCAACTATGAAATCAAGTCTCGGGTTAACCTGATTGGGACCGCTAAGGGTTGTCCTGACCTTTATCACTTTTGCACGTCTCTCTATCACACCAAAACGATTATCTCGATTGATCATATTTTTTACTTTATCTGATTTATCTTATTGCTTAGCGGATAGTCGAATAAACAGGGATACACCAAGCCTATTAACCAATCAGATGACTATTGAAAATAAAAGTAATAGTTGACCCCTCACACCTTTCTTGAAAGTCCCTTTAACTAAATTGTGCACAAACTGGTGTTTTATTTTAATTTCCTCAATTTATTTTCCAGGCCAGGCTTCATTTGTATCTTCATTGAAATGTCATAAGGTATTTGAGTTTAACAAAAATTACACCAATTTTCTGAGATTTATAATATTTAACACAAACTATCTCTAATGCAACGAACATTTTTCGAAGTGAAAATTTTAAAACATGTTCTTTTCAAATGATATGTCAAAATTTTTATTTTGCTTTCACAAAAATGTTTTCGAATGCTTGGCAAAATGATGTATCTTTGGGATTTTTGAAATATCTTGTTAGTTTAAGCATGGCAAACTTTTATGAATTTCATTATTTTATTTTAGAGTTTTTCCGGCAAACGAGACGCAAAATTAAAGATTTTAGATGGAAATATTACAACGATGTAAAATTTAAAATTGTACTTACATATGTAGGGCATTTAACTAATTCCGCCAAAACTTCCGCTGATATATTTTCAAGGCGTGTCTTGAAGGTTATTTTTACAACACTTAAAGCTATAAGGACAATTGTTATTCCCTAAAACAGTAAAAACGATAATTACAAAATGTGAGAGTTTCATCAACTTTTATAAAGACGGAGCCAAAAATAAATAAACGATTTGAATTTTTTTAGAACAAATTTTACTCTACTGCCACGGAGTACAACGAGATCAATTGAGAATAAATGAGATGCAACAAGTTTCCGAAGGATATTAGTACTGTCATTTCAATCCGAATTTTGCTGAACCCAACCCAAATTATCACCGGAACAATCTCAAAGGTTTAAAGTTTTAAAAATGCGATACATAGATCACCTTTAAAGCTCTGCTACTTTAAGCGTAAATACCGTAGCTTTCATCTTACATAAACCAATTAACAGAAAAAATGCTACTCAATACTATAGTTTCTGGCCAAAAAAGTCAGTTTGGCCAGAAAAGGCAATTTAAGCTAATTTTTAACATTTTATTGAAAATAACTGTAAAATTTTATAGTTAAGTCCATTAATACCGTAGTTACTATTATTTTATATTACATGGTTACTAGAGCTGATCACTGAGCAATCGGCGAACACGCTTCTCGGGCGTGGTCTGAAGCTTCACGTTAAATTACTGCGTAAAAGGATCAGCCGCTTGGTACGGCGATAGCATTTGACAAATAGCGGTCAAGGTAGGATCGGTTTAATATCTGCCGCAGACGCTTAATTTAAATGGACATTTTTGGAAGCTACCTATTACAGGGTCCACCAATATTTTTGCCAATTCTAATATCTACACTATATATGAAACAAAAATCATGACTAACGTTAGTTTAAATTTAGAGATTATTTAAAAGTATTTGATGAAACTTTACATGAGGGGAACTTTAAATTGCTAACTGAGATCCTTATTCCAAATAACAAACAATGTCGAATACTAAAAAAACTAATACATATTTTTGAAAATGATTTATACGTTTTTGCTTACCATTTTGGAAAGATTAAGGTAGGACCAAGGTATAACCCTTCTAAATGACTTCCTGAATGACCGAACTTCGAAAAAAAGAAACAGCCAAAGAAAAAAACAAGGAACCCAAGCCAACACGGTGCTTTGAAAACACGGCGTGAAATCGGGGTTGTTGGTGTACCATGTTAAATTGGAATCCTGAAATTTAAATTTATCGTCAGTTGGTTAGCACTTTCGCCTCCCAGCAGCTCGAAACAACCCCTTCTGCGTTGAGTTTGCAAGTTATCTTCCCATTGATTTAAAGGGGTTTCCCCCGAGGTCTTTGGTATCCCTTTCCATAAAAACTTGTTAAGGTAAGCGGCAATAGTTAGTGTAAAGAGCTGTTGGCATGCGTATCATGAAAGGCATGCCACCACCCTCCTACGCATTGTAACCCGGCCACCTGAATTAAGGGCTTTAAAAGGCGCTTGATGACTTAGGCCTATGGTGGTGCCTTGCGTATTAGACTAGCTGATTATTAGAATTATTATTATTATTGAATTTAGGCAGAAAAATAATGAAGGTGAATTAAGAAATTTTGTTTCAAGAAATGATAATTACACAAAACAATTAAAATTAAAATCATGCCGGTGGGTACCAATCTTGTTTTGAAAATTTAAATACATAACGATCTGATGGGGACATGTTAAAATAGAAAATAGAAGACACCTGTGTATATTTTATTAAGAATATTGATGGGAAGAGTCCAGGTTGGGTAAAACTTGGGTCTATTTGAAAGATCATGTTTAAATATACTCAAAAATATCAGGCGTAAAATTGTATCTTTTTTAATGACGATAAATTAATTTCTAAACTAGCGAAATTTACCCGCCAAGCGAGCTGCCTATTTCTTTCGCCTTCCCTCCGCAGACCGCACGCGGAGCAAGCGCGCGCAGGGAACAGAGCGCTGTTATAGCGCGAACAGCGCGTGATTAAAGTCCTAAAACGTGACCGCGAAACAAAATGGCAGATCGCTTAGCGGGTAAATTTGGCTCGTTTAAAAATTAATTTCTCGTCATTAAAAAAAGATACAATTTTACAACAGATATTTTTGAGTATATTTAAACATGATCTTTCAAATAGACCCAAGTTTTACCCAACCTTTAAATATATCTCTTTATGGTTAGGTTTCCTTTGAGACATCAACAGGGCCCGTTTCAATAGGAGGGAATACGCCGCCTAGCCTTGGATGTGCACATGCCATAATGCCGTTACTACTTTGAAGTACAGGTTAATTGTAGAGGTAAAACTGCGTAGTTATGTTTAAGACGTTATAAACCATTTTCCCACGGTCAAAGTAACACACAACTTTATGATATATTTCACCTAACACAAATATTTCTTACGAAACGTATTTTGAAAAATTAGAAAAAGCGATGATTCACGTTTCACAAAATAAGCAGTTTACGGATGTACTTTTTAAAATCTTCTGTTTTTAACTTTATCGTATGGTTTAGAGGAAAAGCCCGTTCAAATTATATATGAGCCAATTTCAAACATAATATTAAGAAGCGCTCGGCAAAAAAAATAACATTTTCTCTTAACAAATTTTCTTTACAATTTAATGCAAATCTTTTTTTTAAACCTGTTAGTCTAGTTTGAGGGATGTTTAAACGACACGGATACCAGTCTTTAAGAATGCTTAGGTCATGTCGTGAAATGATTTAATATTTTCTTAGAGTTTAAATTAAAATATCGCAGTAAAATGTCAACTATAGTTTAAAGTTTTTATCTAAGTAAGCTAACGTGTTTATATCAAGTTATAAAGTTGTCTGAATAAATTTTCAAAAATATATGAAATAATACTAAGTTGTTTCTTAGACATTGAAATAAAAGTTTAAATACGCAATCTTACCCAAAAACTCGAATTACAGATGTGTTGCAGAACGTTTGTCATTTTAAAAACTGTTTGAAACAAGACCAAAAAGTTTTTATACTAAGATAACATATTACGCGACTAGTCGCTAATACGACATTGCTACGAACAACCAACCGTTTTTACTACTACCATACATTTACGGTCGTAAATCCGCGCTTTACCCGTACCACGTTGTGAAAAATTATTCCAAGCGAACTCCTCTGTCGATAAAATATTTTGTAAAATAAGGTTATTTATTCGTAAAGCAGAACATATATAAAATAAATTTAAAGTAGAAAATGGTTTAAAAATCGCTATTAATAATATGTCTTAATAAATATTAGTATTATAGGAATGGTAATTGTATAAGTATAAAGAATTATTATTCCTTACCCATAGTGTACTGTTGCAAAACATGTTGTGGAAAAATTTTAACAGATTTAGTTGTGCTTTTAATTGAACGAAAGATAGAATAAACACCGTTAAAATTCTTTACAAGAGATGCAAAAATTAGATGAGTAATAAAAATATAACTTTAAAAATGCAAATATTCTGATAGTTTTTATCTTTGTGAAATTTGATCTTTTAAGACAACTAGTGTCCATTTTCCTTCCAATCTGGTCTGGAGATTGTTTATATCCAAAACAGTAGAAGCAGATTTATAAGGCGCCATCCTTGGCTTTGATAATCTAAACTAACACTCTATAGATTTCTTTTATTATCGTTATTGATGTAATACGGTTATTTCCAAATGCTAGTGTTTAAATTCCATCTATGGGATATCTCTCACTATCAAATGAACCAAACGTGATTTGAGTAGTATTTATAGAATATAGATTATGATTTCGTGCTACTATTTTATTTTGTGTTCGCTAACGTTATACGTTGCGTAAATACACATTTCTGATAGGAGTTGTGTCTTTTATTTATCTTGTTAAAGTGTGTGTCAGCACTCTTGGCAGTATTCCTGTCTCCATCCTCTCTCTGTAACGAATACGTCTTTCGTTTTCAACCAACGAAAGAGAGGCCAAATTTTCCAAACAATTCATCTTTCATAAATCCCAGTTATTTATAGTTTGTTTCACTAAACAGTATATGGTCTTTATGATAGTCTGATAATCATAAAGAAGGGCTGATGTTGCCATTTCGTTATAAATATTATCGGTCTCAATCAGATTACATAGCGGGACGATGATTTTAATAGTTTTATATAATTCAACTTTTTATATTTTTATTTTCTTTTACATAGTTGTTAACTTAATTGATTTTTATTAAAGGAATTTTAATCATCGTTTATTTTTTCGTCAATCAAAGTTGTGGGTTATGATCAAATATTTCCTTAATATTTTTAAGAAAAATGTTTTTTATTATTACAAATTAATAGACCCACTAAAATCCTTGCTTCGTAACTAAGCTAAGAATTTCAGATTTATGGACTGTTCCAGTTTATTTTTTGCAACTTCTACAGGTTTAATACATTTAATCATAGGGTTTTAGCTAGTTATATTAAGCCAGTGTTAAATGTTGTTTATGTATTTTTGGTTTCTTGATTACCAAACTAAAGAAAAGGCTTTTCTGTAAACATTAAAGCTATGTATTTACATGCCTTAAAGGTGTCTGAGTATTTTATAAAAACCTAATGGTATTTATAAATTATTCAAATATATTTACATCAATTATTCTCAGTGGCGGATACAGAAAAAACTCAAGGGCGGGGGCGCTAAAAGACATCTTGAGCTATGGGTTTAGTAACAAATCATCAAGTCACATGTAAAGCTTAAGCGTCAATGGGGCGCACAACGTGCCCCCATATGTATCCGCCACTGAGTATTCTGCTTACTGTGTGTTAAGAAATGCTTTTTTTCATGTATGAAATTATATCAAATACCCTAATTGGCTCAAGTACATACCTTAATATAATGCAACAAAAATAATTTTAAAATGCTTGCGTTGACAGAAATTGGTCGTGCGCACATCAAAGGGTACCTTATTGAGAAACCCTATTCAACACCTGAACCGTCGGAAATTTGAAAATTGGAAGCGTGCAATTAAAACAAGTTGGCAAGCCAAAATATACCTCTCCTCGGAAGAGTTTCTAATTTTCAGTGAAGTGTACAATGTATCCGTTGCTCTGTGGTAGAATGCTCACCTGACGTGCAGGAGGGCTCGGGTTCGAATCCCACCCGGTACTAACGCAAATTGAAAAATATTTATACTACACCCAATGACAACAAAAAACGGGCCCTTTTGGAAAAACCTTTTCCCTAATTCTAAGAAACTGCGTACGCAGCGATTATCCTTTGCCCCGAAAATGCGAACGCGTTCGCAGGCCTGACAGACAGACAGACAGACACGGTGGTTGTATAACCCCTCCTAGGGTACAAAGTCCCCTCGGAGAGGTAAAAATATTAGAAATGCTATGCTTCATTTCGGGCGGGAGTGTTAAAAATCTGGCGTCAAGAGTTAATTGCACTGCTAGGAAATTGAATTTTCAACATGGTTTATAACAATTTCAAATTTACCGTTATAAAAACATTTCAACTCGTATAAAAACGTTGTATACAATTTGTAAAAATATTTTAAACTTTTTTGGCATGAGCTGGTGCATAGCACGCGAAATAAAATAAATAAAATCAGTCTCGAACTAAAATCGTTTGTAAAAAGTTTTATTTTCTCCTTCGGCAAGAAAGGAGGCTAAGCGAGATTCAAATAAAACCAAGTGAACGGAAGTTTTGAGTGTGAGATGCAGTGTTATTAAGGTCCCTACCATCGGTGTTTCAGTCCGCCCAAATTCCTCTCCCATAAATTCAATCCTTCACTTGAAACTTGTTTCAAATCTCAACAGGGACCAATAAGGGTAATGATTCAAGTTAGGTTACGGTCCAAAGAGGGTAGCGTTTAATGACAGTAGCGTCGAAAGAAGGTAGTGTTCCAATGATTTTAGTGGTCCAATTACGAAAGACAGTGATGCTATGGTACAAGGAGGGTTGGGTCCAAAGAAGGTTTTGCAAGATTTAATATTTTATTCCCAACTGCCTTTTTATATTTTAAAACGCGTGTTTTTACATTCGCGCGCGCCATGAGTCAAATTCAAATTTGAATATATAAAATAGGTATATTATCTACTAGGGGTATCTACTGTACTCATCCGCTAGTATCAGTGGCTGCGTTCAGTAAGTACAAAAAAGAGTCAGCGCTTACAGCGCTGATCCGAAAAACGTTGTTGAACGACTTTTGTAACTTCCGGTTCTGACGTCACGATTGTCAGCGCTGAGTAATCGGACTAATCGGCTCCGAGGGCCGATTATTTCGCTTAATTTTGTTAGAAACTTCAACGAAAGTTTCTGCTCTAATTTCAGCTTCCATTTTGACACATCATTCTGCTGGACAATGGCATCTTTATAGTAATAACGAATTTAACGATGTAGTTTGTGTCAAATTAATTGCCAATGATGGCAAATCTTATACTGTATGCGTTTTAATGAATGATTATGAAAGATGTTTAAATGGTTATTATCTACATAAATATTTATAATAATAAGATATTTAAATTAAAGACTGCTATCATAGATGAAGAATTTTGCATGTCCTGTATAAATCAGGCAATTGAGATGGGTATTCAGCCAGATGAAGAAGAAATAGGAGTACTTGGTAATGAAAATGATGCAAATGAAACTGTTGAACTAGGCGTTGAAGCCATTGAGCCCGTTAGACCTATCGAACCCATTGATCCCATAGAAAGTGATTATGTTAGATTTGAAAAATCGCTTGAATGATAATAATAATAAATTTATTATTTTAAAGGCTCAAGATGGAATGATCGAGCCGTAATCTTACTTATTTCATTGTTCCACGAATTTAAAGAAGAAATGGAAAGAACGATTAGAAGGAAAGATGTGTGGAAGAAAATTTCTGAAGCTTTACACAAAAAAGGGCACAAGTTTAGCGCAGATGAATGCGATGTGAAATGGAGAAACCTGAAATCTAGGTAAATTTTACCTTACGTATATTATAAGTGCTGATATTTAATAATTTAATATTTTATAAAGTTATCGGAAAAATAAGGACAACAATAGCAAGACTGGACGAGGAGCAAAAAAGTGGAATTTTTTTGACCTAATGGATAATATTTATCAGAGAGATCCTGACATTTCCCCTGTTCATTTAATGTTTTCAAGTTAGTACGTTCTTTGGTGAAGCTCTTTCATCCTCAACCAGATATGGGAGAATCTGACTGAAAATTAAAAGGGGCGAACTCCATATTTTGAAGCTTGCGAGCCTGCTTCATCAAAGAGCTTCTCTTTAACAACTCGTGATTTCTATCTTTGTAATTTTGGTGTTAAGACATGCGCTAAAAAAGGACTTTTTCTTATTTCTTTTTATAGGTACATCTTCGCAATCATTACGCCATAGTTCAAGCTGTTCGTCGATATCAAGTGCTTCGTCAATTCTTTCTATGGCGAAATCATCAGCAACTGGAAGCTCTTCCTCGCTGGCAGGAAGCTCTACCTAATAATAGAAGGCTTTGTCTCAGCAAGTGGAAGTTCTTCTTTGGTAACTGACAACGGATTATTGTTAAGTGATGAGTTGACACACAAAGATTTTGAAGATGTGAAACAGAGAGATAAGAAAAGAAAAACGATTAAAAATGAAGATGATCCCAAATGGTTTCTTGACTGGACTGCACAAACAGAAGAAATTGAAAAGGAAGCTCAAAAGAAAAATGACGATTTCCGTGTAGAGGTTTTGAAACGGCTTCCCAAGAAAAATGACCTTATGTCAAAATTTTTAGACCAGTTTTAAAAAAGACCAATAAAAGGTTTTATTAAATGCCAGATTTTATATTGCTTTGTTAATTTATAAGAAGGGAGTGTGCAATTGCGTTCTTTTTAATAGTTGCTGTTGCAGGAACATTATTGTTCACTATCTCGTGGATTGGCGCTGTAACTTCATCTTCTTTAATATAATCATCTATATCTAAATCTCCGTCTATTTTCAAGATTAGATTGTTCAATATGCAAGCTGTCATTATGACCTCAGATATTTTACTTATTAGCGACATATCCAAGTATTTTAATCGTCGCCACCTTCCCTTTAAATGAGCAAAAGCATCTGGCGTGATGAACTGTGTCTTGTATTATAGGTTTTATGCATTTGCGTTAAATTCCCATTGTCTTTAAACGGGGTAAAAATAAAATTATCAAGCGGATAAGCAGAATCTCCCAAAATATGCTTGTCTGGAGGAATAATCTTGACTCCCTCGCACAAATCTTTGTAAAGTGTGCTATTTCGCCATACACGAGCATCGTGCACCGCACCACGCCATCCAACGCACACATCAATGAAGAGCAGCTCATGATCACAAACTCCTGAAACCAAAACTGAATTAATAATACGTATATTGTAATAGTTACATTTTCCAACGGGGGAGTATTTGGAACAATTAGTCAACCTCTGAGAGCTTATACGAATTAATGTACCTTGGAATAAAATTGAGGTTCTTCCATTTCGGTTGTAATACGCCCTCTTATCTTCCACAGGCTCCGTGATGTCAATATTGCACCAATCTACTGCTCCCACTACACCAGGGAACTTGAATTTTTCTTGACCATGATTCGATGTCAATACCATATTAAAATTAGATGGCCATTTTATGTAATTAAAGATTAGCAACGAATTCCATGAAGATCATGTGCATATTCCCTTTAAATAAATCGACGCGATCCCCCAGATTTCTGTATGAATCAGGTGTGGCAAACAACCAAAGACGCTACAGCACTCTTTTTCAAAGGAAACAGTAATAAGTTGTTTAATGTCAGCCAAAAGTGAACCATATAGTTGAATAAGCGCCTAAATAAAAACCCATATTAATAATATATATATAAATAAATTATATAGCGTTTTCGTTGTGCCGAGGGGAACAAAATCGAAGAATGAGCGCTCTGAGGAAAAGGAAATCGGTGGCTGGACGGGAAAGGTTGGCGGCGGTGGCGGCTGGACGGAAATAGATGGCGGTGGCTGGACGGGAAAGGTTGGCGGCGGTGGCGGCTGGACGGAAATAGCTGGCGGTGGCTGGACGGGAAAGGTTGGCGGCGGTGGCGGCTGGACGGAAATAGCTGGCGGTGACTGGACGGAAATAGCTGGCGGTGGCTGGACGGAAAAAGCTGGCGGAGGCTGGACGGGAAAGGTTGGCGGCGGTGGCGGCTGGACGGAAATAGCTGGCGGTGGCTGGACGGGAAAGGTTGGTGGCGGGGGCAGCTGGACGGAAATAGCTGGCGGTGGCTGGACGGGAAAGGTTGGCGGCGGTGGCGGCTGGACGGAAATAGCTGGCGGTGGCTGGACGGGAAAGGTTGGCGGCGGGGGCAGCTGGACGGAAATAGCTGGCGGTGGCTGGACGGGAAAGGTTGGCGGCGGTGGCGGCTGGACGGAAATAGCTGGCGGTGGCTGGACGGGAAAGGTTGGCGGCGGTGGCGGCTGGACGGAAATAGCTGGCGGTGGCTGGACGGGAAAGGTTGGCGGCGGTGGCGGCTGGACGGAAATAGCTGGCGGTGGCTGGACGGGAAAGGTTGGCGGCGGTGGCGGCTGGACGGAAATAGCTGGCGGTGGCTGGACGGGAAAGGTTGGCGGCGGTGGCGGCTGGACGGAAATAGCTGGCGGTGACTGGACGGAAATAGCTGGCGGTGGCTGGACGGAAAAAGCTGGCGGAGGCTGGACGGGAAAGGTTGGCGGCGGTGGCGGCTGGACGGAAATAGCTGGCGGTGGCTGGACGGGAAAGGTTGGTGGCGGGGGCAGCTGGACGGAAATAGCTGGCGGTGGCTGGACGGGAAAGGTTGGCGGCGGTGGCGGCTGGACGGAAATAGCTGGCGGTGGCTGGACGGGAAAGGTTGGCGGCGGGGGCAGCTGGACGGAAATAGCTGGCGGTGGCTGGACGGGAAAGGTTGGCGGCAGTGGCGGCTGGACGGAAATAGCTGGCGGTGGCTGGACGGAAATAGCTGGCGGTGGCTGGACGGGAAAGGTTGGCGGCGGTGGCGGCTGGACGGAAATAGCTGGCGGTGGCTGGACGGGAAAGGTTGGCGGCGGTGGCGGCTGGACGGAAATAGCTGGCGGTGGCTGGACGGGAAAGGTTGGCGGCGGTGGCGGCTGGACGGAAATAGCTGGCGGTGGCTGGACGGGAAAGGTTGGCGGCGGTGGCGGCTGGACGGAAATAGCTGGCGGTGGCTGGACGGGAAAGGTTGGCGGCAGTGGCGGCTGGACGGAAATAGCTGGCGGTGGCTGGACGGGAAAGGTTGGCGGCGGTGGTGGCTGGACGGAAATAGCTGGCGGTGGCTGGACGGAAAAAGCTGGCGGAGGCTGGACGGGAAAGGTTGGCGGCGGTGGCGGCTGGACGGAAATAGCTGGCGGTGGCTGGACGGGAAAGGTTGGCGGCGGGGGCAGCTGGACGGAAATAGCTGGCGGTGGCTGGACGGGAAAGGTTGGCGGCGGTGGTGGCTGGACGGAAATAGCTGGCGGTGGCTGGACGGAAAAAGCTGGCGGAGGCTGGACGGGAAAGGTTGGCGGCGGTGGCGGCTGGACGGAAATAGCTGGCGGTGGCTGGACGGGAAAGGTTGGCGGCGGTGGCGGCTGGACGGAAATAGCTGGCGGTGGCTGGACGGGAAAGGTTGGCGGCGGTGGCGGCTGGACGGAAATAGCTGGCGGTGGCTGGACGGGAAAGGTTGGCGGCGGTGGCGGCTGGACGGAAATAGCTGGCGGTGGCTGGACGGGAAAGGTTGGCGGCGGTGGCGGCTGGACGGAAATAGCTGGCGGTGACTGGACGGAAATAGCTGGCGGTGGCTGGACGGAAAAAGCTGGCGGAGGCTGGACGGGAAAGGTTGGCGGCGGTGGCGGCTGGACGGAAATAGCTGGCGGTGGCTGGACGGGAAAGGTTGGTGGCGGGGGCAGCTGGACGGAAATAGCTGGCGGTGGCTGGACGGGAAAGGTTGGCGGCGGTGGCGGCTGGACGGAAATAGCTGGCGGTGGCTGGACGGGAAAGGTTGGCGGCGGTGGCGGCTGGACGGAAATAGCTGGCGGTGGCTGGACGGGAAAGGTTGGCGGCGGTGGCGGCTGGACGGAAATAGCTGGCGGTGGCTGGACGGGAAAGGTTGGCGGCGGTGGCGGCTGGACGGAAATAGCTGGCGGTGGCTGGACGGGAAAGGTTGGCGGCGGTGGCGGCTGGACGGAAATAGCTGGCGGTGGCTGGACGGGAAAGGTTGGCGGCGGTGGTGGCTGGACGGAAATAGCTGGCGGTGGCTGGACGGAAAAAGCTGGCGGAGGCTGGACGGGAAAGGTTGGCGGCGGTGGCGGCTGGACGGAAATAGCTGGCGGTGGCTGGACGGGAATGGTTGGCGGCGGTGGCGGCTGGACGGAAATAGCTGGCGGTGGCTGGACGGGAAAGGTTGGCGGCGGTGGCGGCTGGACGGAAATAGCTGGCGGTGGCTGGACGGGAAAGGTTGGCGGCGGTGGCGGCTGGACGGAAATAGCTGGCGGTGGCTGGACGGGAAAGGTTGGCGGCGGTGGCGGCTGGACGGAAATAGCTGGCGGTGGCTGGACGGGAAAGGTTGGCGGCGGTGGCGGCTGGACGGAAATAGCTGGCGGTGGCTGGACGGGAAAGGTTGGCGGCGGTGGCGGCTGGACGGAAATAGCTGGCGGTGGCTGGACGGGAAAGGTTGGCGGCGGTGGTGGCTGGACGGAAATAGCTGGCGGTGGCTGGACGGAAAAAGCTGGCGGAGGCTGGACGGGAAAGGTTGGCGGCGGTGGCGGCTGGACGGAAATAGCTGGCGGTGGCTGGACGGGAAAGGTTGGCGGCGGGGGCAGCTGGACGGAAATAGCTGGCGGTGGCTGGACGGGAAAGGTTGGCGGCGGTGGCGGCTTTACGGAAATAGCTGGCGGTGGCTGGACGGGAAAGGTTGGCGGCGGTGGCGGCTGGACGGAAATAGCTGGCGGTGGCTGGACGGGAAAGGTTGGCGGCGGTGGCGGCTGGACGGAAATAGCTGGCGGTGGCTGGACGGGAAAGGTTGGCGGCGGTGGCGGCTGGACGGAAATAGCTGGCGGTGGCTGGACGGGAAAGGTTGGCGGCGGTGGTGGCTGGACGGAAATAGCTGGCGGTGGCTGGACGGAAAAAGCTGGCGGAGGCTGGACGGGAAAGGTTGGCGGCGGTGGCGGCTGGACGGAAATAGCTGGCGGTGGCTGGACGGGAAAGGTTGGCGGCGGGGGCAGCTGGACGGAAATAGCTGGCGGTGGCTGGACGGGAAAGGTTGGCGGCGGTGGCGGCTGGACGGAAATAGCTGGCGGTGGCTGGACGGGAAAGGTTGGCGGCGGTGGCGGCTGGACGGAAATAGCTGGCGGTGGCTGGACGGGAAAGGTTGGCGGCGGTGGCGGCTGGACGGAAATAGCTGGCGGTGGCTGGACGGGAAAGGTTGGCGGCGGTGGCGGCTGGACGGAAATAGCTGGCGGTGGCTGGACGGGAAAGGTTGGCGGCGGTGGCGGCTGGACGGAAATAGCTGGCGGTGGCTGGACGGGAAAGGTTGGCGGCGGTGGCGGCTGGACGGAAATAGCTGGCGGTGGCTGGACGGGAAAGGTTGGCGGCGGTGGTGGCTGGACGGAAATAGCTGGCGGTGGCTGGACGGAAAAAGCTGGCGGAGGCTGGACGTTAAAGGTTGGCGGCGGTGGCGGCTGGACGGAAATAGCTGGCGGTGGCTGGACGGGAAAGGTTGGCGGCGGGGGCGGCTGGACGGAAATAGCTGGCGGTGGCTGGACGGGAAAGGTTGGCGGCGGGGGCGGCTGGACGGAAATAGCTGGCGGTGGCTGGACGGGAAAGGTTGGCGGCGGTGGCGGCTGGACGGAAATAGCTGGCGGTGGCTGGACGGGAAAGGTTGGCGGCGGTGGCGGCTGGACGGAAATAGCTGGCGGTGGCTGGACGGGAAAGGTTGGCGGCGGTGGCGGCTGGACGGAAATAGCTGGCGGTGGCTGGACGGGAAAGGTTGGCGGCGGTGGCGGCTGGACGGAAATAGCTGGCGGTGGCTGGACGGGAAAGGTTGGCGGCGGTGGCGGCTGGACGGAAATAGCTGGCGGTGGCTGGACGGGAAAGGTTGGCGGCGGTGGCGGCTGGACGGAAATAGCTGGCGGTGGCTGGACGGGAAAGGTTGGCGGCGGTGGCGGCTGGACGGAAATAGCTGGCGGTGGCTGGACGGGAAAGGTTGGCGGCGGTGGTGGCTGGACGGAAATAGCTGGCGGTGGCTGGACGGAAAAAGCTGGCGGAGGCTGGACGGGAAAGGTTGGCGGCGGCGGCGGTTGGACGAAAATGGCTGGCGGTGGCTGGACGAGAACGGTTGGTGGTGGTTTCGGTGGACGGAAAGGGCTGGCGGTGGTGGCGGCTGTACGGCAACGGCTGGCGGCAGCTGTGACTGGACGGAATAAATTTCGAGCGATACTTAAGAATTAAATATAATTTAAACAGATCATAGAATCAGTGCTTCCCTAGCTTTTTAAGTCCAAGTTGTAATTATTCTGAGAGTTTTAATTGTCAATTGGTGTAATTTATTTATAATGAACTATTGACAATTTTACAATTTCCAAAAAACAAAAAAAATTTAAGATGGACCTAATAGTGATCCAGGGAAGTTCCCGGTGAGAAGGTGTGCAGTGTCCAAGAGGCATTACCTCGTTGAACCGCGACGGTGAAGCGCTGGATTAAGTAGGAAACTGAGTGACGGATCGAATCCTACGACCTATAGCGTTGGTCAGTTCCAAACCGAAAGAGCCAAGAGTTTCGATGGCCACTCCTTTAAACATATAGTGTTACTCAAGCGCCGAGTATTTGGATCTCTTCTTCGTTTCAGCTTGGGTAGCGGCCCGGAAAGGAACTGTTGAAAAATTAAGATTCCCACTGATTAAGATGACGTCAGTCTCATTCTTTTTTTCTATTCAAAAAACCTTATGATTACCGATTCCTTTTAAATAACCTTAATATGGACACGATTCGACTATTTAACAATAAGCGCGAGTTAATATTCCTCTGGAAAACTATTCGTATTTATAAAATACCAGAACTGACTATCTCTATCAATTTCCACGTTCCTGATCTGCGCACTCGTCAATGTCAAACATTTTCTTCCAGAAGAATTATTACTCCACTACTAAGAATGCAAGACACGTGCAACAAAGCTCGCGGCAACCGAGACATTTTTTCTTGTAAATTCAGCGAGATCTTTAAACTCCAATACACCATTTAACAAGTTGGCAAGCCAAAATATACCTCTCCTCGGAAGAATTGTCCCTAGTGGTATTAATTTCTCGAGATAACCCTTAAAGATATATCTCCGCAATTTAGAGTTATTTGTTAAAAATATTAACCCATTTCTATCCCGCCCGGAATAAAATTTTAATTATAATTAAAATAATTGAGACGAAACGACCAATTTTAATTTATTCAGAATATCATAAGTTAAGTAGTTACAACAGTAAGTTAGACGTACTATAACAATGCACAATTGAATTAAACCCTTTTACAGAACAAGTTTATCAGTTAAATATAATACGAAGCAAATTTTAATGAAATATCTACAGAGGCTTTTTGGAATTACTCGCTTACGAAATACTTGCCGCATCTTTAACGCTCATTTTATTTCAACACTCGCCCTTGATGAAGATACCGTAGATATCTGGTAGTGGACGACTCGTTCACTTCCTGTTGACGTTGTGACGCATACCACATGAAAAAGACCAATGCCGTCCAATTTCCAATATCATATAATGACTCGCACACCCAACAAATCATTGACTGCGTTAGAAATCGTAGATATCCAAATATCCACACCAAATGTATTTACAAGAAGCAAAAACCTTACCATCAACAAAGCACAGAGAGCCACTTGACTAACCGCCAGCTTTTAAAGCAATTAACGTTAAATTATCTCCTTTGAATTAACAGAACTATATATAGGTCGTTAAGAAAGTGGACCACCCACAGGGTCTACCCTTTAACCCTCTAATCTCGGCTGACTGCGCTAAAACAAGATTTAACCTTTAAAAAATACCAGATTAGGCCTTCATAAATTCATTAATAAAAAAAGACTTTATTACCTATTATGCTTACGATGCCTGTCTTAATTTCAGTGAATCTAAGCAGCTATCGGTGGTTCTGTGGTAGAGCGCTCGACTGCCAAGCCGAATGGTCTGGGTTCGAAACCTGGGTGGCGCATTTTCTTTAATCAATAGAGAAACGCTAAATTAGAATTTCTTCGATGCAATAATTTCAATTTCAATTCTATTTCAATTAAACCAAAATTTCGTACTCTATTAAATACGCTTCCGATAAAGCTGAAGGTCTAATTTTCAATAAGGCGTAACAAGTGTCGGTGGTTCTGTGGTAGAACGTCCGCCTGTCAATCAGGAGGTCTCGGGTTCAAATCCCGCCCGATGCGATCGCAAATTGATACTAAGACGAATACCGTGTACAACTGGTGGAAACCCTGCCTTTGGACGTTGAGAGGTAGCATTACACTCAGCACTCGGTCCGTCCCAAAGTCATTAAGAAGAAGTTGGAGATAAAACGCCCATATAAACACAACAGACTCAACATGCACAACCATCAGAACACAAACACAACAAATTCAACACTCACAACCTACGCATAAACATTACAAAAACCGTAATACACCAAACCGTCACGACGGTGAGCGAAAAAACACCATCCAAACCAAACCGCAAATGCATCCGTTAACGCTCACCGTCACACGGTGGTTTTGCCAACCCTTTGAGAAACTGCGTACGCAGTGATTACACTTTGCACCGAAAATGCGAACGCGTTCGCAGTCCTGACAGACAGACACACCCACAGACCCACCCACAGACCCACCCACAGACAGACACGGTCGTTGTATAACCCCTCCTAGGGGACTTTGTCCCCTCGGAGAGGTAAAAAATGTAAACTATTCTAATGTCTCGGTATGACCGTTACATAATTCACTTATATGTAACTAATATTTATGTACATTGTTTTCCCCCTTCTTCCCTCCCCCGGGTTTAACCTTGTAGGAACCCCGGTACTGTTGCTAAACACGTTAATAAAACATTTCATTTTATTTCATTTCATCTTAGTATTCATTAATTCTTTAAGAATATGTATTGGTAATTTATATTAACTTTTATAACATATCCAAAACGAATTGAATTAAATAAAACTTCGGCACGGAAAGTCAAGAAAACTATACAACATCTAACAAGTGCTGAATGTATGAAGTATTTTGAAGAAGCAAAACTTCAAATAGAAACGTTTGCCCGAGAAAAGGAAGTGTAAAAAAATTAAGGCCGGAGAAACCGAGAGAGAAAATTTTAAAGAAAACTGTTAAATCTTGATTAACGACGCACCCCTCGAAAGATTAAATCGGTTTTAATCGTGATTATTTTGATTAAATTCAATTTAAGCACAATTCTGTTGATTAAATCACGTTTAATCATGATTAGTATGTTTAAATCTGATTTAATCATGTTTAAATGAAAAATCTGATATAATCAGGATTAAATGAAAAATCTTATTAAAATAATTAAATCCCGATTGAAACGATTTAATAATGATTAGTATGATTAAATCGCGATTAGAAATTTGAAGGAGAATCAGAATGATTATTTTGGTGAATGGAATGCTTACAATTGTGCGTGATTAGAACGAGCGGATTAGAATAATGTTACATGAAAAAAAGTAGTTCCTATTAAAATGTTACCTTAATTACTAAGCTGTGATAACTCGTTTAACCAAGCTGTAACAACTTGTTACAAAGCTGTGATGTTTTCGGATTTTTTAAATAAAATACGATAAGTTATTTTTTTTAAATTATCGTACTTTAGTTTGATTTTAATTATAAAATTACGATTCGATCTGGTTAAATGATTAAACCCAGATAAAAAATTAAATCCTGATTAGAATGATTAAATCTCGTTTAAATAATGATTAGATTGATTAAATCGTGATTAGATTTTCTAATCTTGATAACCCTGATTTAATCACGATTATCCTGATTTAATCATTTTACTTTGATTAAGACGCACCCAAAATGGAAGTGACCTGCCCCTCGTCTAAGCGTGGAAAAAGATGCGCTACATGTGATTAACCTCAGAGTACGAGGAAAAAGAACGATGAAGGATTAAAGTGCAAGAATTGTTAAGACTGGATTTGTTTCACTTGTTGTAACCATGTGAAGGAAACTGTGAATAATTACCTAATTAAGTATTTCTGCAAAAACTGTTTACCAGAAGATTAAATATTTCTATTTTATAAAATAACACTATAAACACTTATTAAAATTTTTCATATCTCAATATTTAGATTCCGTTTTTAATTGATTCTATGATCTGTATAAATTAAATTTATTATGTATCGCTCGAAATTTATATGATGGTTAAAGGTTAATTTTAATTTTTATTACTCTTAAACCACAAGGGCTAGTTTCCATCTATTAGGGGTTGAAATTTCAAGTCTGACGTATTGAACATTCGAATTACATGTAATTAATAATTACTAATGTGCTAAACATTACTCTTTATACGCGACAACAAGATGGTCAAGAGCAGTATTTTCTATAAGTCAGGGGAATTTTTATATTATAATCGTTGGTGTAGGTCAAGAGTATATGATATTAACACTAATGGCAAAAGTATACAAGAAAACAAAATTAGTACGTTCCTGTCTTGACAGCGCCAGCCATTCCCATCCAGCCACGAAGCTATAACTTCCGACCTCGAACTTTTCTCAAATTCGTGATCAGATTTATAAAATAAATATTATTTGGGAGGGAGAATGAGTCGGACTTCGAGTCTAATAAACCGATTCTACAACGAGTTCTGACGCAGCCCGCCGTTCCGTCCAGCCACAGTCACAGCCAGCCGTTTCCGTCCAGCTGCAGCCATGTGGTCAGAATTTATAGACCGGTGCTCCAAGCCGCCGCCAGCCGTTCCGTCCAGCCGCAGCCGCAATCAGCTGTTCCCGTCCTGGCGCAGCAGCCACCAGCCGTTCCCGTACAATCACGACGCTATGGTAGTTGCTCTTTGATGTTTATAATTCCCTTGACCGCAAGGTGGTCCTCCCGTGAAACAGAAGGACCTGAATACAGCAGCTTCCTGACTCACCACCCTCCTACGCATTGTAACCCGGCCACCTGAATTAAGGGCTTCAAAAGTCGCATGATGACTTAGGCCTAAGGTGGTGCCTTGTGTATTAGCCTAGCTGATTATTATTATTATAACGGACACTGTCGAATGATAAACATTTAAAAAATCTCGCGTATTATCTATGTCCCTGTTTGTTTATTTTTAAAAAATAAGATGAAGCATGTTTTCCTTTAGGGACGACCCCTACTTTAATATCCTTATAAGCCGACGCTACGAGCAGCCAGAAATTAAAAAATATATATGTAATAAACTGAAAAAAGAACCGTATTATGAAAGCGTATTTTTGTAATTTAGCATTAAAATACAAGCCCGATTTTCGGGGGCAAATAGCACGGATCGCGCGGCGAAGACTTTTTGCCACCGAAACGAAAAAACTTCAGATTTAAGGTGGAAAATAGCCGTCGTCACTGGTGAGACTATTTGCCACCGAAAGTCGGGGCTCGGTTCGTGTCGGTGGGAAATAGCTTTGGCCGCGCGGTTGGACTATTTGCCACCGAAAATCAGACACCCCCGATTTTCGGTGCAAAATAGTCTCGATCGCGCGGCGCTTGCTAAATGCCACCGAAATTGCTGAGCCCCGACTTTCGGTGTCAAATAGCCGTGGCCGCGCGATCGGGACTATTTACCCCTGACTTTCGGTGGCAAACAGCATTGGCCGCGCGGTGCGCTATTTACCCCCGATTTTCGGTGGTAAATAGAAACGGGCTATTTACCACCGAAAATCGGGGGTAAAAAGCAACGGCCTTAATTACCCACAGACAAAATTCAAGTGGATTACCACGAACTCTATAATGATAGCAACTGACACCTTCGGATATGGCTTTGCGGGGAAAAAAATATCTAACAAAGTCTAGATACGATAATCCTCTTTTTCTTGGTTTTTTTTTGTTGTTTGTCAACAATATATGTATGTGTATATATTTTTATTTTCCAAAACAAAAATTGTAAACATTATAGAATGTAAAACCGGTTGCGGAAATGCAAACTTTTATAATATTTTTACAACTTGCTAAAACATAACACCATAACAACGCCAAAAAATGCTAGAACCCAATACTATCGAGAACTCCTAGGCTCTCAATCCAATGCTAGATCCACGTGGAAAATTATCAATAAACTACTAGGAAAATAACCAACCAAGTCTAACACTTCTTTAAATTTAACTCAGCTCCAATTGAGCCCCAAGTAAACATAGAGAGTAACCTAGATAACATTAAACGAACTTTTAATTCAATGGTTCTCTTTGACGTCACTGAAAATGATCAAAGTAATGTTATTAAAACACTAAGAAATAATTCAGCGCCAGGATATGACAGTATTTCTGTCAAAATTATAATAAAAATAAAATAAACCTAATCACTAAGCCCTTGCTATATCTGTTTAATCTATATCTCACAAATGGCGTATATCCCGATGCCCTCAAAAAGAGTATCATAATTCCAGTTTTTAAGAAGGGTGACAAACTTTCCCTTAACAGCTATAGACTGATATGTTTACTATCAATATTCGCTAAAATATTCGACAAACTAGTTTTTAAGATTTATTGATAAATTTAACCTTCTTTCGGATAAACACTTCAGTTTTCGAAATAATTCCAGCGTTGATTCTGCTGTTTCAAATGTATATAAGAATATCCTTAACTGGCCAGACACTCTTAGTTGCGCGATCGAGGTACTCCTTGATCTAAAAGCTTTTGATTTTGTGAACCATCAACGACTTCTGGAGAAATTAGCAATAATTAGAATTCGAGGTAGAGTCTGTGATTGGCTAAAGTCTTATTTAAACACAAGAACCTGTCAAACGAAATTAAATGGATTGATCTCCTCTAAAAAATTAACTACACAAGGTTCAATTCTATCGCCCCTTCTGTTAAATAATTATATAAATGACAAAACGTCAACTGATCTATCCAAATCCATTACGCTTTACGCCTATGAAACCCTGGTATTAGTCGGCAGTCCGAATCTCAACGGAATAGTCTATAAAATAAATCAGCAAAGTTCTAGACAAAATTAAAACCATGAAGTATCAGTCGTGTTATTTTAATTTTATTAAAAATTAAAACTTGGTTAATAAATAATTTCCTAAAACTAAATGAAGATAAAGCTGTTTATATTATATTTCTAAATAAAAATAAACCCAGGGATAATGAATACGAAATTAAAATAGGAGATAATTGGTTAAAAGCAGTTAACTCGTATAAATATTTAGGTCTTTGTTTCGACCCCCGACTCTCGTGAAATACGCACACTGATAGCGTAGCAAAAAAACTTTCCTCCGAGCTATTTTGACAAAGAAATATCTATTACTATTGTACTACAGTATTGTATACCCTCATCTTTTTTGCTTTTTATTTGGGGAAACACATCAGATATGAATCTAATTCATTTATTTAAGAATCTTTAAAATCGGAGTATCCGAATTATCGCAAATAAAATAGCCGCGATTATACTTATCAACTATTTAAATCATTAAACCTACTCACAGCAGTATACCAAATTTTAAATTACTTTTGTTTAATTTTTAATTATAAATCAATAGTAATAAACATGTACAACCCTTTTCAATTCAGTGCTCTATCGAAATATTTTACGCGAAATAATTACATCTTAGAAGTTCCCTTTGACAATAACGAGTTAAAACGAAACTCAATCTTCTGTAAATCAACCGTCTTATTTAACACCATTAATGTAAAAACATCACAAGATTAACCATTCTTTAAAAAACATGTCCGAACTTATTTGTCTAGTTCGTAGTTTAGGGTACTCTAGTTTTAAATGTAAATAGTTATTTTTTGTGTGTTATTATTATTTTTTCCCTGACTTTTCTCTTTTTTGTGTGAAAACCATGTATTAAATCTGTAAATTTGTTTAAAAACGCCTCGACATGGCCTAAAAGTTGTCTCGCAACTTGGCCATATTACAATATAGTAGCCACTAATTGCCAATGAACCAATTTTATTATTATTATTTCAATCGATGGAAAAGGTAAATATGCGCTTGGTATTTTAAAAAGGAGATTTTGAAGCCGTTATTAATAATCTTTAAAATAGTAATATAATACATATGATTTTATAACCTTTTCCAAAAGTGTTTGAATGGTCTTAACTTCAGCGAAGATAAAAATGTTTCCGACGTCGGAAGCCTTGATTCTCCCTATTAGCGTATCTGTCCTGTTCTTGTCTTCAAGATTCTCGATGGCCACAGTGCAACCAATGTTGTCGAAAATTAGACCCTCCTTTTTTTGCAGCGCGGTTACCAAGGGAGTGTAGAAGATTATAAAATAACAGATATTCTACATCAGCCGACCTTACCAAAGCTGCTGTCGTGGACCAACATCATGGCTTTGTAGTTATCGAAAGCGCTGGAAATGCTTTTAGCCACTCCTGCAATAGTAATATCTGGTGGGAGCACTTTGACTAGATATTCAGTTTCGGTGGCGTCCAGTGCAGCCTCTGGCCAAGGGCCGAATGTAGGTGATAAGCTGATTGTAGGTATTCCCATTTTACGAACCACATTCTTAACCAGGTTCGACACGTGAATAGCGGCCGCATCTGCTTTTCTGGTTCCGTCGATGACCAGGTTCGGGGCCGTTCCCAGCAGGGCGTTTCAAACTGTCAGGTTTTAAACTAACAAATTAATAAAAATGCTTTCTTAATTAATTTAAATCCTATCAGCAATTCGCTAGGAGGTATGAATACATAGTTTGGATGAGCAAGTTATTCTTTGTAAAGTAATTACTACTTGGGCTTAAAGCAGTGCCATAAATATGTGCTGATTTTCAAATCTTGAGGCAAAAATGATATGACAATTTTTCGATTCTACACCAAACGTTTCTTCATTTAAAAACATAAAGTCCAGTATTAAGGAAAACAATTACTACTTTATTGTTATTTTAGAACTTGGCCCTACTTAAGTATGGGTTGTAACTGGTTTCTTTGGCTAGCCAATAATAATTATAATATGAATCAGCTAGACAAATACCCAAGGAACAATTGTTCTAGCTAAGGTTAACCTTAGGCCTTAGTCATCGAGTGAGTTTTAAAGCCATAAATTCAGGTGGCCGTGTAACCATAGACAGTATATATCCCTAAGGGGACGAGAAACCGCCTACCTTCCACTGCATTAACGTCGCTGTTTCTCTCACTGACGATCTGTTATTGAAAGAGGGGGGGGGGGGGAAACACGTAAGCTTCTAAGCGCTTCAAATGACCTTGAAAGTTCCCGTTTTTAAAGTACGGCCGTCTTTATTCAGTTGGGGCCCTAGCATCGACACGAACTCTTGCAGCTGGCCGCAAAGCGACTGTGATGGGTCTAAAAATCAGAGCGATTTCTCGTCCCCTTAGGGATATATACTGTCTATGGTGTAACACTCATTTGTGGTAATGGACCAACCAAAATTGTTTTATCCAATGATTACACTTTGACTGAGAATTAAAAAAGCTGCATGATTGAGATGAAGAGACAGAGCCTCACAATAACACTAACTTATTTTATAAAGTTAGCACATTTCGTATATTAGAAAAAATTTGGGCTTATAGCTTTTTGTGAGAAATACGTTTTCGAGTAATGTTAGCTTTCTTCTTAACTTACTCTTTTCCTCTGTCATGGCAGGTTCAACGTCGATAAAGTCCAAAGCAACGTCTTTGAAGGAGTTAGCCGCACTTCTAGAATATTATTTTGGTGGTCAACAACAAGAACTAAATAAAACCTCTTATGTTACGAAAAAAAACATTAATTTCATTAAAAACAAAAATTTTCATAAAAGGTTTAGGCTTGAATCTTATTCACTAAATGCATTTATGGTGTGAATAGTCGATGAAAAATACCAGCCGTTTACTGGTCGTAAGTAAAAGCAATTAAGCGTTAACCATCTTGTGCTTTCAACCGATTATCAGAGTACAGTTGCATATACTGACACTCGCAAATAATAACGATAGATCAGATCTCATTTAATCTGCTTTAACTCTAACATATTATCAGACCAGTTGATTTCCGGGTCCAACTAAAACCAGGAAAAAATCCGTTTAAAGCAGTCTCACAGATATTGAATTTATTTTCCCCTTAGTTAAATTCCTTTGAAATTTTAATTAGTTTCTGCCAAATTGTCATAACGGGCAGCGTTACTTAACTTTGTTACATAATGAAGTCGCGGATGCATTAGAAGACATTCCTTTGGTCAACTACGGACGACTCTGGTGCCAACATGACTGTGCGCCTCCACATCAACCTCGAGCAGACCACCTTTATGGTGAATCCCAACAACAATTTTGAATCATTTTTAAAACGATAAGAACACGCACTGAAAGATTATCTAATCAGTTATACCGTTGAGCATATGCGGCAATACTGCTTCCATACTAAGATTTAAAACACTACAGGGGAACGATACCGCACCCAGATACTAAAGAAAACGGCTTAGATTTAAATCAGGCAGTTGTAAAAAAGCTCCAAAAACTAAAGTGAGACGTCTAGTCTTATTAAAATAAAAAAATATATGAAAGAGTTTGAAGTTAAACTCAAAAACTAACTTTATACATTTTTAGTAACAGTATTTAGTAACTCTTTTCTTTAAAGTACATAAGCAATTTGCTATATAAATAATATCTGTTTAATATTAAATTAAAAAGATAATTATAGTATTAAAAAGAGTTAAAGTACATAAAATATTACGGCGTGAAACAATGTTGATAGATTTACCTGTGTACTTGTTATGCTGGTGCTAAGGTTCCTATATTTTGAATAGTAAAATTTAATGAAATAACAAATTATTTTATTCCTTGTTAATTTAAGTCTTAGGTAGCTTCGGAGTAGAAATTTTAAGAACTAATTAAGAGGGTGCAAAGTTGGACCTTGGGGGGCGGATCCATATGGCGTCGATTTTCTACTACTTAACCCTAAATTATCATTTCATTACATTAATTATCTATCCATTCAGGGGACTAGTTCAAATCTGTAGAGTTTTCTGTACATTTTGTTATTATTTTAATTAATCATTTGGACTAATTAACAAGTAGTTAATTAGTCCATGGTACAAGGGTAATAACCTCACCTATTGTGATAAAAGTAAGCGTAGTCAAGGAATAACGCCACCAGTGATAGTTTGCAAACTCTACCTAACTGATTGCCACCTGGGGAAATATACTCATACCCTTGGTAAAATTGATTTATTTGAAAATTAATTTCTCAAGAAATTGTGGTTCTCACCAAAATATGTTTGCACCAACATGATCATCATCAAATACATTTTCCAAGAAAGTAATATTTGAATTGTGTTTAAAACTCGACGAGTAAATTCAAATTAAACACCTCGGAAAAGGTAAAAAATACCAACAACGGTAGGTGAAACTAACGTTTTTTGGAATAGAGTAAATTAAAATACGAGCTTATACCTTTCAATAAGTGTAATACCACTGAAATTATTTATTATAAGTGAAGACCTTTTAGAAATGAACTACTAAATTATCCCTGTTTAAATTGTGTAATACGTGTAATACAATAAATTCATGCTTTGAAAATTTAATATCCGTTAATTCATAATTATGGATCCGGTACAAAACGACTAAAAAAATGGCCAATCCAACAATAGGCTAAAATTTTAAAGGCGAAAAAATTAAAACGGCTAATGTTTGAAAACGGCTAAAGATCTAAAAAGGCATAAAAAATAAACGGCAAATGCTTAAAATAGGCTAAAAAACTAAAAATAAATAAAAAATATTAAATATTATAAAACCAGATAGTAAAAACTAAATTTTTCTCGGACAAAAGACTGAAAAATGTTGCGCAAGACTTTACAAATAGATCAATCGAAAGATATTTAAAGGGAATAGCCGCTATTATTTCTTTTTTAGGTGTATAGTTGTTTGACAATAAATGTTTATTTTTACGATTTTTTGGGTCTTTAGCCGTTTTGGAGCGTTAGCCGATTTTTTTTTCGCCTTTAAAATTTTAGCCTATTTGTGTATTGGTCGTTTTATTTTGGTACATGTAGTTTTGTCTGGCACCCCATAATTATATTTTTAATCCCGTCTTTATCAGTGTAATCCCATTGAATATATCATAATACTATAATAATCTAGAAAATTCTCCAAGTTTTATTTTAAAATGTAAAATCCCAAAGTTTTTTTTTGGGTAATCCGTATTATTTTCTGTGATCCGGTTTACCCATTGAATATACCATAATACTGAAATAATCTTTAACATTCTAATAGTATTACTTCAAAATGAATAATCCCAATTTTGTTTGGTAATCCGTATTATTTTCTATAATACGATTTAATCCCATGGAAAAGTTACTCTGGTGCACACTTTTTCAGCAAGTAGTTTCCCCCTCGATTTAAGGTTACGCGTTTTTTTTCCCTTTTTCATATATACTTATTCGCGTATTCACTCTTGAGATTCCTAAAAAAGACTTAACTCTGGAGGCAAAACAATTTAGAGTCGGACTACAGCGTTATATTATGCAGTTAGACGACGACGAGAGCCCAGCTTTCGCCTTAAACATATCTGATTAATTTGTTAATTTGAAAAAGAAATTAAAATAAGCAGAAGTCAACAAATGCTGTTGTTTAAATAATTTTTACACTTTAATTTTTATAATTTCGATTAATTGGGCCAGCTGCTTTATTAGGACAAAATGGTCTGTTCCCGATGTGTCCCAATTAAGCTGAATCGTTTGTATATTTTTCCGATAATTGTTTTTATCACAAAAGGTAAATACTGCTCGACCTGTTTTTAAGAGAACCGCTTCAAACCTGGCAATGGAGAGCTACTATAAAGCTCTTCACGTACCTAATAACAAATAAAAAGCCAGCGTCATGCCAGCTGGTGGAAAAGCGCTGTGAACAATTCTTCCTTGACATAAATAATAAAAAGCGTGTACAGTAAAAAGGACCTGCGCTATAAAGAGCTGAGTAATAGTTTTTCGTTGGAAGAATCAACTTTAACTCTCGCCAGTAACGTTGTTTTTGTTTAATTTAACCCTATAGGACTAACAACTATGAAATACCTGGTTTCTGCCATCATCTTCTTAATGTCATTAAAAGGACATTACGGCGTACCTAGCGAGTATAGTAAGTATTAATTGAAAAATATCACATACAATTTTTTTTGAAAACATAAAAATGTTTACGTGTGATCAGTTTATAACGGCCTCCTTAACAGTGTTTTACTATTTACTAAGGTTAATAGTGACTTTCATTGAATTAAATTGGTTAGTCCTGGGAAAATCATTTCCGGGTCACACACTACAGCGTTACGATCATAATTGGAAAAAATGTGGTCTAAGTCTATTCTACTTTTCCGAATAAAACATACAAGCTAGGATAATCTTTTGTGATGTTTCTAAGTAAGATTAAACCATAGAAGCATTAAGAACGTGTATATGTATAAGAACGTTGAACAAAAGGTATCACTTGGGCCATGATTTAATCGGTTACAGAATAACTCCACCCTAAAATTCGCGTGCAAGAAACGGTTTAAACCTTTAGCGCGCGCCGCACGCGGTTTTTTGGGTGGCGTTATGCTGTAACCGATTGCATCATGGCGCCAATTTGATCGATCAACGTTCTTGGTAGAACTAAGGTGATATTTATTGACTTTGAACCAAGCTGTATATTTTTACGGTAGTCAAAAATAACAAAGCGGTCCTTCAATTTTTTTAAAGTTTATTTTCTTTCATTTGACTAACTGTGGGGTTCTGATTTTAACTCTACAGTGTCCATGGGAATTATGTTAAGCCCACTTGTAGGAACGTGACAATATAAATTCGATTCCCCACGTCTTAATACGCTCTTAAAACATAATTTCTTTAGATTTGATTTTAAATTAGGG
The DNA here is from genome assembly GCF_980474605.1 of Leiobunum rupestre. Classification (NCBI taxonomy): domain Eukaryota; kingdom Metazoa; phylum Arthropoda; class Arachnida; order Opiliones; family Sclerosomatidae; genus Leiobunum; species Leiobunum rupestre. Next base: position 51,656,800 of record NC_143392.1, on the reverse strand, counting down.
TCCCTTAATGGAATGTCACCTAAAATTTAGTTTAATATCTTTATATTTTCATTTTGGTTTCTATAAACACTTGTCAAGGAGACATTTCATTTTGGCTGCTTCTAAAACTGCGCTTTTATAAATTTGGAAATAAAAAACAATTTGTCGAACTTAATTCGTTTTGTGGGTGCTCTAGGAAAATTATTAATATTTTTAATAAAGCAATAGGGATAAACGAGTTTAAAGCATATCGGCCATCTTGGATTTGAAAGGTAAGGGATATTTTCGTGTTTGAAACTAAAAATTTCATTTCTTTCTTTTAACCGAAAATACTATTTACGTTTTCTCAGTATTCAAGTGAGAATATTTAAAATGATTTTATGCTAGTGACATCACGGACAAAAATTTGCTTTCGAGTAAAACATAATTAATTCCAATTAACTCACAAAAATGTTAACATAAAATAGGAGCACGATTCATTTCTTAGAATTCATATACATAATTAATTTTCTTGTTTGGCTTCAATTTCCAGAATGCGCTAAAGACGAAGATTGTGTTTATCTGTGCAAAGAAGCCGGGAGACCAGATGCGACAACATGCTTTAAACCAGTTGATTTTGAACATGGACAGGGTTTTTGTCTTTGCGTTTGTGACCATATAAAACCTGATGTAATCGATATTCCAGAAAACTACTGTTCTAAAGATTATTGCAAAGGAGGAACCAAGGTTACTTGTAACACTACGAAAAGTTTTGTATTCTGCTTATGTCCACCTGGAGACGAGTAAACTGCTATGAGAATCTGAACTCTTTTTTATTTTTATGTGATTTATGTAATGACGAATAGTACCTACTATATGCAACCGCACTATTACCATGTTGCGTTCATTAATTTGAATAGCATAATAGGAGGCCTGCCAAATCGTTATGGTAATGAAAATTGAAAATAAAAATAACACAAAATTACACTTATAAGCGAAAAATACCACTTACTACAATACATCATTAAAGAAAGATTTTAACGCCTTTCATTAGAATTGGTTTAAGTGCTGTAAAATTCGAACGTGTTAATGGTTTTTGAATGCTTTGCGAAAATATTATGTAACACCATTTTAAATTTTTGGCCAACACCAATTATATATTTATGCGTTATTTTAATTGAAATATATAGGTTTTATGGGAATTCGTGGAACTTAAAGCTCTTGTTCTATGTGTGGAACATAATGAAGTTGAAAAAACTTAAAACATTTACTTTAAATATATATTTTTTTTTAATTAAATTAATCAAAATGGCCATGAAGTTGTGAAATAGTAGGGCTATAACTTAAAATATAAATTTAATTTAGCTTCATAAGGCCAAATTTGGTTGATTCAAATTGATCTAAAATGGACAAATTTTCCACGCAGACCAGACTAAAGTAAAACATTCAATATTAATTTGAGTTAATGGTCTCATAAAGAGTTGTAAATAAGTCAGAATATGACATGGATTAATCCATAGGATAATTTAAAATTTTGACAAGATAGGGTAATTTAGTTGCAAATACGAATTAAAGTGTTTACAAAGCTAAGAGGACTTTAATTTTTATTAATTTAAAAGAATGTCATTCCTAATGCAAATATATATAAATATTTAGTAAATTTCAATAGGGTTAAGAAAAACGAGAGTACTCTAATGAAACGTTTTTCTAGATGGTATTAACAATGTTTAGTTACATACTTTCTTGTAGATTTTTATAACTGATCATCCCAATCTCGTTTTACTGGTTCTCAAATTTCTAACATCCTTCCTAATGAGTACTTTTTGGTGGTCATTTACAAATTATAGTAGTACAACTTCATCTGAGCGGTCCCCGTAAAATTTAATAACTGCAAACATCTAATTAAATAGCGTAAAATATAGTTTAATTCATATGTGCAACATGCATTTTGATTACAATTAGCGCATATGACTTAAAACACAAATAAATTGATTTATAGTGTTTTAATATCTAAAATATTTAAGTTTTTATATTTTTTTAATTCTGATCAATAAAATTGTATATTATGAATCATGCAATAACGGTAAAATGATAAACATAACTATTTTATTGGGTAGACGTAAGCCTTTTTGTGAGATGTAAATGTATTGGTCTCAACTTCGATTTTTCCTATAAATATTCCGAGACTCAAGCGGATATTCGACAAGGTTATCCTCAAGCTCGCTAATTTTTCCAGAAAACTATATATCATTGTTTAAATTTTTAAAAACCACATTGCCTATAATTTTTTTTAAAGAAGTCGATTTGAAACAGTTGTCACTTTTGTATAATGTGATTGTTATTTCGGCATTTCCAGCCTTTTATAGATAATAACATTAGCTGATTAAAACTTTCCACAGCAATTTAAGGGTGATTCTACAGCCCATTTTTGTTTTACCCTATTTCTAAATTTCTGTATATACACTCTTTTTCGCGCCTTTATTTTACCCCTCTTACTTGCCTCCCGCTATTCGGTCATTGCTTCTGCCCTCTAGCATCCACTCTTTGGGTCACCGTGATGGAGGATGGTACTGAATGGGGGAAAATCAAACATGGACGAGCCCAGAAAATACCGCGAAAAAGATTGTATACTGTTGTAAAAAAAATAATTATAATCATAATTTTATATTTATATTTTAAATATGCCTGAGGTTTTATAAATATTTATGAAGTTTCATTATAATTATTTGATTCTAATTTTTATAATTAAATCGGACGATAAGTTCTTAAGACAAAATACAAATAAGAGACACGAATATAGTAATAGTAACCACCAAATTCGCAGCATTAAATAAATTGCGGAAGTGCTAAGTTCGTTTTCGTACTTGCCTTTGTGTGAAATATTTCTAAAGCCAGAAAAACCCTTGGGTACGGTCAACTTTGATAATGCACTTCCAAGTAGGCAAAAGCGCTATTAGAGTTGGCCGCGCTTTGAATTTACCTTTACTTGTAACACAGCCAACTTTGACTCATGCTGTTGGCGCTGTGCAAGACAAAGTTGGCTGTGCTTGGAATCAGCTGACCGTGCTTCGGGTTACTCTTCTGTTCGCTTCTTCAACTGGCGCGTAGTGCGTGATGATACGGTAACGGTAATGTACGCTAGCGCTTTAAATTCTAAAATTAGTGATTTCAATTTAATTAAAAAAAAAGATAAGATTTCTTTAAATGTGAAAGACCTCTTAAACCTTAGTCGGTTAAGACTCTGTCTAATAGTGAAAGAAATATTATGCAAATGCCTTAAAAAAACGCAAGGCTTAGAAAGAAAGAAAACACGTGTTGCCGCTTAAAATGCAATTATCTACTGGATTGAAGAAAAAATGACAACAATTCTTCCATTAACTGCAGTAAAATTCATATCAAACCGATATGAAGGGGCACGTACTAAAATATCTTATGGAAATGAGTTATACAACGGAATTATAATGAAAATTTCAAGTAAGTCATTAATTATTACTATGATATTTTTACAATTCATTTAAATTTAATACACAATGATTAATCGTTGTGTATTTTATTTATCATAAATGCACAAGTTGGATTTTTTAGTCATACTTTGCATAGTCGCTAATATCTATTTTACTCAAACAGAGAAAAGAGATCTACGAATAAAGGAACTTGAAAGTCAAATAGGTTCAAACTGCGCAAAATGCGACAACTTAAATAGTGGTTAGTTATAAATTGTAATCAGCTCTAGTTGTGACTATAAAATTAGTAATTATTATAAATTTTCAATAAAGCCACAAGACATTTGGAGAACTTGATTAGGACAATAAAGGTTCCTTCATCAGGGTAATCTATCGGACAATCTCATGGCATGCGCAGTCACAAGTAAGTTAATATTAATACAATAGTAATTTATCGCAATCCATGTACTAAAATTAAAGTTGTTTTTATGTTTGCTCGTCTTCAGGATCAGTTTTTCCATTGGAACGAAATCTCCATAGCATAATCTTAGCTTAGGCACCTCTCCCAAAAAAATCAGCTATATCAATTTTAAATATGCTTCATAGAACTTTCTAAAATGAATGTTATTGAAAAAATGGAAAATTCCTATTCCAAAACACGAAAAGTGTACCAAGGGAAAGGGATAATACGGATCAAGGTTTCCAAAATTCATAAAAACATTTACTACATGTTTTAGTGAATGAACATTCATTATCTTTAAAGTTAGGAGAACAATCGTCAAACATGATTGTTGCAATGAGTTTTATGAAAAACAGGGAAATATAGGGATCACAATGAAACAAACAAAAATGGTCATGACATCTTCTAACCTAGGTGGAGATCCAGTTAAAGGATAATTAAAACTAAGCAACTTTATTTTATTAATTTATACCATATTCATTGTAGTTTGTACAAAGAAAAGTTTAATTTAATTGTTAGCGCTGTCAAAATTGTCAGCAGTTACAATGCCCTTGAGAACCGCGTAGTCCGAATTACGAGGTGACCGCTATCAATATAAGTACGCAACTTATTCGAAGCGCGCGCATGCGCAAAGGTAAAATAAGCCTGTGCGTTTAGAAACGAGCGAGAAGGTATTTTTAGACGCTCTCCGCCAGGTCATTGCCTTTCCCTCTGTAAGTGTTCCCTGGTTAGGCCATAGCGTCTACAATTATTATCTCGACAAACACTACAGGGTGTCCACAAAAATTTGGACCAGGGTGAATATCACCAAAACAGTTTAAGGTACGAATTTGAAATTTTTGGTCGCATAGTGTGTGTAAGGGGAAACCTTCTTTCAAAATTTCGATGACATTGAACCATGTCTTTAAGGTCATCCAAAAACCATCTCGAGAACCGCAAGTGTTAGAAAGTTGGTTCCAATTAGAAAAGTGTTCCCCGTCACGTTTTGGATCTACGTAGCGTAGACCCAATGGGATTCAACCAATAGGAAGTTGAGATAAATTTACAAAATTTAAAAAGGTCCTAAAAGGGAAAATTGCAAGAAAGCGCTAATAACTCCAAAACAAGTCGTGTTACATTGTCTAAATTTGCTAGAAAATCTCATCATAGCTAGGAATTTTAATATTCGGAAAATAGTATGACTTTGAGCCATGTCTTCATTTAACACTATTTAATTTCGCCTATGTACGTATTTTTTCTTTATTAAATAAACTAGAGCCTCAATGTTAAATCATTTTATCATTAGAAATTTGTCAAATATACCTAAAAAGATCATTAAAGTTTATTTTATCATTAGAAATGTTGCTTATCATAATTTGGCAAATATACCTAATATTCTAAAAAACAAGGTGATTGAGGAATCTGTAGAAACAAAAGTCAGGTTGGCCACAAGTTAAAGTTTTCTAATTTTGGTTCCACTAATTATAAAAAACAAGGTGATTAAGGAATTTGTACAAAAATTTGTTACTTCAGGTCATACGCTATAAGCATTGCGTATTACTCCGATAAGTGTCACACTTATTTGTTACTTCAGGTCATAGGTTGTAAGCATCGCCTAATACACCGATAAGTGTCACACTTATTTGTTACATCAGGTCATACGTTGTAAGCATCGCCTATTACTCCGATAAGTGTCACACTTCTTTGCTACTTCAGGTCATACGTTGTAAATTTTTAACGTTACCGGACTTAATTTTTAACAAAATATCTACCACCCAAAGCCAAACTACCGAAAACGGTAAATTGGGCAAATGCCCAACTTCTTGGGTTTCGATTTCAAAAATTTATGAAAAGCTATCAATGGCGAGATATGGACACTCGATATTTAAATTTTCGCGGTCAAGATAGTATTTCGCTCCACCTATCAACTAGGTATTCCAATCTCTAACAATTTTGCACTATAAGTGTTAAAGCTATTTATACGAGCTAGAGGATGGCGTAGATCGGAAAGGTGAGAGTTTTTAAAGCTGCTATGTGGAGGGACGTGAGTTAAAATTTCGGTGAAGACTTTTTTTTTAAATGGGCTTTTCTAGGTAAAACCGGTAGGAGATTTTCCCTTGTGGTCCCCCTTTTCCCTTCCTGCCCCCGAATCGGTCCTACAGCTGGGAGCGGCAGCGGCGTGACCGTCACCAATATTTATTTGCCACATATGTGAGCAATGAAATAAAAATAAATATTTGAAGCATATTTAAATCTTTTCGGATTGGGTTAAAAGGCAATTAGGAGAACAATTTGCGTAATCTTACGGAAGCACACACGAAAAAAATGAAAGATATCTTTTACTATAACTAAAATTACAAATTTAAATAGTGCCAATATTTCAAGAAGTTATTAATTAAGTCAGTAGAAAAATACACTCTTCGAATATTTTCTCGCAAGGATAAAAAAAGCGCAACAAATAATTATAGAGATAATTAAATCGTTAATTTCTCACTCATTTCATATCAAGTCTGTTTTGTTTCTTTGACAGTCGAATATATTTACTACTCATAAACATTTTGAAATAAATTTTATTTATTATTATGCAATAAATTTTAATGCAATCGCATTTTTACTTGGAATTCGAAAATAATCGAACCAAATTGGATCGAGCCTGAATTTCAGGAGAGACTCCTTCTATGCCATTCATCAGCTCCGTAATGGCTTCAATTATATCTTTGGGTGTTGTTTCTATTTCTTTAGGCATTTCTCTTTCGAAGTGTTTCCAGAGCTGAGTCTGCTTCTCGCAATCGAACCAAGCTTTAACAGTAGAGCTCGGATATTGAGAAGGATTGACTTGTTCAACCTGTGACGATATAACAATAGGTAAATATTAAATGGAAACGCACTGATTGGCAAACACGGTCCCACGGCCATTTTAAAGACAGATTTATCATTTGATTGAGATCACGTTGAATGGTTGCTTTAGCGTTAAATTGCAGGTACCCTTTTCAATAGTTAAAGAAGTTAAACTTATTGAGGGTAAAAGTGGGTGGAGAGAGCTCTGACATAAGGGGTTGCCACAACCCTATTACGTTATGTAACTGACCAACCGGAACTTAATGCATTAAAAGTCGCTAGTTTACTTGGACCTATGCGAGTCTTTGGTAGCTTATCTGATTATTTTAAGGTTAACTTATAATGGCCCTCTGCTAGCTGCTTATTGTTAAGGAAAATTTAAGCTTTATTCAATTATTAATATTAAGATTATTTTTATGTTCAATTATAAAGTGTTTCGTACCAAGTCCGACTTAAGTGCAAATTTGTATTAAATACTATTATATTAGTTGTTCTTCTTTCCTTTAGTTGCAAATCTAAGCATATAACTCTTGCGGACTTTAAGGAATTAGTAGCATTAGAAGTTACCGAGTTTTGGTTAAGGTTGTAGTTTTTTACTCTTGCATTGCGACACGGTTTGGCTAGGAGGATCTTCGCAAACTAAAGTTAAGCTTTTAAAAAATGGTTAAGTAGTCACTACACTGAATTGATTTTTCTATATTCAGTATGCTTTTATGATTAAAAACAATGAAATATTTCGGCATTTCTCAATATTAATTTATCAAGCAAATAATATATCTCCAGGCGTTTATGGGTGTTACTATCTATAAGCGATGAATTATTTTTATTTAATTAACAATTTTTAATAAAACTAAGGACAAAATTAAACGAATAAAATGTTTATGTTCGTCAACTGATTAAATGCTTAATAAATTTAAAATATTTTATTTTCGATAAAAGCTTACGTCGTTATCATATCTGTAGTAATTGGATCCTTTGAAGAAGTACGTAAGTCCATTCTCCCATCGAAGTGCGGCCTCAACGTGGTTGGGAACCCCTTTCCAAGAGCTGATCAGGGCGGGTTTACCATCAGTGGGCGTGCCTGCTTTTTGGTCGTACCTCCAATATTGGTCCCCTTTGAAGAAATACGAGACCCCGTTTTTGCTCCACACCAGGGCGGCGTCAAGGTCATTCGGGATTCCTCGGAAGCCGTCGTTGATTTTTCGGGGGTATTCTGGAAGGGCCTTTTTATTCACGAATCTCCAGTAATCTTCACCCTGACAAGTAACTTAGTTTTAAATTGATTTGGCGAAGTTCAGATTTAGTATTTTTTAAGAAAATGGAAATCTCACTCGTAATGTGTTTATATCAAACAATATTTGGGATTTTTTGTTATCATAAATCAAATATTTACTCGAATGTTCATGTTGAAATTTTAAATCGCCCATATTTAGCAAATTGAAACAAATTAAAAGAAATAAATCTAAAGAGTTTTAACGAAATTTATGTTATTTCATTCTACAACCACTATTTATTTAAATTATTCTTAATTGTGGAACTAAAATAGATTGAATTGCTTAATTGTGACAACAAAATGTCGGTGCGAATGTCGATAGGCCTTGACCTAAAATGAAGTAAACGAAAAGTGTATTTCTTAAAGTTGCTACCAGTTATCGCATTTTCAATAAACTTTCATTGTCATTGTGAAGAATGGATGAAGTAAATTATTAAAGCTTTTGTCATGTTATATATAAATTTTTTAGAACTTAAATATAAAAATACAATTGGCAAATATAATGTAAGAAAATGAGTGTGCAGGAAAGATATCGCTTGTTTAAAGGAAATGCGATTGGGTACCTTAAAAAGAAAGGTTGTGCCGTCGTCCCAGGTTAAAGCAGCGTCTATTGGAACTTTGACACCTTTCCAATCATCGGCTATCAAGCGTAAGTCCACGATTCCTCCATCTCTTTCGCTGTATTTCCAATAGTAATCACCTTTGGTTTAAAAAAAAGCATTCACTTAGGCCTTGTTCGAAATAAACCCTTAAATTTCTAGAAAAATACTTTCACTTAACCAATCTCTAAGAACTCCAGTACGACTTGCAATTTTGATATTATTTATCTTTATGTTGAAGTCCTAAGCATGCGATTAAGTTCATGTAAATAGCAAGGGTGACCTACTCGAAAAGATTATTTAACAATAACAGCTGTATTTTAAATTAAATTAGAATTTTATCAAAAAGATTGATAAAGTTTTATCAATCTAATCTAAATATGTCTAGCCTTATCTTCATTGTAGACTTTAAATAACTAGCTTATGAATGTGTTTTACACCAAACGTTTCTAAATAGTAAAAACTTAATAAATCAAATTCTGTAAATTTCTTTGCTGTTAAGAATTTGGCGAATTTCTGTAACATTCTTTCGGAAATCTTAATGTGAAAACCTGCGAATGTTTTTAAGTGTCTGACACTAGATGGGGTAACAGCTACCACAGCTTTGCGCTGTATAACCGTGTTAGAAAATTCATTCGTTCCTACCTGTACACCTTTTAAACTTTAATTTTTAAAATAATTGTTACCTTAAGACAAGTAAATTTAATGAAAATGAATGGAACATGTTTATAAATTTTGGAGAAAATACGAGGAATTAAATAAATTTTAGGCGTTATACGCGTTGAAAACGAAGTGTAGCATTTCCAAGCCTGTATTAAATATTTTATAACTCGCTTTAAAGGGCCTCAATGTACAATATAAACCCTCTTGATCCTTGAATGATATATAATAAAATATCTCATTAAATAAACGAAACTCTCATCCTTTAGCTTAGACCAGTTTCTTACAATAAAGCAGATTTTTATTAGTATTTCAACTGCGTTTCAGATTCCAAAAATATAGATAAGGAATTGTTACAAATCCGCCTCGTTTGAAACTTATATTGAATTAGTGGTTTCCGTTAAAAAAAACATTTAGTCATAATTTAAAAGCCTACTTAATATACAACAAAATATCAAAAAACTCTACTAACGAAAACACTGTGTGGAAAGGCACATCTTAACCCTTTGGTTATATCCAAAAAATTGGTCTTCTTTTAAATTCATTATAAGTTATACTTCAACGTTTGACTAAGGTCAAATTTTGAATATTTTTCCATCAGCTCTAAAACATATTTATCGGTACCCGCCATAAAATTTATATTAATATGTACGATTGCAACTCATTCCGCCAAGTACGAGATTGCTCCTAAAATTAAATTGAAGTGTGAAACACTTTTTAGAAGAAAATGCGATAAGTTATTTCGTTTACATTTGTTCTTTGAGTTTTTTAATATATTTGAAGTATTGATCGTTAAAATGACGAGATAGAAAAACAAGTCTCGCCAATACTCTTCGTAAGCCACCCTCGTGGAAACTATCACAAGCCATTTTGTAGATTAAGGAAATGTACTTACTTTTAAAGAAGTATGTGGTACCATCTTGAGTTCTGGTTGCAGCGTCTACTTTTCCGGAGCTGCAGACCTCCTTCGTTCTGTTTTCCACCGGTGATATACGTGAAGTCAATTCAAACTCTTGAACGGGTGTACCAAACGCCACGAACGCATTTGCGAAGAGTAGCGCGAGGGATAAATTTAAAAACATGTTGCGTGGCCGTCGGCCAAAGAGTCTCTGGTGAAAGTCTTCATGTATCCTATTTTCTTTTTAATTTAGAAAACGAGATAAAATCGCCTTGTTTATGATAAGCAAAGTTCAAATCGACTGGTAATTTTATTGTTATTTTTCCAGGAGAATACGTCAATATATGACGCATTTATGATGAATAACGAGCTGAAGGTTTTTAGGGAAGTCCGTAGATTTTGTTATTTACTGTGTTTGTTAAGATGATTTTGATTGATCTGGATCCAGTGGGCCGAAGACCAAGCGATCCAAGGGGGGTCCAACGGATCGATGCCACTTTTTTTAATAAAAAAAGGTAAAAGTTACAACAGATCGAAAAAATATTTTTTTAATAGTGAAGGGTAAAAGGTTTCAATGGATCGAAGAAATATGTGTTTTAATAGTAAAATATATATTTTTCGATCCGTTGGAATCTTTAAGTTCTAAAAAGACTGTAATACAATAATTGTACTTTCTGGGACTACACTTAAAAAATAAATTGAAAATATATATATTAAATAATTACATTATCGTTATCAGTAGTAGTACCCGGAAAACGTTTTTTTTTTATAAATTAAGTATAGGTCGTTCGCTAAAGTCTCGTGCTGGGACGCGGCGCCACCCCAACTTTATTCATGCTTATCGCTACCTGAGAGAAAAAGTCAAGTAAGTCGAGATACGTGACTATTGAAAGAAATTCAAAATAAGAATCCCATAGAAATCGGATAACAAACTAGAACGCTTAATCGAATGGCTGACAAGGCACCGATTAGATTCTTGGCTAAAACGACAGTAACGCCATCTGCGCTGCGCGCACGAAGCTTATTTTATCAGGTCTACTTTGTGAATAACGTAGGCACTGATGCAAATAAACATTTACAGGTGTTGTTGATTCATTAGTGGTCTTTTCCAATTTCTTTAACGGATTTAACTGTAAGTACAAAGCGAGAGAAGGCTGCAACTATCCAGAATGTGGTTTTCGAATTCATATTGTTCGAATGGTAAATACAACATTTCTTTGTTATTTTACGAGATGATAGATTATCTTTTGAGTAATTGTTGCAACTTATCTTTATTATTAAAAAAAAATAGTTAACTGTATTTAGGGCTAGTTTGGAAGGCTTAGGATTAGCCTTGCTATCTGATTCTGTCACTCTTGAGTCTTGTAAGGTAATGTTATGAAATTATATGTTACCTAGCTAGCTCATATCTAAAAGTTAAATTTTTCTTCACTGTTTGTTTGGGAATTTTACATTGGTCGCATAGACCTAACTATTTATAATACTTAGTTTATAGTAAGTTTTCAGTTAGTTTTCTGTTAAAATTAGATGTACATTTGTTTAGAGAAACTGTCTTAAATTCTAAAGGATTATATAGAGATATTAACCAAGTATACTCTTGCTGGCTCTGAGGTCTACATTTAGCTTTGAAATTTTGCCCAGATAATTAACACCAAACCATTAGTCTCAAGTGTACTGAGCCTTATGGTTAATTTAACCACGGGCCCCGGAATCACTACATTGTGAACCACCAATTTTGCAATTTTGTTGATGTGTTTCTTATACTACACTTTTTGCTGCGAGTGAATGCAACACTGACTAGGATGTTTTTTTTCTGTAGAGATGAATAGTATGGGTCGCATAGGATGGTAATTGAACTGATGTAGTAGACCAAAAAGAGAGTTCAGGAACGTCAGGTACATTAAGAATATGTGTTGGCAGAGATTCTAACCCTATATTCTCGTACTTTGTTGTGAAGTTAATCCACATTGATTTTTCTTGATATTGTTGCACACAGACGATGGCTGTGGGTTTCGTCGTGTAATTAAAAAGCAGATGAACTTAAGATATAAAATATGTTATAGAATAGACTCTTAGGTAAACACTATCGCTACCTGAGAGCAAGAGTCGAGATACGTGACTTTTGAAACAAATTCAAAATAAGAATCCTAGAGTGTTTTTAAAATTAAATTGGCTAAGTACATAATTTTCAATAAATATTTTAACATTCCCGGCCGTGCTCAGTTCCGGAAGGCCCTTGCTACGTACTTGGACCTGTAGGATTAGCGCTACTCCTCTTCTCAACGTGATGGGTTCTTTAACCCTTTGTCGGGCTTTAATCGAACTAAATAAAATAACTTTCTTTTTTATCAATTTTCACTATTAGACTATCATTGTTTTACTATTTTAGATTTCAACTTGCAACTGGTTTTCCTCAAATAGGGGTTTTCAGGCTTTCTTGCTCTATGGTAGCGATATGTAGTGCAGGATCTTGTAGATAAAGTATTTTATTAATAAAAAATGCATTTATAAGATCCTGCATCACGAGTTACTTTGCTCTTGAGCTTTAGCAAAGAGTATTGGGTTTTTTTGTTTAAGAAGTTTAGAAGAAGTATGCAGTGCTGGATAAGATACTTCTGAACTCATTCCAAATTAAAAAAATTACTTGTAAGTGATAACGTGCCAAAAACATTAGCAACAAAATACTGTGCCTCATTCAGTAATTTGTATTGTCAAACACTGATTTAAACAGCATTATACAATTTACTGAAAATTAATTTTTTTGTTACATATATATTTTTAAAATGTCTGGTAAAAATTTACCAATCGTTTCTTTTAAACCATGTACCATCACTCATTATTTCTATATATAAAATTATTTTTATTTCAACTTAGATTATCAAATGTGCTCCACACGATTTGTTGTATTTCTTTCGTATTATGATTCAATATGACAAGAATTGAGCAATCGCACTTTTCCTTTGTGTATGGAACAGTTTGTAACTAGTGTCTAAGCATTAACTGCTTAAATCAGGTGGGCTCGGGGCCAAATCTAAAGCAAATGTAGACCAGGTGAGATCTATTATAAAATGGAAAGGCTGTGAGTTACATTCAAAACAAGGCTAGCTTGAGTGAAAAACAATAGCACTGGTTTCTCTCGGACTACAGTACTGGGTGGCTTTTGTTGGGTCAAGACATTTTATCGTTAGACTCTGAAAGACCACGTCTAAAAGCTAACGCCATTCCATCAGTTTTTGATTGGGATAGCTCCATTAATGTTTCACCTATTCATAACAAATCCTCAAGCAATTTTCAGCCTAAGTCTAATTTATCACCTGGAAAAGTCTATAAGCGTTAAGTGTTCACAATCAGCTTCAAAGGCTAAAATCTCTACGAGCGTTGAATCTTCCAAATCAGCTTCACCCGCTAACATCTCTACGAGAGTGAATTCTTCTAAATTAGTTTCACCCTCTAATGACTTTACACGAGTAAATTCTTCCATAGTGGTATTTTATTATTTTACACGTGTTTTATCTTCTCTAAATGTTCAATTTATATTTAAATTTATACCATGTCAAAAACTATTGATCTAATATATATTTATTATTTAAAAAAAAGGAAATACATTTCAATTAATTTAAATTTACCTGAATTATTTGATATTCATCCTCGGGAATTGGTAAATAGTAACTCGTTAACTCCCAAATCGAGCTGTTTCTCTGGCTAGGTAAAAAAAAAATTAATATTGTCTTTGGCATATGAATCTGTACGCATTACATCAACAGAGAACTAGAAATCAAAAACATATTCGATTAATGGTATTTGTAAACCTAAGGTAGACCAGCCCTACCAAACTGTGTTTTTTCCTATCCTAGTGTGGTATAATTTTGTTCTAAACTATCGTAGAATGAACTATGACCACTAGCGCAGAGGTCTGATTGAAGCTTTTTCACCGCCTCTTTCAATTCAGTTTCGTTCTTTCTCCGTATCTACGAGTTTCAAATAATCGACTTTTAATATTGGGCGTGGTGTTACTTTCTTTAGGCGCTCCCCAATTGACATCACGTAGCTTTAGTGGCTTTACGCATTTTCCTCTGGACCTATTCCATTTCTGTGGTAACTCAGTGCACGCAAGCGCTGGTGGTTTTCTTTTAAAAGACACAAAAGTCTTAATAGAGCTACTATATGGTTACACATTCCAAGCTTTCCGGCTTTGCACTCACATGCTCCATCAACTATGCGTCTGGGCTGAGTTGACATCGCAACCATCGGAGTGTAAGGTTCTAGGCTTTTGCGTTGGCTTCGAAAGCATTTTGCTTTGACATAAGCGACATTGGAAACACTAAAATAATGATATTTCAAATAAATGTAACGCAAATGAAATTTCTTTAGAATGATAAACACATGATACACACCTGTTAAATGAGGATTCAACAGTTTCACTGTTCACATAATTTCGATGGCAAACTTTTAACTCCTCTCGAACTGCCGTTTGGTGATATTTATTTTCGTAATATGCTAAAACAATTTCTACCGAAAGCTTTGGTATCTTTTCTAGCGATTTCAAATAACCGGTAATTGGAAAAATTAAGCGATTTTCAATAGATCCAGGTACTTGCTCATTTAAAACGATCCCTAAGCCTTTGCTAGGAGTAATAGTAGAACACAAACTCACGCCCGCCACCATTTTTAATATTACCAGATTAATTTTTTGAAACGGAAGTGGGTCAAAACTTTAAAATGGCGTGCTAAAAATTTTGGCCCCATTCTCTCATTCGTGTATTGTTGGGCAAGAAAATAAGGAATTGTAGAAAAGCAAAAGCTGTTTTGCTTGATGCAGAATGCTACACTATTTCTACCACAAAAATTCCTTTTCGTCCTTGTACACTTTTTCAAAGCCTTCTCAACTACCCTATATAGCGCAAAATGGATAAGTAGATTTTTTTTAACTTTACTATTTCCCAAATTTAAATAATAACTTCCTGATATCTACCAGGGCACAATGACAGGTAAATTATTTTTTTATATAAATAGAAAAACCCCTAATCTATATTTTTAAAATAAGCCCGCCTTTTCTTTTACCCGTCTTTAGTTCTTTCGCGCCATCTACTTTGCCAGAATATTAAAAGTTAAGGCAGAAATAAAATGGTTCTAATTCAGAACAAAGCATGAGCCTTCCTACAGAATTAAATTCGTAATAATTTTCAATGGCAATAGAAGTAACAATTTAGTAGTAGAAGACTATAGCCCACCCTCCTAAAAAAATATAGATTAGGAGGCGATCCAGCAAAATTCCCATTCCTCCATTCTTACAATTGTTAGTATGTCTATGGGTTCTGGGTATTACCGTTAACCTCAACAAGTTTTTATACGAAGGGGAAACTGAAGATCTTGGAGGAAAACCCCTTTAACCAGTGGCAAGATAACTTGCAACCTACGCAGTGCCACTAGCTGGGATTGAACCTGGTTCCTCTTCCTGCGAGGTGAAAGTGCTAGCCATTCTGCCACCCCACCATGAACTAACAAAACATGTAAGTTTAAAAAATAACCAACCTGCATAAACACTTTTACTTAAGTTGAGCTACACCATTTTTTAACATTTATTACCTTGTCAGTAAAGGCACGATTTATCTACACAGGTTAGAACTCGGTGTACTTTCGCCTGTACTAAAGAAGGGGGACCGTTACGTACTGCAGCTTTTATCCCCATTGGAATTATAGGTTTCCAAGCGCCACCTTCATTGTGAAAACATTACTAATTATTAGTAGAAATTATGTTTAATTCAGAGAAAACGGCATGGTATTAGAAGATAAAACTTATTTTATACAAGACGTTTCGAGCCGAGGCTCTTCTTCAGTCGTTCGTTAGTTTTAATTTGATTTAAAATTTTACCACGCGCCATATTCAAGTTCTAATATCACGCGAGCAGAAGGTCAGCGTGTTAAAAAATAAACAAAAGTTTTACTGATTTTAACAATTTACGTGTGTAATAGAATCAATGTAACCGATAAATCTAAAGTATATGTAAGTCAGTGTGAATTATTAAAATATAAATATAAAATAAAATAAAATTTTAAATCACAATATTACCCCAATTAGTTACTTCTTGACATCCTTTATCTAAATTTAAATTACCTAGTTTACGAATATACAATCCTTCATAGAATTTTCTTTTGTACCAATTGGTTTCCCGTTTTAAAATTTTGTAATCATCCCATTTAATAGAGTGGTTTAACGTAGACCAAATATGTTTTGAAATTCCGTTATTCATATCGCCCTTAGCCACGCAGGATTTATGTTCACGTATCCTGTCTAAAATGGAACGTTTTGTTTCACCAATATACGTTTTTCCACATGAGCAAGGGATTTCATAAATAACGCCTCGAATGGCGGAATCTTCTATTTTAGGTTTTAAATGAGAAATTTGATTTTTTAGTATATTAGTGGTTTTTGATACTAAGTTTATTTTATAATTTTTCAAACTACGTTTAAGTTTCTCTGTGGTTTTAGGTATATAGGGTAAAACTAAAACCTCCTCTTTAGGTTTACTTTTCATATCAGAAGGCATGCTGATTAAGTTTCTGTCAAATATGGTTTCTATAAGTGTTTTTGGATAATCTGATTCAATTAACTGATTTTTAATTTTTAATTTATCCGCAATTGGGTTATCAGATATGGATTCAATATGGTGTTTTAAACCTTTTACGACTGATGTTTTTACATGGTTGGGGTGGTTTGAATTAAAGTTTAAAAAGGTTTTTGAATGAGTAGGCTTTTGGAATAATGAAAAGGTTAGTTTACCATTAACATTTTTAATAAATAGGTCTAAAAAAGGAATTTCGTGGTTAACTTCTAGTTCAAGAGTGAAGTGAATAGAGTTATGTAAATTATTTAAATCATTGTGAAAAGTCGTTAATGAATCCAAGTCTCCCTTCCATACAAAAAATATATCATCCATAAAACGAAGCCAGCAAGCCAAATGATTTTTGTCCATGTCCGACCCAAAAATGGTATCCTCTAGATTTTCCACGAAGAGATTTGCTATAACCGGTGATAATGGATTCCCCATTGCTAGGCCGTCTTTTTGTTTATAAATTTGGGAATTAAAGTCAAAATAAGTACTATTTAAACATAATTCCGAAAGCTTAAGAATTGTATTGATTTTAAGAGGAGATCTTTGTAATAAATTAGGGTCATTTCTCAATTTAGATTCCAATAATTTAAGGGCTTCATTTATAGGGATACTACCATACATATCGGTTATATCAAAACTCCCTAAGACGTCATTCTGGGATAAGACAGGGCAATGGGATTTTAGTTTTTTAATACAATCTTCAGAGTTTTTTAAACAAGAAATATTGTTTCCAATTAAAGGGGAAATTATATTACATAAAATTTTTCCCGTGTTGTACGTTGGGTTTCCATATGAAGCTACTATAGTTCGTAGTGGGTTATTCGGCTTATGAATTTTGGGTTTTTCATAAATATGAGGGGTCTGAACATTGTCATTATAGAATCTAAATCTCTCCTTTTCCGTAATTTCTTTTGATTTCACCGCTTGATTTATAATAATCCTAAGTTTCCTATCAATGTCCTGAGTACAGTCATTTTTTAGCTTTAAGTAATTGTTCTTATCTAAAGACTCAGCCATCTTGTGAACATAATCAAGTCTATCCATAACAACTACTTTTTTACCCTTATCCGCTTCTAAAACAATAATGTCCTTATTTTCTTTAAAGAATTTGAGAGCTGTTCTTTCAATTTTGTTTAGATTTGATGGAGTTAAGTTTTTCACTTGTTTCTCGTGTTTGAACGAATTTTTGATTAGACTCCTTATTTCCTGTTTATCTTGATCGGATTGTTTTGAAGTGCGTAAGAAATTTTCAGTTGTAGCATAGATATCATTGATAATGGGATTAAATCAAATTAAAACTAACGAACGACTGAAGAAGAGCCTCGGCTCGAAAAGTCTTGTATAAAATAAGTTTTATCTTCTAATACCATGCCGTTTTCTCTGAATTAAACATAATTTCTACTAATATTCACCATGGTAAATAATAAGTTTAATATATTACTAATTATTATTAATGTTATTTTCAATGTAAGCATAATTTAATAATAGCTAAAATAAAAATTTCTTGTTTAAAATACAATTTTATTACTCATTAAAATTATATTTTAATTATCAATAATTAAAGTTAGAATGCAGGTGGCGCTACTAACGGGCCCCTATTCCTAAGGCGCAAATAGCTCGAATTTTAAAGAAATAATTGAATTATTCAAAATTTTAAGACCTAAACATTTCATGTGTTTTATATTATTACAAATAATTAATAATATTTACAGAAAACTGAAATGAGAATGTAAATTAAAAGAAACCAAGATAAAATAATAGTTTCAACAATTCATAGATAGAGGACGCGTCGAGCGGCATAATATCCCTGGACCGCGGGATTGCAGTTCATAACGGTACCCCTTATATCGCTTTTGAGTTCTAACCTGTGTAGATAATTCATGGTATAGGATGAGTTGGAAGGGCAACACAACTGGTCCAGGTTGACCACATAAAATTTTACGTTAATAAAATTCTTATTTCAACATTAAACTTTTTATTACCATAGTAAAATATATTTATAAGAAATTAAATTTAACTGGAGATAATCTCATGGTATAAACAATTTCATTAACAAAATTGTGTTCACCATGAGATTCTCACTAGTTAAGTTTTCTATAAAACTTCTTACTTGTCTATCAATGCTATAAACTATAAAGTTAGTAGTTGCATCACAATTTTTGAATTCTTTGCGACCAATTGATTGAAGGAATAAGAGTGCATTTGAAACTGAGGCACTGAGCAATTTTGCTGCTAAGCTCACCTTCATTTTTTGGATTTGTTAATTAATCACATGTTTTGTTAATTTACTGGCAAATCTGACGCCTTCTTCTTCTTGAATATGGTGCAATATTCTTATGTATCTAAATGATATTTCCTAGTAAAATTAAGTAAAAAATAAATTCTGAAATTTAATTTCAAATCAAGTAGTGTCTTAGAAAAGAGTTTACCCGTTCTTCGTCTATGGTTTTGGCCTGTAGTAAATTGACGTGTTGTCAAACCTTGATTTAATCTCATCTTTTTATTTTATCGTTGTTTATCTATTTTGATAAACTAGTTTTTTATATATTGCCCAATTTGTATAAATACTCAATTATAAAGTGACATATGCACTCTCCCTTCAATGTAATCATCACGAACGGTCGCATCGTATAATAAATTATGTTTTGTTAAAATAGAAAACAGTTTCGTATTTAA
The DNA here is from genome assembly GCF_980474605.1 of Leiobunum rupestre. Lineage (NCBI taxonomy): Eukaryota > Metazoa > Arthropoda > Arachnida > Opiliones > Sclerosomatidae > Leiobunum > Leiobunum rupestre. Next base: position 51,637,402 of record NC_143392.1, on the reverse strand, counting down.
TTAGTATTAACTAGTATCAACGATACAACATAAATTTTCACCCTTCCTCTTATTCTTTGACATTTGAAATATTTTCATTCAATTCATAAATTTTTTCTGAGCACTTTTTATTATCTTTGCTTCTCAAAAAAATTAATGTGTAAAATGTGTTTAAAAGTGTTCATATAGTTTTTTTCTTTCAGTGGTGCATTACCTTAATGAAAAATTATTTCCAATTTTCCACAAATAGCAGTAATGGCAAATGTTTTGGGGTTTCCAAAACTAAAACAAGTTTCTTTTCCCAAGTTTTTTATATGAGTATGCCAAATTGAAAGGAGTTTGCTTAAACAAACCTAATAATTTCAAAATCGAAAAGGTATCGACTTCTCGTAAATCAACTTTATTAGATAGACATAGTAATATGTACAAGAAAAATACTTTTAACAAAACAAATATTCCTCTAGGGGAGCCCTCGGAGGAAAAGTGTTCATCACGGAGGCCGCGTTGCCTCGTTGTACGGCGATCGCTATTCTTTGTAGGAGGAAAGCAACTGAACGCGGCTCACCTGTAGCCTCACGAAGACGCCGACCTATGGCATGGGTCAGGGCTAAGCCTTCTCCCCTGAAAGATCCAAGAGTTTCAATGGCAACGGCCCGAAACATGTATCGGTTCTCCAAGCCGGAGTATTTGGCCTTCTTCCGGAATTCAGCCTGGGTAGCGGCCCAGAGAGGGGCTGAGGAGGAAGAGGCCAGATACGATGGAGCCAGGGGATCCGTACAAGTGAAATCCCATACTAGAGATTTCTCGCCAGACCAGGGAACCAAAGTCAACCCATCCGGGCATTTTCCGTCGTCCCGCGATAGAGCCGGAGGACGGAAGGAACGCCGGCTGTGACGAAAGCTCGCCTGAAAATGTCGTTGACAGCGGCATGGCGAGAGACATTATAAGGTAAGTCCAAATTAGTGATTAATTTAAAAAAATTCACTTTGTACCTTTTACAATGTTGAATGTTGAAAAAATAGGTTATTTTGAATATTTGGGGAACGTTGGTGTAAAGGTGTATCATTAAGAGACTCCCCCCCCCCCCGGTTACTCTTTGCGTTATCTGACACGGGCCTAAAATAACTGATGTTGTAATATTCCAGTAATTTTAGGATTTCACATAAAAAAATAGCTACCGAGCTAATTTTTGAAATGCACCTTTACGAAGTCTAAACACATAGTGTGAAAACTCCCACCCATTCGATTCTACGCACAATAGTTTATGGGGGAAACAGGAGCAGAGTAATGGTGTATCCCGAATATCTACATAAGTAATGTAATTACGACTATAAACCCAATTACGAGCATTGGGGCCTGGATATTTCCTACAAAAAACGTTTCTACGAACATTTTACATACGAGCAATCGTGGTGTCGTATTCGCGGTGTTAACGTTGTACCCGATACGCGTCTTACAATTTTGCGCCGGGCCACCTAGTTTATTTCCGTTCATTCGCCACGTGGCTAATATTGAGTCAACAGTGTCAAGGAGATTCCCGAAATAGGACAACGAAGACTGAAAATAAATGTAAATAATGTGACCACACAAAAACCGCACAGGCGAGATATATAAAAGTAATAAAATTAATCAATCGTTACACCTACACGCTTAACCCCAAGCTCATTAAATATACAGTGTTTTTTTGCTCGAAAAACTGAAATTTTTTAAAAACTATGTTTTCTAGAAAGTTGAAATTTGTACTGTACATTATACGTGCCGTGGGACACTTTCTACCAAAATTGTATCTAAATCGAAAAATATTTTCATGTTTTTTGAAAATTTAAGGTTAACCGCTAGGTTCTATAAGAAAATTGTCAATGAGAATATTGTAGAGCGTCACCGAAAACGTACAAATAGCGTTGGCGCTAAAAAATAGACGTCTTTTTCACTGAAAAAATACGACTTGAAAAAGTGACTTGCTAAAATAACTTTTTTTGAATTCCATTGGGAGAGTAGTGTAACTTTATGAAAGTCAGAAATTCGTAAATCTGGTGTTTAATGCAATAAACAGCGCTGTTAAATCCAGGAGACAATGGCAAAGAAGGTATTACACGATTTAATTTCGTAGGATGAAAAATGCGAATTTTTGAAAAAACAAACAGACATTTTATTTATCTACTTTCAAACCAAAATTGTGCGTTTCGAAAATACCACCTTCGGCTGCGATGCAGACTTGGGCGCGAACAATCATATTGTCGAAGGCGGCTTGAATCATTTACGGGGTAACTTCCCGGCAAGCGCTTACAATTCGTTGACGCAGCTCTTCAAGGGTCTCAACCGGAGTGGCGTACACCTTGTCCTTGACGAAGCCCCAAAGAAAGAAATCCAACTTAGTCAGATCGGGCGACCTTGCTGGCCAGTGTCGGGACTGTTTCTCCCTATCCATCGTTGTGGAAATTCGTTGTTTAGGTAATCCCTCACGGCTCTGTGGTAATGAGGCGGAGAAATCTAAATAACTATGGCCATTTAAATTATGCGGTAAGAATACTGGACCAATTAACCGGTTTCCATTAAGACCAATCCAAACATTCAAGTGCCTAAATAGAAATTGGTGACGGTGTTCATATCCCCAGTGTGGATTTGTCTTCCCAAACCTTATTATTTTGTTGATTGTAAGTGCCGTCTCTTGAAACGAGGATTCATCGGAGAATAGCATGTTGCGGAGGAATTGTGGGTCAGCGTGCACGGAATTTAGCAGCCTGCAGTTGCAAAAATCCAGCCGTTGTTGAGCGTCTCCATCTCGTAAACCGTGGTGAAGCGTTGTTCTGTAAGGATGGTACTTATGCCTATGTAAAATTTTCCAATTGCGAGTTTTACTGCAAGCCAAATTGCATTAAACACCAGATTAAGAAATTTCTGACTTTCATAAAGTTACACTACTCTCCCGATGGAATCCAAAAAAAGTTATTTTAGCAAGCCCAACTTGTCACTTTTTCAAGTCGTATTTTTTCAGTGAAAAAACGTCTATTTTTTTCGCGCCAACGCTATTTGTACATTTTCGGTGACGCTCTACAATTTTTTAGTTGACAATTTTCATATAGCACCTAGCGGTTAAAATATAAATTTTTAAAAAACGTGAAAATATTTTTCGATTTAGATGCAATTTTGGTAGAATGTGTTCCCCGGTACGTATAATGTACAGTACAAATTTCAACTTTCTAGAAAACATAGTTTTTGAAAAATATCACTTATTCGAGCAAAAAATACACCCTGTATAACCCCGCAATAACCACCTTTAACGAAAAAACCGTTGGAAAAACGTGTCATTGATCAATTAACGAATTTACCGCGTTCTAGTGGTTTAATATGGCAATGTAAACCAAGATTGTGACATCTTAAGTTAAATGCGTGAGAAGTAATTAATTATCCACCCCAAAAAACTTAACACAAAATATCCGTTACAATCAGATAAAACCAAGATGGTTCCCACTGAAATAAAATAATTGAAATGTAATTAATGCACCCAAAAACGTAGACAATTTTTTGCTATCCACATAATTAATTGTCTTTCAAAAAAATTTAAATATCTAACAAGACCTCTAGTTCCATTTGATTTTAACTCTATACACCTGTAGATTATAGATTGTATAAAAACTAGTGGAAAAATAACAAACTATTATCATTAGTTTATAATAAGGTCCCTCTAAGTCTGAATCGCCAATAAGCTCCCGTGTGGACTGCATTGGTCTCATATCATCATTCTTGAATTTTAAAATTCTCGCGCCTACGATGCGAGTGCCATCTTTATAGCTATAAAAAATAACCGGAAGTTTGGAGGAGTAGTAATGGCTGCCGAATAGCGGGTTCAATGATTTCCACTTTGTTCTATTTTCTTTGAAAATGTATCGAAATTTAAATGTACCTCAAGTTGTTCATTGTAAGAAGAAATCAGTAACAACTCAATGTGATCTATACCTCCAAGAAAAAGCTCAGTTACAAGTAAAAAGCAAAAGTGATTGCAACTTCGAAAATCCTATTAAGCCTTGTATCAAGTTTAATAACAAAAAGTCAAAACTTTGCCAAACCATTTTTGACAAAGCCAATGCTTCAACGCAGTGCTATTTAAGTTGTAATTTAGAGGGAGGAAGTGAAGTGTCGAAAGATATACAGAAAGTGTTATCAACTTTGAGCAAACCGAAAAATGGATTGCAGCGTAATCAGTGGACCCAATGCCTTGCTGTTCATGATATTAGCCAGCAATCGCAGCGTAATCAATGGACCCAATGCCCTGCAGTTCGTGATATTAGCCCACAAGGAAATAATGCAAGTTTAGGTAGTGTAAAACCTTCAACAAAGCAGTTCTTGAACCAGGTTTTAAAGGTCATTGACACTAAACTATTTGCTGATTTAAAAATTCAAGTAAAAAAGGACTACAACAAAAACCTATTTATTCGAATAATTAGAAAGGATACTATTGGCCTTCTAGGTTTATCTTTGGATCCCTTAACGGTAATTTTAAATCGCGATGGGTTGTTAATTTTATCTGTGTTGTTTAAACCTGAGGAGGTATATCAAACCTACAAAAATGGTGTGTTAAATGAAAGTGTTTTTAAATCTATATTAACTAAGGTGTCGTGTATTGGAAGTTATATATTTTGTCCTGAAATTAATTCTAAGATCGCAACAAAGTCTCTTGATTTTAAACCATTCATCAAAACGATATAAATCTAAGCGCTGTGAGGTGTACTACGAAAAACCAACTGATGATCAAGTTTAATCCAAAGTTTTTAAATTGAAGCAATGTAAAGAGTGTCAGCTCACATCATCATACTTATCAAGAGCACGTAAAAGAAAATTAATTGAAACCCCAACCAGGAAGTTCAAACGTCAGCGTATAACTAGCAATTACAGTGTCAATAAGTTATCACCAGCAAGCAGAAAAATTCGACTTTCCCGTGTAAAAAAGTATAGGAAGTATCTCCAAACCAAAGTTCAAATGTTAGAAAAAAAACTTAAAAGATGCGAAGTCACCCTTAATAATGATCAATCTAAGCAAATGGAAAACATAACACAAATAATTAATGATCAAATTCCAAATGCCCTTGAAGAGACTATTAATGATAAGAATCTAACCGAACCTACTCGCAAGACCCTTAGAATTTCATGGGAGAAGGACTTGCACCTAAGGCAATACCAAGATAAAAAAGACTTTTTAAATGATCAAATTGAAAATCAAAATGGGATAAAAACAAATAAGTGGAGTACCATTACCCTAAGACTAGCTTTGGCTGTGTATTCTCGAAGTAAGGCTGCGTACAATGCTCTCCCAAGTTTTGATATTTTACAACTACCTTGCGAAGGTACGTTGCAAAAAAAAGCAAAAAAGTACCACCATGAACCAGGTATTGACCATAAATATTTAGCTGACCAAGAGAGCAAATATAAACTATTCCAAAATGAAAGTTTCACGTGGTGACAAAAAACCATTAGGGAAAGGTGTTCTTGTGTTTGATGAGGTCAAAGTTATTGAAAAGATTATTTGGAATTCAAAGAGCGAAGAATTTACTGGCTTCGCAATGTCGAGAGAAGAATATAAAGATTTAAATGACATTATCATTAAACCTTCTGAAAATATGGAAGCTGAGTCTCCGGCTCAATATGTTCTACAGTTTCTTTGAAGAGATCTGTCGTCCAAATTTGATTTTATAGGTCCTTATTTCAGTTTCGACTCATCATTTCAACAACACTTAATTGCGGAAGCACTGTTTGCTACCATAGAAGCACTACATGCCTATTCTTTTGAAACGACTGTGATAGTATGTGATGGTGCTTCGGAGAATCTCTCATTAATAAAGTCTACAATGGATCATAAAGGTCCCTTTGGTTTCCATAAATATGGGGAGAAAATTGACGTCACTATAAATCCAACGTTTGAGAATCCATTTTATGACGGAGGGAAAATTCATTGGATTGTTTGTCCATCTCATCAGTTGAAAAACACGATACAAGCTCTATTTTCATCCCGGGAAGCAGACCCAAAGCAGTTTATTCGTAATGGGACAAAATTTGGATGGAGTGAGATACAAAGTGTTAAACAAAGAGACGAAAGGAGAGCGAAGAGAAACCAGTTAAGATACGTCCCTAAACTTCTGACAAGCTATATAATAAGAGACTCATGGACTCGGTTAAACGTGGTTCCCAGTAAAATCATGCAACAGGAGGATCTATTGTCAGAGCTATATAATTTCATGAATGGGAAAGAAGGGAGTGAGTTGAAAAGGAAAAGCGCAAGATTGACTTATGACTATTTACGCGCTACTAACAAAATATTTGAAAATGGGATTTTGTCTCACAAAAAGGTTTCCAACTCTAATTCTGAGGTTTTAGATTCAATTGTAACTGGCTTCAAATATTTTGAAGATTGGTTCAACGAAATTTTGGAGGAGGAACCCGACTATAACTTTAACGCCCCAAAACAAAATAAATTTTTAAGCTGGCAAACATGGGACCTAATGAGGATTATGGTATATGGAAGATTTTCTTAGCCAGAATCCTGATTATTTCTTATCTCCCCTACGCACTAATGGTAGCGCTGTAGAAAGTTTATTTTCACAGATGAAGTATGCAACGGGTAGTAAACTATAAACTATTCAACTGCTAGGAAAGCTGTGCTTACAAGAAAAAACATTCTTGGCTGAAATTAAATTAATAGGAATTAGACCCCGACGCCGCCGAGTTACGCGCCGGCGCGCCGCCGAGGCGATTTTTTTCAACGCTGCCGCCGATTTGAATTTTAGTCGGCGCGCCGCCGCCGCCGCTGCCGATTATTTTCCAGCGCGACGCCGATTAATTCTGTCTAAAATGCTGCCACGCGGTTTTTGGGGTTTTCAGCAGTAGCGAAGCTTGGAATTATTTTGGACAATTGCAACGTGATGAAGACGGAATTATTATATGCTGTTAACATATGTAACATAATTACTCATAAGTATGCCACTAGCTCTATTTCTTCACTAACGGTTTGTTTCACAGATATTGCGTCATCCGTATCCAACGTAATATTTAACGTCATATTTGGCGTCATCGAATCTCAAATGCCGATTATGCCGTCGCACAATTAGCACTACGTTTGATAAAACGACGGCCATTATTTTATATGCCATATCCTTATCTGCTTTAATTTTTTTTCACTTATTTTGAACACTTATGAAATATCAAAGTTTTTGATGATATATTATATGATATTTGTGATAATATGTGATATGATATGTGATATGATATGTGATACAATATATGATATATGCCAAATAGACTGCGCTTCTTCAGGTTTGGTGAGCCGCCCTGTTGCAAAAGGGTTGTAATTTTACAAGGCAATAAAGAAATCTGGAATCTTGACAAACAGGTTTGAACAGCCAAGGCTTAAGAGCTAAAAAGAATTACATATACTGTCAATTAATATGCAAATTAATTAAGTTTTCGGAAACTCAGGTTCTAAAATAAATTCGCATTGTCAATCTTGGATTAATAATTAAACGTCAAATAAAAGTAGCAGGTTTACTGGAAAAAATAGTTAAAATTCAGGTTGAGCTTTTCTGGAGCATCTACAAGGTTGGGGTCTTTGCAGATTCTTTTGAGCCTAGGCTTAGTATGGGTTTTAATAACGCTGGTGGAATATCCATCCCACTTCGACATAGACTGGTTTTATTTTCGGAAAGCGATCTCTTAACCGTATTGGTCATTTCCCCCAAACCTTTTCTTTTTCTAAACTACTCATTATTTAACTTCATCCGCACAAACCGAGCGAGTTTATAAGTTTCAATAAAGCTACATTGGGCTGACTAAAATTCGGATACAAAAAATTCCTTCTCAATTTAAAGGTTTTCCATTGGCTTAAATACATATGTCAGTAGCCAATAGTGTGACTCCCAAAATTACTAGGATGAATAAAAAGGTTAAAATCTAACGTAGTCCACCTTTTAATGGTTCGTGGTGAAAGAAACCGTTAGTGAAGATTTTTGAATGGAATAAAGGTACAGTGGCATACTTATAAGTAATTATGTTACATATGCTGTTAATTATTATTCTAAACTAGCGTAAATAAAATAAGCCTATACTCGGAATAAATTAAACAAGGAGCAGGACCACAGGTAGGTTGATTTCTACTTTCTAGTATAAAAATATTTTTTTATAAAGAAACGCCGCCGCCGACAAAAAAATCGGCGCACGCCGTTCGCGCCGCCGCCGCCGACAAAAATTTCGCGGCGTTGGGGTCTAATAAGAATATTAGAGACACCTATCTTTACTTAAGCGAGGGTATCTAAGAGGGTTCATTTTATATATGAATTTCATATTTTATAATTTCCTTATCATTAGTCCAGACTCCACAATATTACAAATATTTAATTGTATTATGTTTATAATATTAGAAATTATTTAACTTTTATGGGAATAATAATGTTACCTATGATAAAAGCCATGTTTATCAATATACCCATTATCACTACCTAAGAGCCAAGGTCAAGTAAATCAATTTATGCGCTTTTGGAAAGAAACTCAAAGTAATCTTAATGTGTGTTTACATTAACCATTTGTTCCAGTACTTTTTTTTTATTCAAGGAAGAAAGGGCTGATTGAGTCTGAGCAGACCGCGAGCCCGGCGAAACAACATCTGATTAATCAGGGCGAGATATGTGTAACGGCCACGCCAACGGGGGGATACGTGGGGACAGGGGTGGGGACACCCGTGGCGGAAGTATTCCGACCACCCGTTGGGGAATTGGTAGTCGTCCTCACACGACCATCCACAAACTCTGCCTCCCGGACGCCTGGGATTACAGGAGTGAGCCACTACTCCCGGCTTGTTCCAGTACTATCACTATTAGTTTAATTTTGTCAAAATAATAATAATAAAACAAATTATGAAATAGTGGTTTTTATACTAGTTCGACTTTGGCCTTCGGGTAGTGTTTTGATTATAAGGAATTAAATATAAACTTTCCTGACCGCAATTTTTTAGTGTGGATGAATGTAATAAATCTGAATTTTTTAACTAAAAAAATTTTATTTTTAAATTTTTGATCACTCGTATCTTTTGTTTTTCTTTATTGCTCTGGAACTTTTTCTCAGTAAGAATGGTGGGCTTGTCTTTGAGGTATCTAATACTGCATCTTTGATATCACAATTTGGAATGGTATCCAAAATTACTTCTGTAGCACCTGATTTTTGGTAAGCTTGCTTTTTAATCTGTAATTTCTTATCTTTATCATTTCTCTTCAATTTTTTTTACAACTTGTTCATCATTATAATTAACACTGTCTTCAAATATAGTAGAGAGGTTTTTTCTTGCCTTTTTTTATTACAATTTTTACTTGAAATCTGACCTTTTTTTGGGAGTCGCATCAGTAGATATATTTTCCGAAATATTTCCTAGAATAGGACTAGTACTTTGCAATACCTCGAGAGATTCTGTTGCAATCAAATTTGGGCTATCACAGTTAAGCTTGCTGACTGACTCCTCATTCTTTTTGGCCTTTTTCTTGGTAGATACTGCAGCATAGAGTCCATCTCTTAATGTATGGCCCCCTTGGCAAGTTTGTGAGCTTCTTTGGTATGTGACTTGATACATATGTATTCTGGCATTTACAATTTTTCTCACCCATATTTGTGTAAAAAGATATCACAGCTTCTTCATTTTTATCATGCTTAATAGGAAGGCATTTAGTAAACAGGTACCACGATTTTGGAATTTTCTCGGTAATATTTTTATGACATTCTTTAATCAAACTTTTCCCAAACCTCTTAAATCCATCTGCACTGGCATACTTTCTCACTTCATTATTTAATCTACTTAGAAATTCTAAAAAAACAAAACTTTGGAAATGACATATTTCCATTGTCGCGATCTTTTAATTCCCCAGGTAAACTTTCTTTTTCTTCCTCCTCTAAACTTAATGCTACGCCCAATTTGTAAATCTTTATCTCCTTAATTCTTCGTTCAATGGGGTGGTTGTTGTTTTCTTTGGCACGCTTAGAGACATTCACTATCTCTCTCTTACATCCACCACGAAGTCGAAAAAGAGATTGTGGTGGTTCAATATTAATCAGTCCTCCAGAGAGTGAGAAAAGGATTTCATCAGAAAAGTTAAGATTTTTACTAGCTATAGAATTTTCCATTAAAACCTCAACCGACGGTATTTCAAAGTCTATTTCTGACTGCTCAAACCAATCTTCTCCGTCTTGAGTAGCAGAAATGTCTACAAGAAAATCTTTACAGGATTTATCCTCACCAGCGGATGTAGTAAATTGACAAATGTCAGAAGAGAGAAGTTCTTCAAACTCTTCATGTTCTAGTAATTCCACTTCCAGAAGTGAATCTTCATTTTCCTGTTGTACTTCTCCATTGCAAATCATCATACTGAACTCGTGAACTGAACGAGCCATAAAATTAAAAATCTTCTCACTCTCTTCCTAATCTGAAGAAATGTTATTTTTTTTTAGATCAATCTGGAATTCCGGTTTTAGGCATTTGGCAAATGAGAGATATTAAATTTTAAATTTCACAATTCTTAAACTACTTATTACAGCTGGTTTTTTCCTCTTCTTCTCTTTCAAAAAGCGATCACTAATTACTGGAATCTTTTCACGCTCGCAGATGATTACACTCTCTTTAATAACACTTTCTATTGTGTCAATAATTTCACGTTGAACTGACTCTGGTAATGAAACTGGGGTTTCCTCTTGATGTGTTTTCAACTGGGCAGGCTTCACTTCATTTTCAATATTTTTTATGCTTTTTAGAAGGTATTCTAATAACAAACCTAAATATTTTAAATGCACTTTTTTGTCCACTAATTCCGATAATATTGCACCTCTTTTATTACTTATATGTAATTCCGTGACTACTTTTCCTTTTATATATAACTCTAATTTGGCTAAATACCTTCCCGATTTTAATTCAGCCGCCATTCTATCCCATCTGACTTCTTATCTCGAGCATACGTATAAAGATTTTCGATGATTCTATTTCCGCTATGAACCTCTGCGCGCGGACTTCGCGGGAAATATATATTCAAACATGAGGTACCAAGGGATGCCACCAGGAGCGCATATATTGTGTACGTTCCTCTTCATATAGGATGCTTGTGGTTCAAAAAATTGCTTTCGATTCAGACTTAGAGGGACCTTATTATAAACTTATGCTATTATGAATACGAAGTCAATGTAACCTGATACCACGGCCAAAGGAAAGAGGTAAATCGTTTTTTGTTGGTCGTTTTGTCACTAACATTGGAATAATTTTTTAACCACTCGCATTTAGCTGAAAACCCCGGTGAATCGGCTCTGCCATCTGAACAAACCACCATTTCCTTTTTTTCTGGCTATAGACAACATAGTGGCTTGTTTATTCCTCCACAACTGAAACGTTAGGTGCATTACATTTCTTCGTTATTTCATATTAATATCCAAAAAAACATTCTTTCAATAACAGGATGGAACATCAGCTGGTAGTCATAATAAATCCGTTCACTAAAGCACCATATATTACTGGGTGAAAACTCGGAACTACTCCTTCTGCGTTGAGTTTGCAAATTATCTCCTCACTGGTTAAAGGGGTTTTCCCCCGAGTTCTTCGGTTTCCCCTTCCCATAAAAACTTGTGGAGGTTAACGGTAATAGTTAGTGTAGGGAGCTGTTGGCTCGCGTGGCATGAAGGGCCTGCCATCACCCTCCTACGCATTGTAACCCGGCCACCTGTTTAAAGGCATTATAAGTCGCTAGATGACTTGGGCCGAAGGTGGTGCCTTGGGTATTAGCCTAGCTGATTATTATTATTATTTATTATTATTATATTAAAAATGTGAAGGTTCATGTTAGAAGAATCCCAGAGAAAAACATAGTACCAGCGAGTAAATAATTTACCCAGGATGAACACCCAAACGTAGGCTGTCTCTCCCACATGAAAAAATAAACATCCAAACATTTTGTTGTAATGTAAAGTAAGGATCCAACAATTCTGCGGTTTATTTTGATAATGGGCTTCTGATGGCACACATGGCCAGTTTTAAAAAACAGAAGTAAACAAGAGGAGAAAACTATTAATTTATCTTGTTTGTGTGGAGGACGTGAATCAAGAAACTTAATTTTTTTCCTAAAACAAATTTTATTACATAGATAATTAATGCACATACAAATTAAAGGCCTAGGATTTCTTCTGCCTGTTTTCCTTGGAAGTTTTCTTCCCGCCGCGCAAATATCCTGGTGGTAGCAGAGAGAATATAGATAGGGAGCGGCAATTGGGGGTTGAATTGTCGCTCTTAAAACCACGTGATCGAAATAACAGGCCAGGTCGGTTTCCGGTTTGATGCTTTTGTAACCTCCCTAAAGAGGCGGAGTTAAACGATAGACGTTAGTAGCACCAAATTTGAAATTCAGCTCTCTGGCCTAAGCAAACTTGAACAGTCATGTGTTTCATCTTAAAAGGTTATTATTTTGTTTCTTATTTTAAATTATTTCGTAATGCTTTTTTATGATATTATTTATTTAGGTGCTGTATACTTTCAAGAAGCTAAATGAACCACAATTATTAATGGGTGCATTTGTAAATACTAGAGGAAAATGTTTAGTCCGGGACATATTATAGCAATATCATAATGAAACCAAAGAAGCCCTCAAAGCTAATTAAGAGTTACGAAAGAGTATCATGGAAGAGTCCAAAGAGTCTACGAAACTCATCTCTCCAAAGAAAAGCCTGTAATGGAAAATATTGGAAAGAAAAAAATGTCAGAAGCAGGGGCGTATTAACCATTAGGCAAAGTAGGCACGTGCCTAGGGCGCCATTTTTATAGGGGCGCCAAAACTCTGATAAAGCCCCACGGTCCATGTACTTGGCTTGCCCCTACTCAAAATAACGCCGAAAAAGTTTGGGGAAACTAAAATATATTTATTTATTTATTTATTATAAACCGATACGCCCCTCCTTAGCTGACCAATGCCAAGGGGCGCCAAATTTTTCTGTGCCTAAAGGCGCCGAAAGGGTTAATCCGCCCCTGGGCAGAAGGAAAAGCTAGAATCTCCTCTGAAGAAAAACAAATTAAGTAAAGGATCTCCAACTAAGGAAGAAATTCCCACCATTCACATTCCAGAAATTAAAACAAATAACAGCTCAAGCTCATCTCAAAGTACAATTTAAATTGACGATAATTCAATGTAAATTTTTTTAAATGGAGACCCAGATTTGGAACTTTACAACAATTTTTACCTTCATCGTGAAATTTCCCACTACAATATGTATTCCTAATAAATGTTCCTATTCATAATGATTGAGTGAAGAATCAGAATAGTGTTACAACGGAAAGATTAAGTGATATTTCTAGTGATATAAATTTTTTACAATTTGTATTATGTAAAGATTAATTTAGGCTAATTTTGTTTACATAATCAAATTTGTATTGTAAAACGACCTTAAAAAGAACGCATTATTTTGTTTCACAAATAATCACTATTATATTTTTTTATTTTTCAAAACTGAGATGATGTTTCAAGTTGAAGTTAAATAAAATTATGTAAGCATTTTTTTGGAAATTCTGGTATTGCCATTAACCGCTTCTATGATTAGTCAAGATAAGGCTTTAAGTTTAGCCATGTTGGCGTCAAACAACGCAATGAAAGGATTACTGTTTCGACCACCCGAGCATCGCTGCCTCCCAAAGTATTGCTCAAGAGGATCTTGATATAAGTGCTGAATCAACACTTATTTTGCACCTTTTCTAAAAAGGAATTTAACGACTGTAATTGAGAAAAAAAGAATCTTACTATCACTAAAATAATAAATATTTATTATAGCTGTACCAGTCATTCGTAGACCCTCAATTGTTACTGCGCTCAAAAGCATTTTGTTCCTTTCGCTGTTGGCAAAATCTCCAGGCCAATTGGTAACATCTTTCTCCCAATCTTCTAAATATTTCATGAAGTCTTTTTCTAGCCACTAAAATTAAAGAATGACATTTATTTTCTTGAGGCATCCAAAAAATGGTTTCATTTACCTTCAAGTTCAAACGTTCATCGTTTTCATTTTCATAGAGAAACATCGGATAAAGTAGCTTTCTCGACCACATGCCTGAACCCACCGTTGATATTTTTCGGTTTCCTTTTTTGCTGATGGAAACTAAATAAAAAAGACTCCGGGGGCTCCAGTAACCTGTCTATTAGTCGAGTTTTGTTTGGAGCTACAAGACCCATATTTGCAGACAATTCGCTGAGGCTTTTTTTAAGCCTTGGATAGTTTAATAAATTTGACTCGCCTATAAGATACAACCATTTAATAATGTTATTAAAATTGGAAAAAGTTGATATAGTTAAACGCAATGAATATATACCTTTAGAAAATAAACCTTCCAATTCGTAAGCAAATTTGAATATATTTCAGAGAAAATTTAAATTCGCTCGCTCGATAGAATTCAGATGAAAATGATCAAACGTTCTCTCTACCGCTGCCAGATGGCGCTGCAGTTATACTCGTAAAATAAAAAGAAAAGCAACCAATAAGAATCTAGGAGAAAACGGAGTTGACACGTGACAGGAAGTTAACCTGGCCAGATAATCTCGACGCGACCGTGTGTTTGGGCGACATCCCTTTTTGTACTGTTAAAGGTAGTAGCTACCTCTCCCTATCTAAATTATCTCTGGAGGTAGGCCGACGTGTATTGCGGTTGGCCTACCACCAGGATATTTGCGCAGTTGGAAGAAAACTTCAAGGAAAACAGGCAGAAGGCAGAACCAATGGGTTCTGCCACTGGTTGGGAAATTTAACTTTCATTTCCTTGATCATCTTCATCAGAATCATAGAAAATATCTTCCGAGATTCAATGCCGCTGGATTATATGGATTTTACAGGATGATGTTTTTATATAAGAAATATCATGCTGTACAACTTGAGACTCTCCTAGATCTGTTGGGAATTTTTTTCATGCATCAAGTAATATATACATTAATTTCCACTCCGACACTTTTATAGCTGAGTTCTACCTGGGTTACAACTGTCACTGTTAATTTCAACAATTTAAAAAAAAGAAATAATTCAAAGTTTTATAAATAAAAACAACGACCACTTACATTAGAAGCGTGAGTTTAAAAATGTGTTGGATCCGCTCTAAACACCAACAGGAACACATCTATTGATTCCGATGATGGTCCTGCTAGATCTTCACTTTGATCCTTTGAAGTGGTTTCAGTTTCAGACAATAAAGGGTTATTTATTACTGTATTTTTAACACATTATGATAAAAAATGCTTGACACTGCATTTCTTTTAAAAAAAATATGAATCAGTATTCGGATTAAATCTGTCACGTATAAAGTGGACGGAGCAAACTCAGATTTTCCGGTGGTTTAAAATCTTCTTATTTCACTTATCCACACATCCCTCATCTCCGGAGGTTTTGGAACTGAATGAAAAGATATGTTTGGCCCTTTTCAATTACCAAATGTATTATCACAAAGTGCCACGTCACATACCACATTGCGTGCCATTACCTATATAGCCACGTTAACGTTAACAGAAAACCTAATTCCCAATCCTATAAGAAAACATAGTAAACCTTGGCCTTATATTAGAAAACATAGTAAGCCTTGGCCTTATATTAGAAAACATGGTGAAAGACAGTGCTTACCTTTTTAATACCGGTTTGTTATTATTATTATTAGAACTTATTACTAGGGAAATTCGTGTTGTAGCAATTCGTTGAAAAAAGTTTATATTATTACTTTGCGATTATTTCGTACCAAGGAATGATACAACCAAAATAAATTGTCCAAAAAAATGCGAATCATGGTTATTTAGAGCATGCGGCCAATCTCGAATGCAATTGGCAAACCGACAATTTCTGAGAAAACTCTTTTATTGGACGCTCATACAATTGTTTCGTCCGAACGTTATGACCAAATTCGTCTAAGTTTTTAAATTTAAAAAAATTAAATTTAAATTATTTTGACGAAGGAACAACAATTTGAAGATTATTTTTATACGCTAGTACGATTAAATGTAGGTTCATTTTCGTTTTGAGTATCCCTTTCAACAAGGACTAAGGCACGAAAAAAATTATTGTAAAATATGATTTAAATATATTACCTGATTTTATTGATCTTTGTTCGTTTCAATTATAATTTAACTCTACCCTTTTTTCTCAAAATTTCTTCTTTGTATTAATACACTTTTACAAATTGTGAATCGGCACTTTTCTTGAAAAAGGCAGCATAAGAGTAGCCGAAACTGAGGTCGAGTTTATATTAAAGTTCTTTACTTGTACATGAGAACATTTTCGTTGTCTTATTTTCTTTTTTTTTAATACAGATAGAAACTCATTTGCTGAGTTTTATCATTGAAGGGCTATTTATTTTTGAAAGTGTATTTAAAATCGTCGAAAATAAAAATTATACAAAATGACCGTACTTTTTAGAACATGCTCTCCTTAATATAAAAGTAGTTAATAGTTTGTAAAGATATAATAACCCGCTTAGACCTAAAAAAACCATGGTCATCATTTTACGCGTTAGGTCAAACTTAAAATTTAAAATTTTTAATAAGCTCGCCAAGTTACATAAATAATTGAAAAGAGTTGAAATTATATTTAAGTTTCCATCTGCCTTTGTAACGTCCCTGAATAATAACATCTTGTAAAATATCAGTTGAAAAGAGAAATCCGTTTTTGTGAAATGATAGGATTAAGATTTCGGTCGTGTCGGCTGTCATTAGTTTTTTATACGCTGATCGAGCGGGGCTTTTTACTATGGCAGAATTGATTTATTTCCGTTTCATTATTCTGTGAAATTTTTTATATAAAATACAATAGCTTTAGCAGTTACAATATTTAAATATTGTAGATATTTTTAAACATATATTTTGTTACGTCGCAAGAAGAGTGTTTGTTACTGGCGTGCTTTATCGCTTCGATCGGGCGCCTTCCCCGTCATGCTCAGCATGTGCACTATTCAGTGACCTTGACCATTTTCTTTTTTCGTGTTCCCGCTTCGCAGCTCACCACTTTAGTACGGTTCATCCTAGTGGCTCTCATTGAGCTCAAGCTCTTACCCATGCGCATCAACCGGCATCGCTGCGGGCCCTTTCAGTGTTCCTCTCTCACCTCATTTTTGTTGGCCTTCTCTAATCTTCTCTCTTACTCCTAAGGCTTTAATAAATGTGCAGTGCGTCTAAGGATTGCGTACAATCAGACGCCTTACTCGTTTTCTCACAAAAAACACTATATCTCCATGTTATAAAATATTAATGTATTAATATATAGTGATATAATATCCAGCCTACTCTTAAACAACTGGAGATACCATCGCCTTCCCCCCACCCTTCTGCTCGGAACATCTTCTACGAAAATGACCGATAATTAATACACGACCGAGGTTTTGAAGTGCAACCATGTTTAGCCTATATTACGACCGATTTTTTTGTCGAACGCCATTCAAGTAGTTATGTTCTGTCGTAAGAGTACGATTCACTGGTGTAAATAAATTTACGCTCGAAGTTTATTAAACTATCTTAAAATAGTTAATTCTTATGATTTTATATATTTTATTGAACTTCAATATTATTTGAAAGTACAAATTTAATTTTCTATTCTTCTTTTTTACCAGGGTTTTTCCCTTGACTTAGATCAATTTGTTCCAAATCGTTTTCACCCGGGTTTTTCTCTCGACTTAGATCAATTTGTTCCAAATCTTTAATCGTTTTGGATGTATTGGAGCAATTTAGAGACAAAACGAGTTTTGTGATCCAATGTTCGGTTAGCTTTTGCTTAGTCCCTAAAAAGAACAATATATCATTGATTTATATTAAAAAACAATATTATATTTAAATGGACGTAAATATCTAAGTAGGCTAAAATATTGCCATTTAATTTCCAAAACAAGCTGCAAATAAAAAATAACACCGGTATAAGAACAGTTTATAATATGAATCCGTATAGAATGTTGCTATGCTGCGCTAGAAATGTTTCTAGACTAACGTTGGGTCTTCGCGTTAACGCCTTGAGTATAAGCAAAGAGTGCCCTACTAAACGAATCCTACATTAATTCGGTAACGTCAGTTCAATATGCGCTCTCAGAATAGTTTTTTTGTTAAAAAGCCGTTCTTATGAAGCCCAATTTAACAAATTCAATAATTGTTTATTTAGGAAGTGCTAATTATGTGGTGGTGTGAAATGGAAACCATGGACATTCCCAATAGAGCTTAATTTACATTTAAATAAATGAGTTTTCCGCCACAGCGCCGATAAAGACGACGGAATGATTCAGAGGCAGTGAACCTTGCCCAAACAGAGGCCACAAAATTATATCATTTAATTTAATTGTGGGAATATGATCAAGGCATATTTTTGACGTCCTCCACAGAATAAATGTGGATCTCGTTTTACCTTCAATAATGTTAACAACAGATTCAAGACGCCGAAAAGTGTGTTTACACCGTCGATTCAAAATTAACTGGGATTATGTCATTTAAAATGTTTGCTGTGGTTGCTGCTTATAGGAAATATAATATATATATCTAGAAATTATACGGCATTGGATATTATTATTATACATATAACAGTCAAAAATTGTGCAAGTTTAACCGCCTGACGGTTTTCAGAGTTTTCATTTATCTGTGGTGTGAAGAGGTTTTCTGGTCTTTCCATTTAAAGTTTCGAATAACAGTTGCCCGAAATCTAATGGTGATGAATCGGCTGTCATATTATCTGCATTTTTGATAAGGAATTATCATATCCATAACTGACATAGCTAACAAATAAAACTAGAAAGTTTCAACCCGTAACTTATCAGAATAAAGTATAAACCGACAAACAAAAGGAGGGGTCGTTCAACATCGAATCAACTCATTGATTCAAACGCATGTTTTTTGATTTTGACAAAAAATTGGTATATTAAAGGGAATAGAACCTCCAACGCGTTCTTTATGGAAGACCCCATCAATTTCCTTTATTCACTTCACAATCAGCGATTATCAGCGCCGCAGGTGTGAAAAGTCATGGGAGGCAGCGGACAATATTGAAACCCTCGGAGGGTGACTGAAATACCAAAGGTTATATTCCCTTTAAGGGAGATTATGTAGCTATGAATGAAATTCATAACAAAAATTGTATTTTTCACTTTTAAAAAATATTAATTATTGTAATTAAAAGTAAAATATTGCGTTGATCTTGATTTAGCTGCCATTTTCCTCATGAACCAGTTGAGATTGATGGATGAGCAATACCTCATTTTAAAGCTCTTTTTATGGGCGTTTAATTGAGGTATGATTCAATTTTTAAACTGTTGGCTCGCGTGGCATGAACGGCCTGCTACCACCCTCCTACGCAATTTAACCCTGCCAACTGTTTTCAGGCATTATAAGTAATAAATTGTTTATAAATTAGAATTATTATGTATTTTGAATATTAGACTAACTCACAAGGTATTATCTTCATTCATTCGCTGGCTTATTAGTCATGCACTATTCGTTTTACTGTTGAATTTAAATAATCTCAAGTTACCCTAGCCACGCACAACCAACTATTGCTTATATGGCACCTAGGAGCAACAAACACAAGGAGAACACAGCTAGCCTTTAAACACGCTAACGAAGGGTTGTGTACGAGTTTCATTGGACGAGCGTCACGAGCCTTTACGCTGAACGTTTTACGGGCGGGGGAGAAGACAATTTCCGAATTTTCCCCTTCCGACGGCCGCAGGCGCTAAAGCGTCTAGCCAATGAAAAACGTACACAAGAAAATCCACGACTTTTGACGGGTTGCGTACTCCTTGCGTGGGGTGTTGTGTTTGTTGCTCCTAGGTGGCACCTGGATATGATGCCATAAAAAAACTTGAAAAAAAAAATTATAATATTGACAGCATCAATAAAAATAATATTAATAATATTTATAATGTTTAATTAGTCGCTAGATGACTTGGGTCTAAGCTAGTGCCTTGGCTATTAGTCTAGCTGATTATATGCATATCGGCATATCGGCATATCGGCATGTTCTGTATTCGTGAAGTACGCCATAGCATAGATACGAAAGTTTAAGATGCAAATTTAATTATTAAAGTGCCCCTAGTTATTGCCAATTCAAGCTTCGTACACGTCCAAAAACATTTATTAGAACATGTTTTGTAGGCTAAACCTGAAGACTAAAGGCATTTTTTGCGGGTGATTATTTAATAAGATCATTAATTACACAAGTCAACTCTATTCAGTGTATTAACATATGGAAAAAACCCACGGAGACGAGCTGGATACATTCAAAAATGTCTCATAAGGGGTTAAATTTTTATTTACTTATGACATTAGAAGAATTATAAATCGAAATTAAAATTTCCCTTTTCAATAGGCGTAGTCACTTAGAAAACACCATGATTATTTTTAACACATATTTCTACACGAGCTTACTATTTCAATTTAACAACGCACTTTTGATAAAAGCTTTGTTTTTTATCTTAAAAGATAAGTAACCAATGCTTATAGTGAAGGAAACAATTGGGTCTTAGGACCAATAGAACTGCACATTGGCGTGTTTTTAGAAAAATTGGAGGCCGATTTTTGACAAGCAATTACTCGGATACGGTTCGATTTCGGAAAACGTTTATTAAGGACCTTTTTATCTCCTTGTTATCCAAAGAACACGCCTGTTAATTTGTGGCAGACTTCTCTGAAACATCTTTAATATTTATTTTTAAATATCTCACGGTTTGAAAATTCTGAGATTATTTCTTTATTGAACACTCGTTAGATTATGGATCTTGAACCTTTAAAAACCTCTCACACGTTAAATTTGCATAACATTTTAACATAAGTTAATAACATTTTCATTTGGAATTCAAAAATAATCAAACCAAATTTAATCGAGGCTGTATATAAAATTACCCATCTCGGTAGAGACTCCTTCGATGACACTCTTCAATTCCGCAATGGCTTCAATTATGTCTTTGGGTGTCTTCTCCATTTCTTTGGGCATTTCCCTTTCGAAGTGATTCGAGAGATGGCTCTGCTTCTCGCAATCGAACCAAGCTTTAACGGTAGAGCTCGGATATTGAGAAGAGACTCGTTCAATCTGTGATGATATAACCAGAAATAAATTATAAAAGGTAACGCACTGATGGGCAAACACGGTCCCAGTGGCGTAGACAAGGGGGGGTGCTACTTTTGCCTGTACTAAATTTCCGCTCCTTCTCGACACCCCTCTTAACATTCACATAATTCGACCCCCCCTTGACGAATTTCTGGCTGCGCCATAGAACGGTCCCACAGCTAATTTTAAGCCCGTTGTGTAATTTTATTGAGGCCATGTTGTATTACTTCTTTTGCGTTCAATTTGAAGGTTCTCTTTTTAATTGTTAAAGATGTTATTCATCGAGTTCTATAGTTTTCTATTTCGTAGAAACCTGTTGAGGAAAAAAAAGGATGGAGGGAGCTGTGACATAAGGTGCTGCCATAACCTTATTAGGTAATGTAACTGAATAGCCTGAACTAATGGCATAAAAAATCACTAGCTTACATGGACGTATGCGAGTGCTTTGGGTATTTGCTTATCTGATTATTTCAATATTAACTAATACTGGGCCGGTCCGAAAAGGTATGATCCCATTTAACCCAATTTTACCTTCTCCCAAAGTTATCAGTTCTCCCAAAAACATGGTGACCCATTTGTCCCAATTTCATTTCTCCGAACCGGAGTTCATTTAACCCAAAAAATATGTATTACCATTTTTCCCAACGATCAAGTTTCCCAAAAAAATTGATTCCCATTTCTCCCAACGATCAATATTCCCAAAAATATGGATTCCCCTTTCTCCCAATCATTATTTGGAATCGGTAAACAAAGTAAGTTTACCGTTTTGTGAATATGTGAATTGACTTGGCGTTAGGTTAGGTTAGGTTAGGTTAGGTTAGATTAGGTTAGGATCCAAAACCCCAGAAGAATTCCTCGAAGCGATAAAATGGGGATTCGATGTAAAATGAAATGGGCAAAATTTGATGTACTTGCATATTAAAATAAAACTTAGATTCATGTTTATACCAAGGGTAATTTTGGGACAAATGGGATTTGGGATAACTATTTTGGGACAAATGGGATTGGGAGAAATTGGAATTGGGAGAACTATTTTGGGCGAAATGGGGGTAAACCGTCCGAAAACTCTGTTCAGGAAAATTGAAGTTTGTTTCAATTATGCATATTGGGATTACTTTCATGTTTAAATATAATCAATTCTGTCTCAAGCTAGTAATTTTTTAACCCTTGCATTTCGAAATGATTTGCCTAGAAGCATCCTAGCTGTAAAAAAATTGTGCAGCTGGCACTTCACCAAATTTCTATTTCTATATTAGGTATGCCTTAATGATTGACTAATAATTATTTATCTCCGCAATTCTCCATAACAGAAATCAAAACAATTATATCCATGGCTTTTAGGGTGTTATTATCTATACGGGTAACATTGTTTATATTAAATTTATTTTGTTTAATAATTCGGAAGGTCGAAATTATACGAATCAATATCAATGTTTATCAACTGATAAATTAACAAATAAACTTGAGAAAGTTTTATTTTTCGATAAAAGCTTACGTCGTTATCATATCTGTAGTAATTGGATCCTTTGAAGAAGTACGTGAATCCTTTCTCCCATCGAAGGGCGGCCTCAACGTGGTTGGGAACACCTTTCCAAGAGCTGATCAGGGCGGGTTTACCATCAGTGGGCGTGCCTGATTTTTGGTCGTACCTCCAATATTGGTCCCCTTTGAAGAAATACGAGACTCCGTTCTTGCTCCACACCAGGGCGGCGTCAAGGTCATTCGGAATTCCTCGGAAGCCGTCGTTGATTTTTTTGGGGTATCCTGGAAGGGCCTTTTTATTCACGAATCTCCAGTATTCTTCACCCTGAGAAATAACTTAGTTTTAAATTGATTTGGCGAAGTTCAGATTTAATCTTTTTTAAGAAAAGGGAAATCTTGCTCTTAATTATGTGTGTGTATCAAAATATTTTTGCGATTTTTTAAAATCATAAATCATATATTTACTCGAATGTTCATGTTAACATTTTATATTACATATGTTTTTAAATTCAACGAGTTTTAACGAACTTTATTTTTTTGATTCTGCTACGACTATTTATTTCAAACATTGTTAATTATAAACTAAAATAGATTTAATTGCTTAATTGTGACATGAAATGTCGGTGTTAATGTTGATAGGCCTTGACCTAAAATGAAGTAAACGAAAAGTTTATTTCTTGTAGCTGCTACCACTTAGCGCATTTTCAATATACTTTCATTGTCGTTGTGAAGAATGGATTTAGTAAATTATTAAAGCTTTTGTCATGTTATATTTAAATTTTGTATTACTTAAATATAAAAATAAAATTGGCAAATATAATGTAAGAAAATGAGTGTGCAGGAGAGATATCGCTTGTTTAAAGGAAATGCGATTGGGTACCTTAAAAAGAAAGGTTGTGCCGTCGTCCCAGGTTAAAGCAGCGTCTATTGAACCTTTGACACCTTTCCAATCATCGGCTATCAAGCGTAAGTCCACGATTCCTCCATCTTTTTCACTGTACTTCCAATAGTAATCACCTTTTGGTTCAGCGAAAAATCATGCATTTAGAACTTGTTCGAAATAAACCGTTTAATTTCTAGAAAAATACTTTCACTTAACCAATCTATAAGTACTTCAGTACGACTTGCAATTTTCTCTTTAATATTATAAATTTGTTCTTGTATATAGCTACGGTGACCTACTTGAAATGATGCTATTACAACAAGAGCTTTATTTAAGAATAAATATCTAATCTAAAAATATCTTGCCGTATCATCACACTTGTAAACTCAAAATATTCATTACCCCAAATTTATCTTAATAGAGAAAATAAATAAATCAAATTATGTAAATTTCTTTGCTGTTAAGACCAGTTTCTTACAATAATGCAGATTTTTATAAGTATTTCAACTGCATTTCAGATTCTTAAAATAAAGTTAAGGAATTGTAACAAATCCCCTTCGTTTGAAACTTAGATTAAATATAGTAGTTTCCGTTAACGAAAAACCAATTTGTGTTATAATTTAAATGTCTACTAAATATATAACAAAATATCAGAAAACTCTATTTACGAAAATATTGTGTGAAAAGGCTTTGGGTAAATAAAAAAATATATCTTCTTTAAATTTAATCATAAGTTAGACTTCAACGTTTGACTAAAGTCAAAGTTTTGAATCTTTTTCCATCCGATCTTAAACATATTTCTCGGAACCCGCCATAAAAATAATATACATATATACGATTGCAACTCATTCAGCTCAGTTATCAGCTAGACTAATACCCAAAGCACCACCCTAGGCCTAAGTCGTCAAGCTACTTTTGAAGCCATAAGATATTGCTTCTAAAATTTAATTGAAGTTTGAAACATTGATAAGTAGAAAATGTATGCGAGATAGAACAATAAGTGACGGAAATACTCTTCGTAAGCCACCCTCGTGGAAATTAAAATGAGTAATTTCGTAGATTGAGGAAATGTACGTACTTTTAAAGAAGTATGTGGTTCCATCTTGAGTTCTGGTTGAAGCGTCTACTTTTCCAGCTCTGCAGACATCTTTCCTTCTCTTTTCCAAAGGCGATATACTTGAGGTCAATTCAAACTCTTCAACGGGGGTACCAAACGCCAAAAGCGCATTTGCAAAGAGTAACGCGAGAGATAATTTAAAAAACATGTTACTTCACTGTCGTCTCATGCGTTTCTGTCGAAGGTCTTGTATCCATTTTTTTTTTCAAAAAAGAAAACGAGATAAAAGTTCCTTGTTTATACCATAAGATCACGTTGTTTAAGAAAGTTTAAATCGACTCGTATTTCCTTTTGGTATTTTTTTCGGGAGAGAACGTCAATTATGACGAGGTTATGAAGACCAATGAGCTGAAGATTTTAACGAAAGTAAATTTATTTCTTGATTTACTCTTATTGTAAAGATTTTGATAAATTTGACCAGGTTAAGAGGTTTTTATTTATCGTCTAACCTGGGCCCAACTAGACCCTTTTGAGCTGTCACCTTTTTATCTGGGTCGGATTTTTTACCCTTAATTTAAAGGATCTTCTTTTCCGATAATGTTAGGGGTTATATTGGTTTTTAATTTTAAATTGTATATCGTAGTGTTAATGATAATATTTGGCAACACGCTAAGAATAAACTGTACTTTTTTCAGACAAAATATCAGTTGTATTCCAACATCTACCTTTTTTACTAAAACGTCATAATGCATAAAGACTTAAGTTTATGATAATCTCGTAAATTTAGTTCTTTATGCATTATGAGCCAAATATGAATACAATCAAATAAACTTAATTGATCTTAGCGAATTGGTGATCGAAATATTGTCAATTATTAAAGAGCCTTAGGGTTATAAAACTGACGTTTAAATAAAATAGGTAGTTGTTGGAATACGACTGATATTTTGCCTTAAAATAGTACAGTTCACTACTAAAACGTCAGCTTTAATTGAAAGATCTTCTACATCTAATCAGTCAACATGATTTGTCTCCTGTGACCGTAATAACTAAAGATTCAACTATGACTAACAACTCCACTGCTAAAGAGTCCGTTGTTATCGATGATTCAGGTGCTGTGACCGTGAGCTCCTTAATTAGTAAAGATTCAACTAGGATAAACTTATCCTTTATTAAAGAGCCAAATGTAAATGAAAGTAGCGTTCTTTCTACATCTAGTCAGTCAAATGAAGTTAGAAATGGCAACTCAACTAGGATTTTAAAAAATTCCCCTACTAAAGAGTCAGCTGTATTTGAAAGACCTTCTTCGTCTAGTCAGTCAAATGAAGTTGGAAACGTCAAAATAAATGGTGATTTGGCAGCTGTAACTGTAAGCGCATTAATTAATAAAGATTTAACTATGATAAACCACTGCATTATTAAAGAGCCTACTGTAAATGAAAGTAGCTGCAGCGTTATTTCTACGTCTAGTCAGTCAACTGAAGTTATAAATGGCAAAGATTAATAATGATTCCACTGTTATGACCGTGAGCTCCTCAATTACTAAAGACTCAACTAGTATTTTCAAAAATTCAACGACTAAAGAGTCAGCTGTATTTGAAAGACCTTTTTCGTCTAGTCAGTCAAATGAAGTTGGAAACGTCAAAATAAATGGTGGTTTGGCATAAATAAAGATTCAACTATGATAAACAACTCCATTAATAAAGAGCCAGCTGTAATTGAGAGCAGCTGCAGCAGTCTTTCTACGTCTAGTCAGTCAACTGAAGTTGGAAATGACATTCCTACTGATCAGGCCGTCCTAATAGTAAACAGTGTAGCGTCAAATGAAAGTGGGAATCTGCTTGAAGCTAATCTATCTGAAATTAGAATAAACCATCCTACTGTCAAATCAACTACCGAAGACACAATATATAATGAAGATGTTCCAATGCAGTTAAATTCTCAGGGTATGAATTTAAATCTTTCAAGTGAAACAATTACTACCTCAACCCCTAAGAAACCCAAACGGAGAAGGACAGAGTCAGAAAAGGAAATTAGGAACAGACAAAAATATCCGATAAAAGAATCTTGTGAAGGAAATTCTGGCTGTTATGAAAAAGTTTACCATTGCACTGATTTCACAGATGAGAATCGCAAAGAAATTTGAAATGCATATTGGTCTCAATCATGTGAAAATAGAAGGAAATCTTGGTTATCTCACGTAACATTTGGTGATGTTAAACGGAGAACTGTGACACTAGAAGAAAGTGAAGAGTCATCCAGCTTGAAATGACAAGAATGCAGGATATATGTTTTTGAAAAAGATAATAAGTCGTTGAGGGTCTGTCAGCAGTTTTTTCTTAAGACATTTGGATTTTCAAATCCATCGGTGATAACTGAATTGTCAAAAGCAAAACGAAGCTCAACGTTGGGAGAATATGTTAAAGAAAGAAGAGGTGGATTGCAAGACAAGACGCGTGTCCTTAACAAAAATATTGTTGAAGGTCATATAGAAACTCTCAATCCTGCGCAAGCACATTACCGCAGAGTAAATTCTCCGAATGTAAGGTATATACCTAGAAATTTAACGCGACAGTTAATGCTTCAAGACTTAAAAAACCTTTCCACAGGAAAAATGCCTGTCTTATAGAAAAACTATTAAGGAAATGAATTTATCACTTAAAATGCGAAAATCTGATAAGTGTGCTCATTGCACTGAATATGCTTTAAAAAAATCTTAAATGAATGTTAATGACGATGTAACCAGGGTTGATGATGAACATGTTTCTAAGGCAAATGCTGCTAAAAACCATTACAAAATAGATGCTACAAGAAATCATGATCCTGGTGAAATCATATTTTCAAAGGATTTGCTAAAGATTTTACTCATTCCAATTTCCAATATCATATAATGACTCGCACACCCAGGAAATCAATGACTGCATTAGGAATCGTAGATATGCAAATATCCACACCAATAAAAAATGAATTAACAAGAAGCGAAAAACTTACCATTCACAAAGCACAGAAAGCCCCTTGACTAAAAGACAGCTCGTATATCAATAAATGACCGTAGACGGAATAGTTAGGGCTCTTTATAAATAAAACAAACGAACCCAGTTGATGAACTGAATTAAACATCTTAAGCAGTCGAGAAAACGTTTAAAATAAATTACGAAGTAATGACGACCCAGTTAAAAACCCAGACCACTATGTAAATAACTCGATATTTTCTTCATAAATGAACTAATACGCTAAACACACAATAGATTAAAAAAAGACTGAAAAACGAAATAAATTACAAAAAACTTACGGGTTCTACCCTTTAACCTTTTTATCTGCTGACTGCGCTAAAGCAAGATTTGACCTTTAAATTTTCATACGTAAAATATTTAGACTTTAACAAGTTCACAAAAATTTAAAAACAAAGTTCAATAAACAATATATACAGATATTATATTCATCCGTTTAGTAAAAATCCCGCCGTATCGTAATGGTTCCTTTACTTTAATATTTAACCTAAGGAAGTCAATAGCTCGGCGGTGAACTATCCGCATGGTAACAATGCGACCCGAGTTCAATTCCTGGACACTATCAAATTTTACATTAAAATACTAAAATATTTAATTAAATATAAGATTAATATAATTTATAAATATTTAATTAAATATAAGATTAATAAAATTTATACATATTTAATTAAATATAAGATTAATATAATTTATACATATTTAATTAAATATAAGATTAATATAATTTATACATATTTAATTAAATATAAGATTAATATAATTTATACATATTTAATTAAATATAAGATTAATATAATTTATAAATATTTAATTAAATGTAAAATTAATATAATTTATAAATATTTAATTAAATATAAGATTAATATAATTTATAAATATTTAATTAAATATAAGATTAATATAATTTATAAATATTTAATTAAATAGAAGATTAATATAATTTATAAATATTTAGTTAAATATAAGATTAATATAATTTATAAATATTTAATTAAATATAAGATTAATATAAATAAAAAATATTTAAAATGATGTAGAATAAATTATAGTACCTAACGTTATAACTTCGTAGGGGACATTCGCCAAAGCGGTTTCCGAAAAACATCGTAGCTTAACAAGCGACGGTGACTTAGTGGTTAGAGTAAATCTCTTGCACGCAGCAGACCCGGGTTCGATTCCCGGCCGGCGCCAATAAATCTCAAATTGATACTAAGACGAATACCGTGAACAATTGGTGGAAACTCTGCCATTGGACGTTGAGAGGTTGCGTAACACTCAGCACTCGGTCCGTCCCAAAAGTCAATAAGAAGAAGTTGTAGAGATAACGCCCGTACAAACACCACAAACACCACAAACACAACCACAAGCACAACAAACTCAACAGACTCAACACCCAGAACCGTCATAACATAAACTAAACACCCACAACGTTACACCCTACACATAAACATAACAATAACGAAATATCCAATCAAACTGAGTTAAAACCGTCACGACGGAGCACATTAACGAAAAAACACCATCCAAACCAAGCCTAACCGCAAATTAATCCGTTAACGCTCACCGTCGCACGGTGGTTTCGCCAACCCTTCGACAGTCCTAGCACCTGCAAACGCAGAGATTACGATAAACTGGGTACGCAATGGTTAACCTTTGCAGGACAGACAGACACACATCCACCCACACAGACAGTCACGGTGATTGTATAACGCCTCCTAGGTTACATAGTACCCTCGGAAAGGTTATAATATTTAATTAGTCGCTAGATGACTTGGGAGAGGTAAAAACGGATCTAGCATTGTCGGTTTTAAGATATTGTACCTATCGCTGAACACTAGTTAACAAACCAAGAAAACGTTTTCATAGCGTGAGAAAGAATAATTCTGTCAGCGTGACAGATATCACGTTCATCTTAGCTCAAATTCTGAGAAGCTAGGATTTGCTTTTTGATTGAAGATACATTCCCAACAGAATAATTGTGCAAGTGAGAAACGTGTTAATGGTAAACTGCTGAAATGGGGTACTGCGCCAATTAAAATGCGCAAATGGAAAACCGCAAAATTGCATATGTGGTAATGGTAACTGCGCAAATAGTAACTACGCAGTTGGCCCATTACCATAGACGCGATCTGAAATTTTTCGTTATCATTTTACACAAAAACATGTTTGCATATATGTCGAATTGACAAGCTCAGATTTCCAAAGTGGTTTTTTACCCTGTTCCAAAATGTATTATGTTTTCCTAAGCCACTTAGTAAAATTAATTTGTACACATTTTAATAATTCTATAAGCGAAAATATCGTTATCAAAAAAAACAATTAACAGCCAGACGTCAAATCATCTTTAACTCCCGTCCATTCGATAACTGAGTAATAAAACAAGTTCGCTGAAAAATCAAGGTTATCATTTCGTTTGCCTTCAATTTGCACGATAGCTGGAAGGTAGACTTTGTGCTCTCAGTCATCTAAAAACGTTTCAAGAATTTTCAACTCGCGTTATTACGGGGGCGGTGGCAGACGGCCCGGGTCCCAAGTTCTCTTAACAATATTAATTGCATCCCTAGGAGAAGGCAACGAAATAAATAAAGACCGATACTCTTAAGAAAGGAACATTTTATGCTATTTCAATGTACCTGTCACAAACAGATTTGGAATTGTGTCTAATTTGAATTTTAAATCAATATTAAGTAAATAATGTGCTAGTCTTTTTGTACTTTTTGTAAAAGGGTTAAATGTACTTAAAATAAATTTTTTGTAACAATTTTGCTAGCGTTTAAAAAAAATTTTGAATTCGAACATTTATGTTTGACCCCTCGAAAAAAATCACTTAGTCTAGTACTGACAATATTGTTCAGATGTTAATGTGGCTCTGATCTTATTCCAAGTTTTTCCATCTGACATCGAGAAACCTTCCAATCATGTTAGAAAAATTTTACTTCCTATAAGACGCTGACCCCACTCCTTTATTTTTCGTTATTAACCAAGTGTCCCCCCGCAGTAACACAGCATCGATTAAAATGTTTACGGAGAACCATAGACGTTGATTCGCAATCTATGAAAATAATTCAAGTGCTGTGGCGCCTTCACCCCTTCAGAATACCAGGTTCTTCGTGTTTTTCGTTGCGCTCAGCCAAAGTCTATCCGAGCACCATAAGAACGAAGTCTTATGAATTATTATGATACTAACGAATTATTAAGGTTAATTTAAAATGGTAGCCAAAATTAAGCCAAAGGTAATTAAATTGAAAACATCCTGTACAATGAAATTCTGATAAATTTGTGTATCCTTAATGAAATATTTTTTGAATGTTGACACTGACCTAATAATTAATTGACATTCTAATTAATAAACCCTGGAGAACGGTCATAGACTCCTAAATTAATTATCTCAATTGAAAGTGTTGGTGATAAGACAGTACTTTATGTTTAAAATCTAATTTCGACTTATTTATTAACGTTTCGCAGTTCTCATAGAATTGTAATGTTGGCGATATTTTCAAATGATTAATTTACGGGCTTGCGTTCTCGATGGAATCCTCGTCGAGTATTACATAGCCTTTTGGAATATTCTAGGAACGATTTAAGTTAATGTTTATAATGGTTTACCCACCTCCCCAAGGTACTGAAAAATTTTCTGTTGCTCCCTTAATAAAACTGGAGAATCGATAAAATTCGCGAACTGGCGCCCAATTTCTCTAACGAATTCAGGTAAAAAGATCTACGTTATAATTATAGCTTAAGGTTAAAAAACTGTGATCGAAGCGTTAGATCATCTTTCGCAGACGTATTGATCATTCTATCTCGGTGCAACGTGACTTAATATCCATTGCTAATTCAAACCGCACAATTGTTATTACCGTTTTTTGAAAGAGGTTTGACCGTGTTGATCATGTCTACATTTTAAGGTGTTAGTTCGGTTCGTTATTACGATATATTTTTTGGATTATGTTGAAGATGTTTACACAAATTCGGTTTTTCACGTTCATGTAAAGAACACAATCACTCGTTAAATCCCTTTCGATAGTTGCAGAAGTAATGGTTGTCAACTGTCCGGTTTTCCATTCGTTTTCGCCCTTGAACGGCTATTATGTGCTCTTTACTAGAGAGCTGCAACGGAGCGGAATTTATT
Source organism: Leiobunum rupestre (assembly GCF_980474605.1). NCBI lineage: Eukaryota > Metazoa > Arthropoda > Arachnida > Opiliones > Sclerosomatidae > Leiobunum > Leiobunum rupestre. The sequence continues at coordinate 51,605,777 of NC_143392.1, read as the reverse complement.
CCGTTTCCGTGGACTCCATTCCGTTCCGCGGCGCTGGAACGGAATCGGAGCTAATTTATAAGAAAGTAGAGGTACGGAATGGAATCGGAGCAACTGAAAATTTGTTGTAACGGAACGGAATCGGATCAAATTTCTGAAAAAACGTCGTATATTGAAGGCTTCGGATCCCGTGCTAATTGGTTCACCCACTTTCCCAGACCGTGAGATCATAATCCCCCTTTTGTCCATCCCCTTTCTCCGCCGGGTCTTGGGAAACAGAACTGCAACTGAAGCTGTTTTCTCTACGACTAAGTTGCGTACATCAATGCGCAGTATCGCAAAAGGTTCAAAGGCCTTTTAGCAAAAATGGGGAATAAATTGAGCTAGTCTCACAATAGACTACATAACCTACTAGTTGGAATAGTACTAGCAACGATATATTTAGTCTATGGTCTGCCGCGATTTTATCTCTTTGATTAATTCTCCCGTAGACATACGTTCTAAAATGCCTCACTTAGTGCCGCTGAAATGGAGAAAATTTTAAATTTTGATAACGTATTTTCAACCCCCTCTCCCACTCCCTCTTTTTACTTCGCGACAAGCTCTCTTTAAACATTATACCGTACTGACACACTTTTGGGTCTTATGTCGCTTTTGATATTAAGTAATATAGACGATCAATAAAACTGTGTGGAACACGAACGGAAATAATATCGGATAAGCAAACGGAGCGGAAACGGACGGAAATAAAAGGCTTGAAACTAAACGGACCGGAAACGGACGGAATCAATGGACGTAGAAACAAAGCGGACCAAGAACGGATATATGTAACATGCCGGGAAACAAAACGGAGCGGAAACGGTATGGTATTTTATAGATGTTTCAGTCTTATAACCTGTTAATATGGGAAAGCAAAACCACGTGAGATTGATACTCTATTACAATGAGAAGCTCGCAGAAATTAGCACTTGCACCCTGAAAGCAAAAAGTGCACGCAACCAAACTATTTTAAAGAAATACCAATTAACGAGTTAACGACGTCAGTTAGACTAGTGGGATTCAATTTTACATTCTCCATCTAATTTATAGTTTTGCCTTTTGCTTTTATATACGGTTTGAGAAAAGATAATACTCTAATACCCAATGTTCTACAACCTCGTAACACACTCTTTTGAGGAACAAAGCGCTCGAACCTAGTCTGGAGATATTTCTACTCGTTTGATACGTTTTTCTTCTTTTTGTCGTCATCATATCGGCCTAAAGAAAACGCAACTGTGTTACGACTTTCTTTGCTCTTAATAACTGTGCAAGAAGCTGATATAGATGATTCAACTAATTGTTGTAGCCTGGGATGCTATAACTCCAAACACTTTTTAGAAATCGTTTATTAACTTAAATTATTTTTAACGAAAGGAAAAAATTTAGGTGGGGATATTAAGAATCATTCCCAAGTCACATTCTCCCTCTAACTTTAATTAAATATAAATTTAAATTAAATAAATTCCCCAAAGCCAGTATTGAAGGCTAACTCCGAACAAATCCGGGAAACCCCGAAAACCCCCTTTCCAACTCCGAACATCATTGCGTAACTCTTAACACCAAAGAAATTGCCCATTTTCTAGGTAAGGTACGTTTATGTAATTATCTATATTTCTTTGAGCTTATGAGCTAACCGTATACGGTAAATTCAGAACCGAACCAGGGTGATTATCTCAAAATGTGTTTTAGTTACGAATTTTAAATTTTGGGGTTTCATAGAGCGTGCAGGCTATGAACATTTCAATGACTTTGAACATAAGTATATTGTACCATAAGTGTGACATTAACTATTCTTCACATAGAATTGATTTACTGAGAGCTATTCGCTAGACAGACTGCATTACGGGCTTCGTCACCGCTTGCTCCCGCGTCACACGTAGCCTTAACAGCGCCTCGCTAGGGGATATTTTCTACTTTCGATGACGTAACTCGGTTACTAGCTCTCAGTATAATATTCCCCAAAGTGACAAACTTATGGAACAATATTAAAGATTTATGGTATTACGGCTTACGTTTCCCGAAGTGAGCTGAACAGTAGTTAGTACATGAATTGTAGTCTCTCAACATGAAACCCATAAAATAAAAAGCTTGAAATTCTATCAGAGATCTCCCACTATCTTTCCTAACGTAATTCGAGCACAAAAGAGATAATATAAGGTATGAAGATGACAAGATTGAAAAATGACCCATATTCCTTCTGATATATATTTAAGCACACCGAAATAAACTAGCGAGGATAGCAGATTCAAAACTGTCCTCTGATTGGTTAGTTATAACAGTTGGTTATGCTTTATTCTATTTTTTAATGTTTATCTCGTTTACACTATATAGCCGTGAGAGGTTAATTTTTTTGCCGTGACGGCGGCAGCTGACCCCGATTTAATCCGAGGCGACATAATCCAGCTTGATGACTTAGGCCTAAGGTGGTGCCTTGGGTATAATCCGTAGCGACATAATCCGGCTCTGAGAACAATAGAAGAGAACAACATTTCTGTCTGTTCGCGAAAAACATTCGCTTCTCGAAAGAGGTAGCTCGTGAACGCCGCGCGGAAATGATCGGAATCGACCACTATCGGCGCGGAAAGTGCTAAAAGAAAACAAGAAGCCCTCCGCTCGCGCTAAGCATGGGCCATGCGCTAAGCTCGCTCGTCACTCCGTAAGCGAAGCTGAGGTTAGAGAGAACACGCTCTACGTAGCGAGAGCGAACCGCCCCAGAGCGACACACCTCTCGGTCGCATTGAACACGCTCTCTTAAAAATCGACTACTCATGCTCACGCGAACTTTTAGGAGTATTGTAGTTTTCGCTGTTAACAAGCAAAGTAAAATATATTTGTGTTTGCTTACTTTTTGAGGAAACGTGATAAGGCTAATATTTTTATCTTAATCTTTAAGCGTGAATATTTCTTTATGAACACTCACATCTTTTGACCACCCTAGTGTTATAAAACATTTAGTCTGACCCCTCAGTTGTTTTACAGACGTAAAAAACAAGATTCGTTTGTGCTTCATCGTCCAAACTATTTGTAATGTATTATTTAAGGACGTATTTATAGATTTTAATTAAACCCAATGAGGCTACATTTTTAATATCATAAAACTGCGTTAGTTTAATTGATCAGTTTAAAATGGGGTAATTTGAAATGTAAATCCAGTGAGATGGCAAGCGAATCAAGGTTATAAATTAAAATAATTTTTTTTAATGGTTAGATGAACTTTAGAGTTAAAAATTTTAATAGTTGCAGGGTTTTCACATCATTTATTAAAATTGCATTTACAGAATGTACACCTAAGCAGATATGCCTTTTTGCACTTTTAAAAGGTGTCTATGGCACATTTCCAACACGTACCAGGTAACACCAGATCGTTTGGTCTAACGACAAACGGTACATTAGGTGTGATTCCTTATTCTGAATTTCTATAGCCAAATTCAAATGAATCTAGGGATGGGACGTTTTGCACCAGGGTTATCTATTTAAAGCATTACAAACAGGCGCGTTTAATATGGAATTAAAAGCTAGACGATGTAAGAACTCTTTTCCCCAAATCAACTTTTGATCCCGTTCGACGCTACTGTTGATAACGTTAAATATGAAAAAGGCGTAGTTTGATTTTAAAACTCGTAAGAAAAAATGGGGCTTCATAATAATGGCTTCAGCTATTTCGGATTTTACAAAATGAAATTACAGTTCTGGTCCTATTGTAAAGGCAGATTTTAGAGTGGAACTTTTGTCCCAACTTTGCTAATTGTATTAGAACCAGGAAGAGCCTGTATTGCGGGCAATGTTGATATCACCTTTGGATCTCTATGTGACAGATAGTCGTGTCGCGGAACTGGACGAGTGGCGTTTTTAAATCCCTAAATCCATAGCTCCTTCATTACAAAATCCGAATTTTGGTTTCATGAGTTACGCATAGTCACTCAATGATAATCGTGAAGTACGGGTAAATGTATAAAACTCAATTCAACCAAATGTAACGGCACACCTTGAATTAAAAATAACGGAAGCTTGAGTTTCCCTGCTAGGGTTTAACTCCCCTTTCTTTACTAAGTTCATGTATTGAATTTTTCCTAATTCTACGGTTACCATCTTCTGGTTCCATAAAGCTATAATGGCGTTTGCATGAGATTTACCCATTATATATGTAAGCTAGGTTTTATGAATCTAATTAGTTTTCTTATCTTTCTAAAATAAAAATAAAGATCAATAGACGACTCGCCTTTATTTGTAAAATGACCTTAAGGTTATAGACCAATGTTTTATTGATGAAATACATTCAAATATTTCGATTGTTTTCCCTAAAAAGCGGTAGCATTTGTTGTGGTTCTTGGCGAAACGACTTTGTACACCGTGCTTGCCGACGAATCATCGACACAACGACAAACTGACCGGCGAACGTGGTGAATAAAAATACCGCCAACGCGCAAATGATATAGAGGAAAGCCCGCGGGTTGAAGTTCAAAAAGTGCCCTACCATGAAGACCGTTGAGCAGGTAATCGTAGCTGCAAATATCTGAAAAAACGCGAATAATCCATTTGTTATTCCAACGTAATTTTCTGTCCAAGCAATAACGGTGGGGTATGTTGAAGCCGCTCCAAGCCCTAAAATGGCCGAAGCGGCCCAAACCAGATTCGGACTATGTTCGCCCCAAATGGCCAAGATGGCCGAGGAAATTCCAATTATCGTTACGTCGAAGAATAACATACGAACAGGCTTAACTTTGGTAGCGAAGTAGATGGAGCCCGCTCGCGACAAGCAGAATATCGCCCAGAAGAGGGAGAGCATTTATGAGCCTTCAGATTTGCTCATTTGAAGCTTGCTTTTAATCACGAACGTCGACAAGAATTGGGCGAAAGAGTTTTCGATACTGCAATAGGCGGCCAACATAAGCATTGCAAAAAATAAAAGACATCTAGAGAGCACTACGCCTTGAGCCTTTTTAGTTACTCTTTCTTTTTTGGCGTTGCTAGTGACTTCGCTGCGGTCGATGAAGAAGGATACAAGTGTCGAGGTGGCTACGAGAAAGAGCACGGCCGAAACAATGAGGTACGCAGGATCCACGCGTCCAATGATATCTGACTCTTCTGACAACTCTGTCGTATTGAAGAAGGTTGAGTTTAAAGTCGTGCTAGTGGCTTCACTCGAAAGGAATGGCCCGGCTATTAAAGGCGCTATTACTGAGCCAAAGCCGTAAAAAAAATGAAGCGCCTGCAGATATGGCCCGGGAGTTGACGGCCACAGATCCAAGCATAGGACGTTTCCGCCTACAATATAAAAAATGCCAAACATAAAAAGAAGCAAACCAATACGCCATTTCAGCACATACTGTAGCGCCATCTTTACCAGCTTTTCAAAAACAGATGCTAAATTACACTAAAGACACGGAAGAAATGTAAATAATATTCTAAGCAAAATCACTTAACTGGTTGAAGGTGGCGTGACAATAACTGCGCCCTCGCACACGTTATTGATCAACTGTTGCATATCGTTACAAAAGTATTTAAACGGAATCAAAATACTAATTTTTGTCCATGAACAACTGGGAAACCAAACAAAGGATCAAAATGGTTAAATCAAATGCTTTAAGGTATTACTTTAAAAAAACAGTTTGTTTTAAACAATTTAAATTAAAAGTTTCAATAATGTTCTACGAAGTAGATTTTCATCCTTTCCCAAAGATGATTTTAGGTTATTTAAATGGCAAATTATGGATTAGATCCTGAAAATGACTTTACGCTTCGCTTATAGCGGTTAAAAGGAGTAAAATATTAAGAAAATTAGTCCTTTATTTTCTGTGGTATGATGGATAATCAACAAATTCTATTATTATTTTGAGTATGGAGATACTATATCCTATGGGAAATATAGATCAATGCATAAAAATATACCCCAATTCATATTTGTAATAGCAAAATCATTGAACCAAAATAAGGTTAGCTCTGAGAAATTCGGGAAATGTAGGTTTGACCTTTTTGATGAAGGTAAGTTTAAGAAATAAATTTGGAATATTAAAATTCATCAGTTTTGCAAATTTCTATTTATAAATCACATTAAAGGCTAGGGTGGTTAAAAAAATGCAAATATCGAAATGTTTTGGAGCACATCGATTTCTTGTTCATTTTGATGAGAACATGACCCACGAAAAAAAGTAAATTCATTAATATTTAGGACTGCCTCAACTAACCCCTTTATAAGCAAAAATCAGTTATGCCACTCAAATACTTTACTTGAACCTAAAATTTAATATTTATTACTTATTTAAGTTTAAACAGTGTTTATTATAGAAATAAGTACCGGTACACAATAAAATATTTGGCAGAAAGCCCCACTAAAGCAGGTCATAACTGCTGAAAATCAACAGTTAGGACCTGGTTTTGTGGGGATTTCTGGCTATTATTTTATTGTGTACTGGTACTTATTACTATAAAAAAACCCCGTGTAAACTTAGGTAAGAAATAAATATTAAATATTTCGTTCAGTTAAAGTATTTGAGTGACATAATTATTTTTGGCTTATAAATGGGTTTGTTTATAATGTTAAAACTTTAGCTCGTTGAGGCAGTCCTAAATATTAATTAATTTACGTTAAGGTTTTCATGGGTCATTTTCCCACCAAAAAGAACAAGAAAATCAATGAGCACCAAAACATTTCGATATTTGCATTTTTTTGAAACACCCTATTAAAGGCCTGCTGAAAACCAGTTCTTAAGTATATTTAACTAATGTTTAATAAACCTTCGCAAATTTTATTTGCTGAAAACATAAATAACAAGATAAGTATACCACACTAGAATCTTTTGTAAATGAATGGTAGTAATTGAGCGTGCCCTGATTAAATGCCTCTCTAATGTATAAACGGAGATGATGTTAGGGTGGCTTATATTTCAGATAAACTAATAGAGATATGAAATATATAGCTTTGAAAGAAACACATTTTTTAGTTTGCTATTGCCCAATCGGATCATCTCTAACCGTGTTGAATATTAATTCCCTTTACCTATATCGAATACATATATCGACAGTATGAAAACAGCCCTATTCGACTAACGTACTGAATAAAATATAAGTTAAACATCAAATGAATTAAATAACATTTCGGTCATTATTATAAGATAACAAAAACTAGGTCTTGACGAATTTTTACCTTCGTTCCGTAATGATGTGAACGGAAGCTAGTTAGGGATGTATTTTATAAATCTCTTATCATGTTTCCAAATTAAATAAAATACAATCATACGAACGTTTATCTGTTTAGTGTAAAGTCAACAGTGTGGTACGTCATGGTACATTCAAAAGCACCGAATGAAGTAAAATTCATTCCAGACATTCCACAATTCTTTAAGCGGTCATTGCGTGTCAAAAACCTCACGGTGGTAGACGCTCAACTGTTAAGCATTTTGGTTTCTTTTGGCTTTTCTGTGTTTTTTTAAGGTCTATATTAGCATTTGGCGGCTCCTAGGTCGCAAACCCTAGACCAGTTAACCCTTATTGCGTTAGTAAGGTTTAAGGTAAGATTTTTTATTTTCGCGATAATCAAGGCTAAGACAGACAAATTAAAGATTTAAACGCATTTACTAGAGTTATATAAAATATTTTACAATCTTATACAAATTAAGATAAGCCATTAATTTGAAATTATTAATTTTACGTGATGGTATTTATCTAACTTTAATAGTTATATAAACTGAACAACATCACTTATATAACACCACCTTTCTTTAGAAATAAATTTAAATTTAGAATTTAGTTATTGTTCTTAACAGATTAAAATCTGAATACAATTTAAAGTATATTAACCAAATATAGCAATTCGATAGGTGTTCAAGAATTGGTATGCTAATAAATTAATAAACACAATCATTGAGCGGACATTTTAAATTATATCAAAATTACAAAATTTCCATAACTAAAGTTAATCTTTGCTAAGTGTTTTTCATAAAGCGAAATGTTATTCATCTCGATTTGTGTTTTATATTTTATACGTGGACCTAAGTAAATTATGATAGATATCGAACTGATCTCTTCTATAATTGAAAGAATTTTAATTCGTAAAAATTTATAGTCGTGGTTCTAAAGGCTCAGAAAAAATTTTATCCTTTAAAGCTATCTGTTTCATCTGTCCATACTCCTTATCTTATTAATTTCAATATTTGCCACCTTATTATTATTTCTGTAACTGGTACACACTTTATCAAACTAGATAAGTGGCATTTTTTACGTGATGTCAACGCTTACGCCTGACACCAGACCACTTTACCTTACAAACATCAGGAAGGTCCAACGAACATGGCTGAGATTTTTCATATCTTCCCTTATATTGAAACTATAATTCCCCTGGACTACATTCCACTGAGGGCGAAAATAAGTGCGACGACACTTGACGTCAGTGAATTTAGCTTTCGCATAGACGTATTTAAAGCAAAAAATAATAGATTGAATTCCTTTTACGAAATTGGAAAGATGTATTACCACCATTCCTTGTGGGTCTATATATAATTTTTGAATTTAAAAACACTTTGACAATACCGATAACTAAGGCTCCTCCAAATATTCCAGCTAATAACGAGACCACAATCAGAAGGCTTAAGTTAAACAAGTAGGGCAAGGCAGCGTTGGTGAAGCACATGACTAGCAACCCAAAAACGAAAAGCAGTTGTCGATTGAGCCTTGAAAAGAGGATGCCTCCTACAACAAAGAAAGATTTGTTTCGATATCAAGAACAACTCTGAATAAACTGTATATGTATATTCATATGGAATAGACTCAGCATGCCACACGTACTATTCAAAGGAGGTGTTATTCTATCGAAACCGTAGAAGTGACGTTTGAAAAACACATGAAGCAAAATGTTTCGCGACGTATTGAAGGTTGATTTGTTATTTAAATTGTAAACGTAAAGGAAAATACCTAAAACTGCTCCGATGCAACCGCCACCAAATCTTACTGCCAAAACGTATCCCATTTGTCTTGAATCACCACGAATATTGTTTTCAAGGATGGGTAGAGTTGGCCCCAAAATATTCGTAACCAGTCCCTATGAAAAATAAAAAAAGTAGTTAGTTTTATAAAACATTAAGAAAAGACGATAATATAAATGTGGGTGGTATTTTAAACCGTCATTGCCACTTAAGATCTGGACACTAGCCAGGGAGGGAACACCGGATTGGTTGGTATTGGAGCATGCGCACAGACTAATTTTTAACTGTCCCCTTTTTTCCTACCCCCCAATTCAAAGACCCTTCAGAGGCTGTGAAGCTGTTGGAATTTATTTTATCGTCTATTGGAAAGTGGACAAGAATCAAAATTTTAGGGAATTAACTTTCAAAATAGTCTGCAAACTCAAAATGTCATCGAATAAAGTTTTAAAGAAGGACGCGACAATTTAAATGTGAAGCAGACTTGTGGTTGCCACAGGCGCATCATTCACTGATTAAATACTTCATTGTACCTAGTTGGGGCTCTTTTCGTTAAGCTTGTAAAAATGTAATAATTAAAAATATATTAAGTACGTTTTTCAGTGCCAATTTAGTTTTTCCATTGCAGGATGGCGATCTCCATTGCTTACATTTTATTTCCATAATTCTTATCTATCTACTATCTGACATTTTTATTTTTTTTTTGGCCAAAGGAAACCATGCAGGAAGATTTATCAACTGGCCCACTGCGTGACTCTTAACCTTCGACAACAGAACCGTTCATAGCATCAACAAAAGACAAATGCATTCGACGTTAACTTTAAATTGCCAATAAAAGCATAGAAACGCTCTTAAGAAGGCGCTTTTTCTGTGTTCCCTCTTTTCTTATACGTCTTGCAAAACTAATAATTTAAATATCATACCAAACTGAAGAAACTGAGAAAAAGGTTAGCTGTGCGAAATACGCGCACTCTCTCGTTCATCATTGTCGTCAATGAAACGGAACCATTCTGTTGGGTAGATGATTCTTTCCCTTGAATAAGTTTTGTAAGCGTCGACTTTACGTGAAATATTGTAGCCACAGCTGTTTTTACACGTACTGTGCAAATGAAATGAAAAGTAGACCGGAACATATTTAAGCTACTGAGAACTATTTTTTTTCTGTTATTGAAGAAGTCAAAACTCTACAGAAGCAATAAGAGGTGATTGAACATTCAAATTGTAACAATAACGCCATCAGGCGAGGATTTGTTTCGTCACGGTAAATTAGACTCGAGGTGTTGGTCACTTTCCTTAATTAAAGAACACACTTGTAATTAAAGTTGCAGGAACAATGCTATGAATTTGAAATGAATTCCTAAGCTTTATTAAATTGACGACTTATTTAGAAATGTGTATATTTATATGGAATCAAAGTTAAAAAATATCTATTCCAGAATTTATTTAGGTTTCTAAGGACGTATTAGTTAACATAAAAGCAAAATGTACTACTTAGGCCGCACTTAAATATACACTCCATATTTAAATATAAATTATTTTCGTTGTCCAAAATGTGAGTTATTTATCTGTTTTAAAGCAACATCGACATGCATAAATGGCTCGATGAGACTTTTCTAAATATTTTACTCACTGACAATATAAACAATTCATCAGAAATCAAATATTTTTAAGACCATTGAAATCTTCGTTTTACGGTATTATAGTATGTTACAACGACAAGGTGTTTTTTAGTAAAATACAGCTTTTAAAAACGAAAAACATTATTTTGAGAAGGTACGACTCCAATATTAGAAATGATTTAATTTAGAATAATAATCCTTAGGATCAAGCGCTTTGGATTTACTTCAAACCAAATTTTTGCGTGTAAAATATTTATTTTCAAACTTTCATATACCCGAAACCAAACAAATATGTATTCGGCTATTCCCAAAACCCTTAAATTTTAATACGTCGACCTTATGGCCCATAATTTGAGATAAATAGTTTATAACGTATTTTATTTTATAAAATTGGAATTTTATCCGAAAAATCGCAGATATGTAGTTAAGTAATTATAATTTTTACCTAGTGCGCCGAAAATGTGTCGAAGCTCTGTGAAATCTGTGGGGCTCAAGTGCTTTTATTGTTTCACCTTATAACAAAACAAATTTCTTTAAAGCCTAACTTTTACAACCACTTAAGTATAAACGATACTGATTTAAATATTCCTTAATAATGTCAATTGCGCTAAATCGATTGACTTAAAAAATAATTCGTTTTGTAATATAAAAATAGTTCTTAATAGTGAATTTAACTACTTCTAAACTTTTGCCCTTAAATCCTTGTCTTACAAACATTTACTAGCCCTTATAATGAAAGATAAAATAGCCTTGATATAAACAACTTAAATAACTGAAGTCAATTGAGGATTTAATTTTTACAACTCATTTAAAAGAGTTGAGCAAAAAACAAAGAAACAGTTTTCAAAAAATTTGTTTTTTAAAAAGGTAACTTGAATAAGTGTCAATGTATTTTTCTTAAATTTAAAAACTAAATAAATATATTTATAAAGGTTTAAAAATAATTGATATTGACTAATTTTTTTAAAAAATGGTATGCATATTAATGTTACAATTTCTGCCTACACATATTTTAACCGTTAACCTTCACAATGTTTTATAATAAGGGGAAACTGCATTCTGCTCAGGAGAATTGGTATAGTGCGGCGCCCTGGGACGCCGATTTCCTTTAATAAGCGATCGAACTCTATTTTACAATATTTCTTTCCATTGTCGCACTGAATTCCCGTCCGGTTTGTAATTAAAATTATACGGCGTGCTTTGAATTGCTTTTCTTGTGGGGGTTTATCGAAGATTTGCGTCATCGAATCATTGCAGCCTTCAAACTTTTCACTTATGATATGATCAGACGATCGTTTCAAAACATGCTTCATCGAGCAGAAACATGTCTCGCGGCAAACCGAGGTATCATTGACCCTCACTTGTAAAATTCTTACGTTTATTCGAATAAAATGTTCAATTAAATCTTTCTTACATTTATTTCATTTACGTACAAAAATGCTAAGGCCCCTATGGACACCTTGTTTTTCATCAGCTCATATCTTCGTGAAAAAGTGTTCTATTCCAATGAAACCAATTTCTTTGAATATTTTCCACAGCAATCTACAACTTTATCATTGATATGTTTTTTTCTAGCACCTACCGACGAAAACATATTTATTACAAAAACCTGAAATTATTTCCGATTTATCTGAAATATAGGATTTAAAGCGACACCACACTAGAAATAATACCCCGAAAATTTCGAAACTCTATCTCCTGCAGTTTCTGAAAATAATGCCCAGTCAGAGCAATTCAAACGCCCTGTATCTTATGTAGAACTAAAAAAAAGTACGAAAGAGATTCTCGAGGTTGAGAAACGGTTGCTGCAGTAATTTGGTTATAATAGATCTTAATAACTGTGCTCAAAATTTAATAATTACAGGAAATACGTACGCTTAAATACCCCGATTGTATCAATCGGTCCAAGAGCTAATTTTCCCTCACCCGTTTTCGCAATAATATGCTATTTGAAATAAATGTTAGATATCGAATTTTCAAATCATTACAAAGAGATCGACAAATAACGACGTTGTCGTTAAGTAGAAATTGGGCAATAACTATCCCTCTCACCTTTAGAGTGGAAAGGAATATTACATAAGAACCGAAAGGTGACCTCGAGTGCTTGCTGTCGCTGTATATAGTTTGTAACTCGGGGGCTCACGTGTGTGGCTTTCGTTGGTTAATTATTTTATGTTGAATCTTGAGTTTTTTAATACGTTGTAACAGTGCAGTCAAAGGGTTTTGTTGGGGGAAATGTCAGAACTCAGTAATTGACCACTTGAACGACAATTAAAGTTCCAATCCTGTCTCCGGGATTCACTTCTTTTTGAAGATTTCTCTTTCCACCGATGAAAAACGGTGCGAATTCGAAGCCGATGGCGACGACTGAGAGCGCCATTTCGCAGAGCCAGACGCGGAATATGGGCATCAATAAGGTGATCGCGATCGGTTTTGGGGGAGCAGTGTTAAAAATCAAATTATGTGTGTATAGATTTAATCAGTTGTATATTGTATATTAATTAATTTCTGTTTAGGGTATTTTGGTTTTCTATTTTAGTGTATTTTAATTCAGTGTATTATTTTTTGTAGTCTTGTATGTTCGCGTTTATTTGCTGTTTCATTATTTATTTTATGTACTTATGGCATTAGATTTAAAAAAAAAGAGAGTGACGCTAAGGAAGGCGAGGAGCGCACCGGGGCTCCTTCGATAGTTGTTGGGCGAGCGGGTTTCCCCGAAATCTTCCGACGTGGTGGAATTTTTCCGTCGTCCCAGCGGCGGGACAGGCTGGCGTCGAAAGTGGGGAGAACCCCTAAAAAGAAGGGGTCCAGCGTGTTTTCCTCGGCCATTCCTGTTTAGATTTCTTGAAAAAGCCCAAATGTGCGGGTTAAGGCATTATGCGCCTCAATATTTTGTAACAATGTGCGTTACCATTAAATCAGTTTTTTGTTATGTTTTAAATAAGTGTTTTGTCCATTTATTTATTTATCAGCGAGATATTTACGTGCTAGGTCCCTAAAATTTAAGTGCTAAAGTTTAAGTCGGTGTTCCGGTTCGCCGGTTTAAACCCAATTAAAATTAAGCTCTCCCAAAGCTATTCGCGCCAATAATCCGCAATATTATTGGTGCCGAAACCCGGGAAAACTCGCGATAAGTTTGTAGACTGGACAATTTGTGAAAATGGCTGCCGTTCAAAAACTTTTGGAGAAACAGCGCAAATCCGTTCGAGGCGGTGTGACGCGAATCTGCAACCTGATACAAGAAGAGCTCGGAAAGGCTACGGTTATTTCGGAGCAAAATATAAGTGATTACATAGTGCAGTTGAACGCCAAAGAGCCGAAATTAGACGAACTGGACCAGAAAATACTGCCCTTATTTACGACCGACGAGGAGCAGGACAATGAGTTGGAAGAAATTGAAGTATACATGGATAAATTAGTTCTTTGGCGAGGCAGAGCGATGAAGTGGATGAACGACCAAAGTATTCCGACGGTGTTACCAGCACCAACCGGAAACTGACCATCGGGATCTCAACATTCTGGAGGCAGTGACCAATCTACCATCGTTTCTCCACCAGCGACAACCGTTCGACTGCCGAAATTGGAAATAAAAAAATACGACGGAAGTCACGAAAAATGGCAGACATCCACGAAAATTCACAATTGTCTAAAATTGATAAGTTCAATTATTTAAAATCTTATTTGAAAGGCCGTGCCGAAATAGCTATTGAAGGGCTAACCTTAACAGAAACAAATGATGATTTAGCTATTGAAATTTTGGGGGATACTTGTGGCAGGCCGGATTTGCTAGTCAGTGCTAGACTAAATAATTTTATGATAATGGGTTCGGTATCTTCGTCTACGGACGTAACGGCCCTAAGAAATTTGTATGATACGTGCCAAATTGAGGTTAGAGGTTTAAAATCGTTGGGTCGTTTGACCGATAGCCATAGCGAGTTCCTGGCTCATCTTGTGGGAGATTTGTTGCCATTGGATCTATTACAACAGTATACTAGAGGAAGGAAAATAAGTAAACTGTGGGACATAAATGAATTGCTAACCTTCTTAAGTGGGGAGATCCAATGTCGCGAACGGGCCTTAGCTGTAAACAGAGCAAGTAGCTCGCTAGCAAAGACTACTAGTTACCAATTAGAAAAACCAAGTTTTAAGGGTAGTCAAAGTAATAAAGTTCCCCCTAGTAAGCCGTTTTCGGCAGCTACGCTTAATACTGGAGTCAATAATAATCAGAATTATCAAAAAGTTTGTGTTTTTTGCAATAGTACCGAACACACATTTTACCATTGTACAGGTGTTTCAATACCAGACAAACGAGCCATTGCTAGCCGTAAAAAATTATGTTTTCTCTGCCTGAAGGTCGGTCATTCCGCCCACTATTGCAGAGGTAGAAAACAGAGTTGTCGAAATTGTAAGCGTAAACATAACCAAGTCGTATGCGATCAAAATATTGAAAAAACCCCAGACTAAACTAATTCAGTTCCGAACGATAATTCGCCAGTGCAGAGGGACCAGGTTAAAGCCAAAATTCCGCAACCTTAAATGTTGGTTCAAATAACTCCAGCGTAATCGTTTTACAAACAGCGCGTGCAGATATTAGCGATGGGTCTGGAAAAAACGTCAGGGTAACGTGCATCCTAGACGGAGCCAGCCATCGTAGTTTTATTAAGGAGGATTTGTCCCGAAAGCTACAGTTAGATGTTGTCGGTAATGAAACTATGAATATATTTCCCTTTGAAAGCGAGGCCCCTATTCGAGCAGTGCGCAGAAAAGTCAAGGTCACGCTTAAAAATGGAAACACTGGAGAGTGAGTAGAGATTCTAGCTTTGGAAACTCCAGCTATCAACGGGGCAGTATTTTCAGTCCCCGGAGAAAATGTACAATCAGAAATGAGGAATAGAAACTTTGATTTGTCAGACTTGGTGGGTCAAAATTGCGGGAGGGGGGGAAACTACCCAATTGAAGTTTTAATTGGGGCTGATTATTTCTGGAGAGTAGCGAACGGTCAAGTTGAAAGACTTTCTCCAGATTTGATGAACATCAACGCCGTTTTGGGTTGGACCGTACAAGGCAAGTTTGAAGGAGATGAGGTGTATATAGGAGTAAACTCCATAGCAGTGATCCACATAGCCACCCAGTCGGAAGAAAAATTAGTATCCGATCAGTTGCCCGCCTTTTGGGATTTGGAGTCAATGGGGATTCACGATAGCGTAGACACGAAAACTAGCCATTTAGAAACTGTTTTCAGTGATTTTGAGAAGAATATTAGATTTGAAAAGGGGCGCTACGTGGTACCGTTAACTTGGAAGCCTAATCGCGATTTAATGGGAAATAACTTAGAAGTCGCGAAGAGGCGAACAATTAACTTGTTACGAAACTTAGAATCGAAACCCCTAGAGTTGATAAAATATGACGAGATCATACAAGAACAAATTAAATCGGGGATATTGGAAATTGTTGACGACCAAGAAAATAAGGCCAAACCCATCGGATGCTATTATTTTCCCCACAGAGGGGTCATTCGCGTAGGTAGCGAATCTACAGCCCTAAGAATTGTCTATGACGGGTCCTCTTCCGCGAGGGGCTTTCTTTCCCTGAATGATTGTTTGGAGGCGGGGCCCAATTTGCTGCCATTAGTTTTCAAAATGCTGTCGCGTTTCCGCAAACACCGAATAGCGTACACGGGCGATGTGGAAAAAGCTTTCCATCAAATTAGCATAGTAGAGCGAGATAGGGATGCCTTAAGATTTTTGTGGATTAAGGGTTTATCAGGTTCGGATAGAAACGAATTCGTGGTTTCAGATTTGCAAGGTTCCGTTCGGCTGTACGACCAGTCCATTCTTGTTGTCGGCAACTATCAAATATCACGCCAAAAAATACGTTGGGAAATTCCCTAAAGCTAGTGCGGTGTTGGATCGCGACCTCTATGTCGTAGACTTGATTTCGGGTTAAAGGGAAGTTATTGAAGTTGATCAAATGATAAGTCAAACGTCAAATATTTTAGCGGAAGCTGGGATGAAATTAAGAAAGTTCCACAGTAACTCGAGCGAAATAAGGGAGAAATGGGGGGAGAAAATTAAAGTAAAGAATAGCGAAGGAAAACTAATCAGCTCCACCAAAAATACAAAAGTTTTAGGCATATCGTGGAAAGAGACTAGTGATAATTTAAGTTTTGACGTAAGCGATATTTTGCGAAATTTAGAGAAAAAGGAGGATACTAAACGCTGGGTCTTAAAGATCGTTGCCAAAGTTTTGGAACCCATGGGTCTATTGTCACCTTTCACTATTCGGGCGAAAATTATATTACAAAGAGATGTGGAGTAGGGGGTTAAAGTGGGACTCCCCTTTACCGGACGACCTTTCCGAGAAATTTGACGCGTGGTGCGCGGAGCTTCTCACCTATCGACAATAGAAATACCTCGCTACTATTTCGCAACTGAGCCGACAAAAATAAAGCCCGAAATAGAAGTCCATTGTTTTGTTGATGCGAGTAAACGCGCCTTCGCAGCCGTTGTTTATTTAAAGGGCATATATCCGAATGGCCAGGTGACCCCCTCTAAGCTAACCTGGCTATTGTCGATGAAACGGTAGAAAAAGATCCCCTATTCGCCCTATCGAAATACAGTTCCGCCAATATGGTTTACAGGCTTACTGCTTGGGTTAGATGCTTCGTAAAAAAATGTAGAAATTCAGTTAAGAAAATTGATAGAATTAAAGGTTCATTGTCAGCGGACGAAATAAACGACGCTGAAAAACAATGGGTTAAAAATGCGCAGGAAGAAAATTATTCCGTCGAAATTAATGGCTTGAAATCTGGTATTGGAATTCCTAAAAATTCAAAAATATTGTCGTTGTCACCTTTTATTGATGAAGATGGGTTATTGCGTTTAGGCGGACGCCTAAACGCCGCGTATATTAGTTATCAGGAAAAGCACCCCTGGATATTGTCGCATCAACATAAATTAACCGAATTAATTATAGATTATAGTCATATCCGGTTGAAACATGCCGGTGTAGATGATGTTCTTGTTGAAATAAGAGAAAAATTTTGGGTGAATAAAATAAGAAGGTTAATTAAAAGAGAAGTGCAGTGCTGCCCTTAGTGTATCAGATTCAGAGCGAAGGCTCCGTTAGCGGTTATGGCCCCCCTTCCGGAGGCCCGAATTACTCCATCGCCCCCATTTTCGGTTTGCGGCATCGACTTTGCCGGTCCGTTATACGAAAGAAACGGTGAAAAATGTTATATCGCGCTCTACACCTGCGCGGTTACGCGTGCCGTACATTTGGAGCTAGTGTCAGATTTATCCACTGAGAAATTTTTGTTATCTTTTCGGAGATTTTGCGCGAGACGTGGAATTTGCAACATTGTGTATAGTGACAATGCAAAGACTTTTAAAAAAGCAGAGTCTGACCTGAATGAACTATTGAAAAATCTAAGACATCCGGAAGTTATGAATTATTTCGGGTCCCTACGAATACAGTGGCGCTACATAGCGGACAGAGCGGCTTGGTGGGGAGGGTTTAGGGAGAGGATGGTCCGTTCGGTTAAATCATGCCTCCGCAAAACCCTCGGAAAGGCTCGACTCAGTTACGAAGAGCTCGAGACCTTATTAATTGAAATTGAGGCCACTATAAATTCTCAGCCAATAAGTTACGTATACGAGGGAGCTGGAGAGCTGGCTCCCTTGAGTCCCGCTCATTTTTAATCGGGCGACGCTTAACGTCGTTGCCTTCCCGAGTGTATTCAAATAATCAAGTTGTAAACCAAACTCAACAAGAGTTAACTAAAAGGTTAAAAATCTGCTATAATATGCAATAACGTTAACCCTGAGTTACGAGCGCATCTTCTCGTTTTTCTTTATCTAAAGATTCGCAACACGTACGTACTCTTGAGGAGGCTTGGCGGCACAGAGCCCCTTCCTCACACTCACGTCCTTCTCCTCCTAGCGCCTTTTATTCTTTTGGTCAGAACTCAAACCACCAAAACTCATGGGCAGGCCCGTAGCCACCGGGGGAGGGGGGCATTCGGGGGCGATGCCCCCAACAGACTCCTGAATTTAATCAATTAACCCTCAAGAATATTACCTGCCCCTTAATCTTTGTTAGTTTGTTAAACTTCTATTCCTTGAATTATAACTTTTGGACCACTTGTATTGGTCTAAGGTTAGATCATTTTTCATAGGTAACTATTTCTTAAAGGACGACTAGCATGCATCTTGCAGCGAGCCAGCTTCCAGTGAAAGAAAGAGTAAACCGAATAACTATGTAGTAAAGTTGAAGAATGGTCTGCTTCAGAAAGCAAGGTTGTTTTGTTGAACACCAAAAACATGTTGATTTTCGTAATTAGATAACTAAAAAAAAGTGCCCCCTCACCAAAAGCTATGGCCCCCTTAACGAAATGTTTCTGGCTACGGGTCTGCTCGCAGAGTTGTGGAGGTAGTCGGGGAGGTCAATTATAAAATTACTACAGACAACGATCCGAAAGATTTTGTAGTGCATCATAATCGTTTGAAGAGGTGTTATACGCTACTTGTTACGAAACCGAATAAATCTAAAACGCCAACGACCAAGAAGAAGTAACAGAAAGACTAATTGAGAACCTATAGGAGATGATTACCTTCCTCAAATCGAAAATTTCGTTGATGAATTGGCCATGGAAGAACCAATAGGAGAAGCCTTACCACAACGTCCACGAAGAGAAAGAAAAAATAATAACAGACTGAATTTGGTGTTAATTTTGAGTAAACACGGGGACTTGCTTTATTTTAATGGGAGGAGATGTGTAAAATATTGGTTACAGGAACATCGTCAAAATTATTATTAAACGTGAGAGTAGATTTAAATTAGTTCCAGAATGTTACGCGACGCGAGATGTAAGTTTTTGGAAGTATTTTGTTAACGCGCGCGGTTGTTTTTAAAATATTTAGGCAATTGTAATTTGGATTTGAAAAGAACGGCTTGTTTAAATAGTTAGGGTTAGAGAATAAAGGTTTTACAGAGTTAACTGAGTCAACTCCCACCTAGGTTGCTTCTAATTCTTCTACGTCCCTGCCTCAACGGAACCATTCCTTTCATGTACTTCCGTCGGGGGTTACCGCACCACCTCCGCAAAGGTCGCAAGTTAATTGTTTACCTGTCACGGTATTGGTAATTTTTCCAACGATTGTCCCACACCTCTTTCGGGAAACGGCGCAACGGGCAGCTAAGAGGGAGCACGCCGGTCCGACGAGCGGGTTGAGCCCGCCAGAGGTTCCCGTATCAATGAGGCCTAAGGACTTGAAAACGTAACAATCCCGTGGGGATTAAAATTCGATTCGGCCAAGGTGATTGTGTCGCTCGGTTAGACTCTGGAGCAGATGTATCTCTTATGGGTGTGACCCAGTGGCGTAAGCTCCACGGTTCGGATAATATTATTACAAATTAACAACTTACTGGTGAAGAAGTTGAATGTATTATGTTAGGTGATGGAAAATAAACTTTTAGAAGGGGATCGGAAGGAATAACTGAAAAAAAAACAATCGTCAACTCAATGAATAAAATATAAGTCTAATTTGTAATAAATAAAGAAATTTCTCATCGGTGTTCTTAAAAAAAACAAAAATAGAAGAAGATAACGAGACCGGTATAGTATATGAAATTCCCTGTAAACATAGTAAAGGTTACGTTCGACAAACAAAGCGCAAGTTCACAAAACGAAAAGAAGAGCATATAGATAACATAAAAAAAACAAAATTTAGGAAATGGACTTGCGTATCATCTAAGTAAAAACTATACACATAAAATTAAATGGGGAAAAATCTGATATAACAACTACAGAAGTAAATTGGCTAAAAAGAAATTTCAAAGAATATGTATATATTAAGAATAAGGGTTCTTTAAATAAGGATAAAGCTCCTATCGACATGAAAAATTGGGGGGAATTTAGAATTAAAAATAAAATAAAAAATAATAAATACAAAGATTTTTCGAAAGCATCTTACCAAAATTTTGTCAGTTGTAAATTTTACCGTGGCTTGAAAAAAAAACTACGGCCGAAAGCTCACCAAAATAATTTTTAAATTCCTTTTAAAAAAAGAAAAAAATTTAGTCATGAAGTATCGTGTCTCTTCGAGTTATTTTTAATATTATACAAAACTATGACTTTTAAAACTATAAATGTCAAAGATCGGAAATTGTTTCCTACAAAATTAATTAACTTTTTTGTGATTTTATTCTCGGTAGGGACTTCTTATCAAAACATGCCATTTTTTTAGATTTTTGCGATAATACCTGTACCTTAGTAAATTATCGCGGGCTTTTTTCGCACGAAAATACCTTTAATAAACCCACTCCAATCAATATAGAACTGATAGACCAGGCTATTCAGAATACGCAGATTCCCTCTCGTAAAGCTCAAGAGCTTCGACCTGAATTTTTACGTTACCCTGAAATTTATAGTGAAAAAGAGGGACGTACAAATTTAGTATACCACCAAAAGTATATAAATGAAACAAGAAGTGTACTAGTTAGCTTAATTATTAGCCTTCCCCGTGCATTCCATGAACTTTTGGAAGCAGACGATGGTAAAAATAGAGGTCACCAATGAGAATAGAGGTTAGAAAAAGTAGTGTTCCGAGGTCAGTAAACACATATAATGGCGTCATTCAGTTTTTAATTTTTTTAATAATTTAAAAAGTCGTGTTACTTAATTTTAATCACGATTTATATTTTAAAGGTTTTTATTGTCACGGGGTTTTTTTTTAATTGAATTTAACCCGGTATTTAATTCAAAGTAATCTCTAAGCCTTGGTGGTACCGTGATAGTTGTTAGTTATCATGAAAATTACGTCATAATTAATTCTGCCATTAAGACTCGACGATTTAAAATGCCACGTAAAAACAATCCAGCACAACTTCTGTTACTTCCAAAAACCAATCTAACTTATTTATTAAACCACGATGAAGTTGTAAAAAATGCATCATCATAATTTACTAACGTTAGTCTACAGGAAATGTTGGGCCAAATTTGGGTTGGTCAACCATATTTCCCTAATAATATACATACAAATATTACTATTATTTAAATATCTTGACAAATAAATATAAATAAGAAAAAATAACCGTTACATACCTTTTTCCAAGTTCTAACATATCTCAAAGGCCTACTACAACTTTTCTAAATTCCGGAGTCTAGTAAAAAAAACATCCAATTCCATCGACCAATCGCCTTTCGTCCGAGGATTTTTTTTTGGCCCATCGCCACTACTTTTCTTATGTACCTAGTAAATTGGCCGAGGAAGTCACGTGATCGTTGTAGCCGCGTTACCGAACTATTTCCATCCGCGCGAAAGGGGGAAGACAAACGAAATTACATGGCGCACGAAAATTGTAAGTAGAACACTTCTTGTTTCATGTATATACTTCTGGTACCACGAAATACACACGGGCAATAGTGAACCAACAAAAAGTGGCCTCCAACCAAGTTAATGCTGAGAAAACTAAACTTATAGAGGACTCCGTTCCGGAAATTATACGTTGTCACATTAGTCGTGTTCACACTAGACACTTTGGAACCGTTTTAAAACGGTTTTGAAAGCTAAAATTGAACTGTATTAAAAGCCATACATTCGACAGTAAAATTTAAAATTTGTACTTTCGAAACCGTTTTAAAACGGTTCCAAAGTGTCTAGTGTTAACGCGGCTTTTATACATCCCTTCACTAGCCCATGGTCCAGTCCTGTAGTCGTAAATAAAATTCATTTTAGTATCGACTATCGCCGCTTTAATAAGCTTACAATCCTAGACCCGTATCTCCTTCGGCATATCGAGGATATGTTAAGCTGAATGAAAAAAAGGTAGACCTTCGTTCGGGGTATTGCCAAATTCATATGCATCCTAACAGCATTGCCAAAACGGTTTTTGTTACCCAAGTGAAGATCCTTGTACATATAGTGAACGAAACAGGAAGTCATGTTCACAAGTCTCGTTTCGAAGCTATAGACAAATTTCACCGTTTCACCAATCTTAAGCAATTACAACGATTATTAGGTCTGTAAAATGGTTTAGGTGTGGGAAAAGTAAGACCAAATAACTATGTTAACTCTGTAAAACCTTTATTCTCTAACCCTAACTATTTAAACAAGCCTTTCTTTTCAAATCCAAATTACAACTGACTAAAACAAACCACGTCCCCGTGTTTACTCAAAATTAACACCAAATTTAGTCTGTTATTATTTTTTGTTTATCTTCGTGGACGTTGTGGTAAGGCTTCTCATATTGGTTCTTCCATGTCCAATTCATCAAAGAAATGGTCGATTTGAGGAAGGTAATCATCTCCTATAGCTTCCCAATTAGTCTTTCTGTGTCTTCTTCTTGGTCGTTGGGAGTTTTAGATTCATTCGGTTTCGAAGCTAGTGGCGTATAACACCTCTTCAAACGATTATGATGCACTTCAAAATCTTTCGAATCGTTGTCTCTAGTAATTTTATAATTGACCTCCCCCACTCGCTCCACAATCGTGTATGGACCAATCCAGGGTTGAAGACATTTTTCATAATTCCAGGCGGACAATCGGGATTGTATAACCACACGCTGTCATAGACATTAAACAGGTTGAATTTTTTTGTAATTTTGTTCTTTCTGGTATGTTTGCTTCCTGCGAATGCTTCCAATAACTTTTTATTTATATTCCTCATTTCCTAGTCAACTTGTCTTGCATATTCTTGGGTTGAAACTAATTTTTTTTCTTCCAAATTCAAAATGGTGTCTTGTTGAAGTTTTACGTCTCTTCCCGTGGCCAATTTGTACGGGGTGAACCCAGTTGCGCTATGAACGCTGCTTCGGATTGAGGCAAATAATTATCCCAGTCATTTTGATTCTCCGGAACATACATAATGAGCTTCTCCTTGAGCGAACGATTTTGTCTTTCACTTAACTCGTCGCTTTGCGGATGATATGGCGCAGTACGACGGCAATTTATTCCCAGCTTCTCACAAAAATCTTGGATAATTCCGAAATCGAAATTTTGACCTTGGTCAGTCACGATAATCACCGAATTCCCCAGTTAGCAACGTATTGCAAAAGAGCCGATAAAATTGTTTCCGTTTTTTGGCCGGCAATACAATAGCTTCCGGCCATTTCGTGAATTAGTCAGTGATAGTAAGAATGTAACTGTTCCCGCGCTCTGTAGTTTTCAATGGTCCAATGGTATCAATCCCAATCTTTTCATAAATATTTATCAAGGGTGCGACTTCATAGTGATGTGGTGGTTTTGTTCTTACACATGGAACACATTACCTACACCAAGTTGTAACGTCTTCGGACGTAAGAGGCCACCAATACTTTTGCTGTATTGCTTTTAAGGTTTTCTCGATTCCATGGTGCCCATACGTAGGCTCATTATGGTAGTCAGCGGTAGGCTCGCCATCTAAAATAAACCCTGTTTTCTTTGCGAAGTTTTCAACTTCCACGCAATTTACTAGTGTGGCTGTGTTGCATAATAGGGTACTTCAATCGCCGTTATTTTTAATTTCTTCCTCGGGTCTCTCTTGTTTTCCAAAGTTAGGCTGACCGTATTTCTCAGCACGGTTGACGGTGATTCGTTTGCGAAGTTTTCAATTGTTACCAATTGGCTTTCAATTATCGGCAGGTTCAGCTTTCTGGAGACATTTTCCTTGATGATAGAAGATTGACTGCAGTTATCAAATATGCATCGAACTTTCTCTTATCTCGTTGGATTTTCTTGATTCCTCACGATCGCCATAGCGGTGCCTAATAGAACTTCTTTATGACAGCTGACTACCGATGAGATGACGGACGGCACAGCGGTGTTATCGGACCCACTGGCGCTGGAGTTTGCTCCATTGTTGTCGGGAATGACCGGCGGGGAGACGCCGGGAGGGCTCGTCGCGGCTTTATGGGCGTTGTTTTTTTGCAGAGCGCGGTGTTATGTCGACCTTGCCAGATCTGGCATTTTCGGAATGTGGAGGTACATGCCGATGCTCTATGTTGAGTACGGATGCAGATGTAACACCTTTCCATGCTTCTGACAAGCTTTCTTTTCTTTTTGAGGGTGTAGCTACTGGCATTTTTGGAATTTGAGGTAAACGCCGATGCTCTATGTTAAGTACGGGTGCAGATGTAGCACCTTTCCATGCTTCTGACAAGCTTTCTTTTCTCTTCGAGGGTGTAGCTACTGGCATTTTCGGAATTTGGAGGTACACGCCGATGCTCTATGTTGACTGCAATAATGACTGGACACAATGATACGCTGTTTGCAGCGGTATCTACCCCCAAAACATGTAAGCTTCTTAAACTAGTTTCAATTGAATTATAAAGTTTCCTTAGTGCAAAAATGTCTTTAGAGTCCTAGATACCTTTGTGAGTTTACGGAGTTTAGTCATTAATTGATTTATTACTAAATGAGTCTGACCGTACCTTTAATTTTGATCAGATTCTTCAAACCCTTCTAACATTTCAAACGGTTCCCCTTGCAAATATGACTATAAATATCTGAATTTTTCTACCTGTCGTAAACCTGGTCTATCGTTAATTGTTGACTTGAATTGCGACCAAAATCCTGGCCACTTTGTGAAGTCCACTTTAAACTTGCGAAGCTCAAATGTCGGTAGTTTTGACTCCATCCTGGCGACTGATTGCACTACTGTCGTGGTGGTGCTGCATTTGGTGCTAGTTAAGATACTGGCGGCTCCTAATAAGCGAAGTCTTCTTTCGGCTTTCCTTTCCGCCATTTGAATTTTATCGTCGTAGGTCCTTCCCTTGTACTCCTTTTTGATTTCATCTTCGCTATCGGGTAACAGTTCCTCAATTTGGTTGTCTAGCTCCCGGAGTTGCTCTCTTATTTTTATAACAGCAAGGAAAGTTGGTCGGCTATGTCTTCGGCATTTACGGTTTTCAGTTGCGTGTCCAACGCTGTTATATTTGCTGTAGTATTACTTCGCGCTACAGTTCCTATCGCTCTCAGCTTCGTCAATTCGGCTTCCGGATCTGAGTTTGACATTTTTCACTTTCGGAATTTCGTATCCCAATTCACCAATAAACCAACGCACGAAAGTGCGGCGGTTCGACGGTTCCCGGGTTTCGGCACCAAAATGTGGATTTCCTTCCACTATCTCGCTCGGGAATTCTGGGTAGATGGGAGAGCTGACTCTAGGCACACCATTAGCCGAAGGAAAAACTAAAGGGGCCTTATCTTTAGGCGTGTGTATAAGGTGACATTGAAAACGACTTTTGAATTAAATTTCAACATTTATTTACAATAAAACATTTCCAAATAAACTACCGATTTGGTTTCTCCGTTTGCGGAGACATTCTAAGGTCGACCATTTGGTCCAGGGTAAAGCACAAGCACTCCTCTCCGGAAAATATTGAAAGGGTTCCTTTTTCTAAGCCCAAAGACGACTACGAACATCTTCATTCACTAAATCATTACACAAATTATCTGTGTCAGATTTCTTTTTTTTCGTAATGTACGAAGTAATATAACATGCAATAGCCATTTTATCATCCGCTACAAACTGAATGTCCATGTTACCTCTGAAAGCACAGGGTTATAGTCATTAATTTGTATTTCAGCCTTTGTCCTAGCCTGCGAATAGAGCGTTTTCGACGATTTTAAGTGGTATCAACTTCATTCAGTTTACCTATACTAGTAACTTCTCTGGGAAACTTGAAACGACAATGCGATATAAACCTGTCACCAGTTTTTCCCATCTTGAAACAAGTTCGATTGCTTTTGTGCCAATGATACTAGGATACTAAATCGTGCAACGTTGGGCCTTTAGTCTTGTTTAGAAACGCACAAGTGGCATGTTTTTGGATAAAATCCATAACAACCTTATTAGGCGCTTCGCCAATTTTTGGTGCGTTTTTCATCCATAAAATAAAATGAATATGAGGAGCACCTCAACTTTGATATTCTACCCTCCAAAAACAAATTTCAACTTCCCCCAAACTGGGTTTTCGTTACTCATAATGAGTTTTTGCCAAACAGCTTGAAACCTGTTATGAAAATGTTGTGTAACGGCAACTGGGTCATTACTGCAAAGTTCACCAACTGGAATTTTACAACCTTTTTCACTTGATGGGTAAAAAGATCGCAAACGATCATGTAGCTTAAACCAATCGTATTCTGCCTGATTTAGAGTTAAAAACCATAATAAAAACACATTGTTATCACTTCACCGCATCGTTTATACCAATATTCTTGAGTGCCTCGCACATTTTGCATGTAAGCTGTCAAACCAGCTTCCAACTCTTTATCATTGCTTTCCATTTGATTAACAAACGAACTAACTGAAAGATTTTTGTTAGCACTCATACGTGACAAATTCTCGATAAAAACCTTTGATTTCACTGTCATTATGAAGATGAAAGAGGTATTGTTCATTTCTTTAGAACCTTCTATCCTTGTTTAAAATTCTTTGAAGATGAAAATCTGATTCAGACAGCTTCGAAAATGGTCTTTCGGAGTTTATTCCATAATTACCAGTTAAAAATAAGTCGGGAAAGCACATTCAATCCAGATTTTTTCCCAAATGCTCATTCTATTTTCTTCTTTTGGAAAAAATTTAAAATACCCTCCGCATTTTTTCTATTTACAGGGTGTATTGAATAGTGGTCAAATAATTATTTAAGTTCCTTTGCAGAGTTCCTGCGAAGCAAAGACTTCTCGTTAGAAGAAATTTTTATATAATCAGCTAGGCTAATACCCAAGGAACCACCTAAGTCACCAAGCGACTTTAAAAGACATTAATTCAAGTGGCCGGGTTACAATGCGTATGAGGGTGGTGGCAAGCCCTGCATTCCACGCGAACCAACAGCTCCTACACTAACTATTACCGTTACCCTAAACAAGTTTTTATGGAAGGTGAAACCGAAGAGCTTGGGGCAAAATCCCTAAAACCAGTGGGGAGAGAACTTACAAACTAAATGAAGAAGGAGTTGTTCAGAGTTTTCAAGCAGTGCCACAAACTGGGATCGAACCCGGCTCCTCTTGCTGCGAGGCGAAAGTGCTAACCACTCCGCCACCCCACCATCACAACCTTAGCGTTAGCGCTACCATAAAGCAATTCTTCAGTGAACTCGCTAATATTTATATTATTATAAAGTGGGTGAATGTTTTTTATTTTTAGTAAAGCATTCCCAAATAAATTTATATGCACCACTAATTGACAAACAGTTTTATTTTTGGTAGGCAGCCCATTCACTGTAATAAATAATTGATGATCAGTAATTAAATGTTTAGGAATCATTTCCACATTTTCAGTTAAGGCCCCGTCAGAGAAAAAAGTTACAAATTTCTCCGTTTGGGGGCTTTGAAAAGAAAAAGTGTTTCGTTTCCCAATACTTGGGTATTCTGCCGGGTTCTAAAAATCTCAAGAAACTGTACCAAACGTTTGTTTATGTGAAATTGCACTAGATAAGAAGGCAAGGCTACAGTAATTTATACGTGGATGAATTGGTCAAGCGAGAGCGTCTCAATAAACTTGTCTATAACTACCCCCCACCCACCCACCCCCCTGTGACAGGCGCGCGGTGCAACAATAGACATGCGGGGCTTTCGTCCGAGCCGATGGAGTCCGAAGGTCGCTCTAATTACTCTTTTCGCTTTTCTTGACTTAAGATATGATATAGGGGTTCAGTTTGTCTCTAGTTACGGTTAGTAAAGTTAGAAGAAACCACATATGGACTGTGCGAAGGATGATAAAATACGCGAAAAAGTAGATTAGTCCATAATTAAAAGGGATACTTTACCCCAGTGGCAATTGTCGCCTGACCGACGACGCCGATTTTCGATTGGGCCGACTGTCTGACGGTGACTATTTCGTGGCCAAAATACAGTCGGGAAACTACT
This sequence comes from Leiobunum rupestre, assembly GCF_980474605.1. NCBI lineage: Eukaryota > Metazoa > Arthropoda > Arachnida > Opiliones > Sclerosomatidae > Leiobunum > Leiobunum rupestre. The sequence goes on along the minus strand of NC_143392.1, from coordinate 51,577,377 downwards.
CTTTTGACTGGTACTATGTCCGCCCGAATTACAGTCGGGGAAACTATTTTTACCGCAAAGAAATTTCTTTCCGACTAACAATGGGTAGGTATTACGACTCAATATTAGGATCCTTACCCGACCCTATTTCGAATCCTTACCCGACAACATTTCGGATACATGCCCGACCCCGATTAGGATCCTTACCCGACCACGTTTCGGATACCCACCCGAACCCGTTCCGGATACCCACCCGAACCCGTTTCGGATTCATACCCGACCCAGTTTCGGATTCATACCCGACCCCGTTTCGGAATCATACCCGACCCCGTTTCGGAATCATACCCGACCCCGTTTCGGAATCATACCCGACCCCGTTTCGGATTCATACCCGACCCCGTTACGGAGTCATACCCAACACGAAATCTTTGGAATATTAAGATGGCTCTAGACATATAATTCTAGTATGAACCTATAAAAACGTATTATATTAATACATCCCGAATTTAAACAGTGCAATATTTCTTAAACATATATTTATTGAGAAACAGTATAAAATTTACATAACTATATTGATCACTAAGATCGAACTAGAATTTTTTTTGACACTGTTCAGATTTCTAACATTTCTCCTAGTTTTCACTTCCATAGGAACTTACACTTTAAATTTTCAAATTAATATCTGAACGCTTTCAGAACAAGTGTAAAAGCGCTTTAGTAACAAAGAAAAGCATAATTTCACTACTTTGTTTTGAACATTTTAGAAGTTTAAAACATTAACAATCTTTTATTTTCCAGGTGTTCTTTTTTACTTGAATTTTAAGTTAAATAAAACACTTTTCAAATAGAAAAAAATAACATCAAATCCAAGATTCATGTAAAATATGAATCAAAGTCTAAGCCTTTTTAGTTAGATTTAGCAAAATATTACAGAAAATAAAAACACCAGGAGTATTTTTATATTTCGATTAAATGAATAACGAAACTCGCCCAACTAGTATAATTCTAACTCCTTAGAGCCTAGCTTACTAAAATCGTGCATGCCTTAAATCGGACGGATGAAACCTAAAAGAAGAAAAGTTTAGAAAACTTCTATAAATTCTTATAAGTGGCTAATTTAGCAACAGGTCGAAAAAACCATAAAATTAATCTGTCTTTAATAACTCAATAAGATGGACAGTTGGGAATATATCCACAACAAGAAAAAAAAGTCTTCTTGCGATGTGACTATTTCTCCCACACCTGAACGCGGAATATTCGGTCCGTCACTACGTCGCTGAAATAGACTTTAAACAATCGTCTAAGCAATTCGATACCGAAACCAAGGAGGATAGAAACTTAGAAAGGGAGACGAAGTAGGAGGCATGAACGCGCCAGTATCCTTGTAAAACGTTTAGCGCGCGCTCGGCGGGAAAAATTTGGAAAAATGGCGGCAGCACGTAGCGCAAGGTTGGTAAAATTTAATCTAGAAGAGGTTGCCTCGAAAAGGTGGTTTTGGTTTACGCGTCTTCTGATTCTCGGTCTGTTACTCAGCCTTCTACATCACTGCTTCGGAAAATGCTAGCCTTCTCAAAGTTACAGGTGACATCACCTGGTTCGGCCAATATTCATTTTTTCGTACATGAGACCCCCTTGGCGTAGCGGCCGTCATCTTGCCGCCTTAACACATCTTACAAGGATGCTGGCGCGTTCATTCCACCTACTTCGCCTCCCTTACTATCCTCGTTAACCAAAACTAGACTAGGTGGCAGGGTGGGAAATAAGGATTTTTTTGAAAGTGGACATGTTACCAGTGACTCCCCTGGCTTAGAATAAATAAACTGGACCTTGACCAACAGGGTCGCGGTCGAGAAACGGTTTGAAATAATTATTAGATTGCCTCAAAAATTCGTCTGGTGCGGACGTCACCCAGATGAGATCTCATTGATTTTTAATAGGATATCATCTCAGTGACGTCACGATTTTCGTTAGCAACGAAGTAGCCAGCCTTAGCCCTAAGAAACCACAGCGTATCGACGCAACCTTTTATTACTAAAATTTACTAAACTTGGACCAGTGAACGCCGTCTGCTACATTAGAATATCGTGTTTAACTTTTAACCGTTTTCAATATGGTGAATTCAAATTGAAGTGTACAAACTTATAATTTAGTATTTTACAAATTACTAAACAAAAAAATAAAACAACTCGAATTAACTAACCCCCCTCCGATTTAATTAATAAACTGCTCCGAGCAATTTTTAAACTGGCCATTTGCCCACTGCCACCGCCTTATTTCCCACGCTGCTAGGTGGAGCAGCGACGCTGTAGTTATAGCGTCTGCTAAGGGGGTACATTGCGTATCAATCGTCTGTTAAGCGTATGCTTAAGCATAACTATAGTGATTGTTATGAAATAATTATTTCATATTTCGGTCAGTAGACGGCTACAATTCGTAGAATTTACTCTACGCACGGGGAAGAAGAAAAATAAACATGGTAGACATTTAAGAATAGAGAGAGGCACTTTGTTAATCTCTCGGCCAGCCTTTAGCTAACTCAATTAAAAATAAGATGTTCTCGACCAAAGTCGACCGACTGTCGGCTGTATAAACCTAATTGAGGTTATTAGAGACCTTTAATGCAACGGTCGGCCGACTGTCGGTAAACAGGCAGGAAACAAGTATATCACCAACAGTTATTTGAACAGTTGGCCAATTGTAATTTTTACCTAATGTAACGGTCGGCCGACTGTCGGTAATCAGGCCCAAAACAAGTATACCACCGACAGTTGTTTGAACAGTCGGCCAATTTTAATTTTTACCGTCTACAAAGAGACATTTAATGCAACAGTCAGCCGAATGTTGGTAATCAGGCCCGAAACAAGTATAGCGCCGACAGTTATTTGAACAGTCGGCCAATTGTAATTTTTACCATCTACAAAGAGACCTTTAATGCAACGGTCGGCCGACTGTCGGTAATCAGGCCGAAACAAGTATACCACCGACAGTTATTTATTTGAACAGTCAGCTAATTGTAATATTTACCATCTACAAACTTTGGATTCTTACCCGACACATGGACACTTAACCAACTGTATTTCGGCGCCTATGTGCTACTGGGGTAGCTAAACCCTTAACAAATTTGAAAAAATTAAAAAACTAACTAATGACACGTACCAATAGGTCTTCGAGCAAACAAGAAGACGCGAATCTCGGATCAAATAGATCTTAGAGTAATAAACTACATAAAAGCTAAATAAAATAGCCAGAAATTCCAACGGTAGACCGGTTTCGTTCTATTTACGGTCTAGTTACGTTCCCCTGTCTCATGCCAAAACCTAGTAAATGCCAAATTTTTTTAAATTTTCATTTTCAGGGAATTCTCGTGTAAATGCCATTTGTAACCATCTGTGGAAAATACAAACATCAAAATAGTATTCGATGATATATAAAACTAATTACCACCAACAACACCACTAAATTAAAAAAATGGCGCTTACAAGGTTTCGCCATGATACAAACGAGCGTATTCAGGACATATCCTCTTATAGGCGACATCAGCATTCAAACTATTTCAGACATTTGGTCTTTGGCGTTTTACAAGAATTATTTAATTTCAAAAAGGCACTCGCGAGACAGTAATTATCATCAGAAACCACTATATGTTTTCGCCGGCGTACACGGCTTCACTAATTAGCGTCATATTAAAAAAAATATATAAATTCTATTTACGCGTTACATAACTCTTACCTCAAGGCAGTCGACTTTTTAATGCTCGAGGTCGTAGCTCAGTGTAACTTTTATCAATTATCTTAATTTCATTTAATTCGGTTCTCACTCATTTTCTATTTTATGCCTTTTCAGATTGCGCATTATGTATGTATGACGGATCTTTACATAGTTTTACTTTTGGAATTTGGGGTTCAATGATTTCGGGTAAAACGCAATCAATGAAAAAGATCCGAGTCTTGGGGCCATCGTATTTCCCAAAATTCTTTGTCGCGTTCTAAAGTTTATATGAGTAAAGGCACATTTTCATCTATATACACAATAAAATAACATTTATCACGATTGCCCTTGTATTTGATAATACTAGCAGTGATTCTTCTTATGCCGCATATTGTTGTTTAAAAACTTAATTTTCCTTTGGTTATGGCATCCTCGAAACTCATTCCTTTAGCCGATGGTGCAGTTTTAACTTCCACAAGAGCATTTTCAGTTTCGATTATACCTAAAAGAGGTTAGAATTCTTAGGTAACATCATCGATTGATTAACGTATATTCTGCACTAACCGTCAGGACTAGCGGCCAAATATCCTCTTTTAAAATTTTTGTACAGACCATTTTCGCGTACATTGAAACCAGTTGCTCTTTAAAAATTTCAATGGCCAAAGTTTCAAATTTTTTGCCATATTCGGTTGCCTCAGTTGAAAATTTTCTGCTATAAAGCAAGGATTTGACCCAATTGTTACAAGAAGTGCTCAATTTTCGTCGAACGACTACTCTGAAATTTGAAGTGGTCAACCTGTGCATCCTGTTTGCGTCATAAACAGGGTTACCGTGTTGACCACGAGATTTTTCCTCAATGTCGGTCTGCTCTGCCGAAGTCACCTACATTATAGAAGAGGGCTATTAAAATATATTTTATCATTAGAAATTTAAGTAAAACTGTTAATTACCACTTGGTAACTTTCAATGCGAACGTTTTTAGCCTGTTCAAGTTCATCGGAATTCAAGGAATGGAGTCAGCGAGGGGACCGTAATCTTTTTCTATGGCCGGCAGATCAGTTGGACTTCTTCCGTTTCTGCGCCGGTTTTTAACTTCCGAGTAAGTGAGAATCTTCCTACCTCAATTTTTTGTTAGTCCGTCTTCGAATGAATATTTTAGAATAAACACCTGGGCTTTTTCCCGTACATCTTTTTAACGGACTTCCAAACCATCCAGATCCAGACGAATACATAAGGCCGGTTATGACGCTTCTTCTTTGGAAAGAACCTTTTTGCGTGAAATTTATCTTCTTTCCGGCATTTAGTTTGGCTAATATACTCATAAAGAGTTCGGCCCTATTACTCGTTTCGTTGTAGAAGAGACGATCAGCTTTTCTAACCAACTAATCCAAGCAAGTCACGATAAACGGGTAGACGCCAGATGATTTCATTTCCGGAAGTAAATTTATATCGCCATCTTTGGGAACGCAAAAGTTATGTCTGCATTTACCATGGTCACCGAAGACGTGGTTAGGCCGTTCTTTAATTTGAATTGTACGTGATGGCTCCTCTGGCAGCGCTAGTTAGTCGATGGATGTTCATTTTTAAATGTTTCCTAGCCTTACTAGATAATTTAGTGTTAACAGCTATTTTGTGCCGTGCTGATGTATAGTTTTTCACCGCGTGGTTGGCACATTCTAGCTTGACTACCGAAAGACCATACGAAACGCTTTCGACAATGCGGCAATGTACGCTGGAATTGCCGTTAGCTACAAAGCGCTTGTAACGAACCCCGTAGAAGAGCGATCCCAGTTTCGATAACAAACGTGGTCCCTGGGGGCTTCGTTCCTATTCGATGCCCTGGCGTACACACTACAATACTTGTTTCGAATGCCCAGGAAAATTATTTTTAGTGAAACGGCCCTATGATAATTACCTGAACAGAAAGAATGAGTGAAAAGTAAGACGTGTAAATTAAAAAAAAAATAGGTTGGGTGATCTTTACCACTCCAGAGGCTGCGTTGTAACTATGTCTGTAAGATCGCTTATACCAGCCCCCGTCCAAATACACTGTAATGAAAGCAACTCCATCGGCATCAACATCATCACGTCGAATGGCTTCCTTTCGCTCTTCTTCTCCCGCTTCCTTGATTCTTCGCCAGAGCGTATCTTGCCAAACCTACATTGCAAGGTGATATGCGTTAATTTTAAATCAACAGAAAACCTAAATTTATTTACGTTTTCAAGTTTGGTTTCTTGAGAGGAAAATTTATCCCAAGACATTGTAGGAATATTCCTAATGGATAAGAATTATTCCAGTTGGGAAAACCCATTTCCCACTGAGACTGTGGCCCACAAAGTTTTTGTGTTTACGTCCACGGCTACTGCGTCTCTCTTTTCGGTTTTGGTAAATTTTTGCGTAGCTTCCGATGTTTTCATACATGTTCTACCACAATTATCGCAATGAAACTCGAACACACTTAGAATACCCCATCTTTTTTTCTTTCGAAATTTTCCATCGCCCCAAAGTGCAAATCTTTTTATGCGATTCCTGAAGATCTAAAGCCCATTTCAAAACGTGAGCAATATCTTCTATGCGATAACCCTCCAATTTATCAATAGGTTTTTCTCCGAAATCAACAAACTCATGTTGTAGTTCGTGATTTATTACGTCATGTAAGCGTCTAAACCAAACCAAAACAGATTTTAACATTTTAAAGGATTCCATATACGATAGGTATAATATATACAGTAGAGACGAGTCGGGGCCGCGATTCTGTCCATCTTTTTTACGGGTCCGGTGGGGTCAGGCAAATTTTTTTTCGGGTCGGGCAAATTTAATTTTTAATTTTTTCGGGTCGGATCTATTAAATAAGTATATTTTAATTTCAAAGAAAGCGTTTTTCTGATATCTGAAACGTCAATGAGTTCATTTATAATTAATTCCCAGAGCCACCACGGGATCGCCGTCGCTGCCCGACTCGTCTCTAATATACAGCAAGTTCCTAAAATGTAACATACCTGGGGGTATTTAAATTGCTTGTATTAGACATTGTCAGAGTATTGGGTTAACCCTGTAGGCTCGAAATATTTTCTGGGCATTGATTTAAACCAGCTTCCGTCGTTTTACTTATATTCTCTATTTGTTCACTGACAAGATTAATATGCAGTTAAAAATATTTATGTTATTGCGATGAAGTTCCGAAATAAATTATAAAAAGTACTTACATTGGAGGGTAAAATTCGTTTATCGGCACCTCTAATTCTGACGGAGCTAAATTTCTATAACTAATGGAAACGGATTTTGCGGGACGCTTTGGTGTTTCAATGATACGTTGATCTTCGAAAATATTCGAGTTAGTCTGCGAATTTCGATCACGACATTCTCCCCGGTCATCAGGTATCGCGGCAATTTTCGCGCGGAGAACACTTCGAAGAGTTTTGGCTCTTTTCGTACGGCTTTTCCGTACACTACACTTCTTACTTCCCATTTTCGAATCGAGTACAGAGAAAAAATGAGCGTTCAGCTGGAAATAAAATCTCTTTTTTTCTTCTGCTTTCACTTACCCTAAAAAGGCATAGCTTTGTCGGTTTATTGGAAGCTTGAAACGAAAAAGAAAGTGGTGAAAGTGGGAGGAAAAAAATTCAATTGAAATAGTATGTGAAATACCAAGGGATGGTTCGTAGAAAATTAGAACAAGTTGGCAAGCCAATATATACCTCTCCTCGGAAGAATTGTCCCTAGTGGTATTAATCTCTCGAGATGACCCTTAAAGATATATCCGCAATTCAGAGTTATTTACTAAAAACGTAATCCCGGTTCAATCCCACCCGGTATAAAATTTTAATTTTAATTAAAATAATTCAGACGAAACAACCGAGTTTAATTTATTCATAATAATATAAATTAAGTAGTAACAACAGCGAGTTAGACGTACTAAAACAATGCACAATTGAATTTAACCCTTTTTACGGAACAAGTTTATCAGTTAAATATAATATCACGACCCGTTAACTTTCGGGAGTGAGCATCTTGTTATTTTTCTTTTTTTATCGTTTTTCCCTCAGTATAGCCATCTAGGGACCACCCATATATTGTTTTTTGTTTTGTTGCATTTCTCTGGCCTATTCTGGCAGCCCCGTAGCTTTTTTAGTTATTTACACCCCCCGATAAAATATGGTTTAATCTAATTATCTAGTATAAAAAGCCAAGTCAGCTTCAATCACGCATTCAGTTTTCCTTCAGTTTTTGTTTTAATCATTCCTTCAAGTGTGATCAAGATGTGGTATATAGCATCCGGTGACGCGGTTGGACGTGAAGGTTAAAGTGCACGGTATTTGTGCGGGTGTATTTCGGTCGGATTCGTGGTTGTTCGTCATAATTCTTGGTGAAGAAAATTATGTGCGGTTCGTTACTTGATTTAAGGACGGTTACTTGAAGAACGATAAGTACTTTTAAACTATTGTTTTTGTTTCATTCTTTTGTTATTTATTCTAAAGTGTATTTTGTATAAATTCAACTTAATCAGATTCCTAATAGGTAAACCTTTTTCATTCCGTAATAATAAATTGTAATTGGGCAATGTTTATTTTTAATAAGATTCGGCCAACTATAGCCAATCTACTTAATTACCCAACCAAAGTCCCCTCTACTATATTCATTGTACACACCAAAAAGCCCACCATAGCATTTAAGTGTTAATCATATCCAAGTAATTACCAGTGTTATTAACATAATTGAACCTGTTGTTACCAAGTCCAATAATAAACCAAGAGTTCTATTTTTGCATACTTACCATTGATTTCATTTACCTACACTGTAACAATAACGACTCTAAGGATCCCGATCAAATAAATTTGATACATACGGCACGGGGAAATAAGTATTTAAATTTCCCTCGAGTTTAATGCGTGGGTCAGATTCTCTAGGTTACAATTGGAACTTTTTGAATCTTCCCTACTTACTGATCTCCACGACTCCCCAAAACCCCCCTGAAAGTAAAAGTGTCGTAATAATAATACGAAGCAAATTTTAATGAGATAAATATCTACAGAGGGTATTTGTATTTTTCTCGCTTACGAAATACTTGCCGCATCGTTAACGCTCATTTTATTTCAACACTCGCCCTTCATGAAGATACCGTAGATATTCGACATCTGATAGTGGACGACTCGTAGACTTCCTGTTGACGTTGTGACACATACCGCATGAAAAAGACCAATGCCGTCCAATTTTCAATATCGTATAATGAGTCGCACACCCAGGGCTCGGGTTCAAAACCTGGGCGGCGCATTCTTTTTAATCAACAGAGAAGACGCTACATTAGAATATCTTCGATGCAATAATTTAAATGGAACACGAAATTTCGTTGTATTTTAATAAAAACCGAAATTTAATTTGTAATACACGCTTCCGCTTAAGCTGAGCTTATAATTTTCTTTGAACTGTAACATGTATCGGTGGTTCTTTGTCCCCTCGGAGAGGTAGAAACCCAAACACCCGTAGGACTCAATTATATACCCATTCCCATCCCCATCGTAAACCGGCCAATGTCAACCATAGAAATAGAAATTAAATTAGAAGCACTGCCCTTTCCACCAATCCCAAGGGAAACAGGTGAGCTAGGAAGCTGACATTAGGGTGAAATCGCTATGTACGCGCCATCTGACAAACGCATTAAACATTGTAGCCATAGCTACGACCCAAATTTTGAAGAGGGGGAAAAAAGTCGATCCACTGCGCATCACGTCGTGCGCAGCGGCGGTCTTTTCGTGTTTAAATTTTTGGAAAAACTCGAAAATTGGACTCCATCTTCAATTATTTCATATGACTTTGTTTGTAGTAAACATTTTCTGCCGGATGAAATTTACTTTCAAAATGGAAGGCACCATTTCTGAAATAAAACAACAAACTGAAATACGAATAATTTCTTTATTATAACAAGAATTTGAAAGAGCTCCCAAAAATATATATTCCAGAGCAAAGCATATTTACATCTTCTAGAGTATGCCAATTTATTGATTTTAGTAATTGTTATTTGGTTTCCCTATTTATCAGAGGTTATTTCAGAAAACCTATGGAAAAAGTGAACTACCGGAAACCACTCAATTTGACTTGACTAATACTGATGAGAGTTTCAAAGAAACTGAAACCAAGATTTTGGAATCTCATGTAGGCATATTTTAAACCACACTGAAATAATTAAAAATTAGTTAAACTGTGATGATTTGTGGTATTTCAGACTTACAATGATTGCGCAAATTTAACGTGTGACTTTTAAAGGGTGACACGGTAGATTTTAGCTCAGTCGAAAGAGCTTCTCCTGATCTCAACACAGTTGAAGTGGTTAATCAACATGCTTTCGTGGTTAAATCAGTTAGCAGTTACCCTATCGAGAAAAAAAGTGGATAATTCAAATACTGCAGTTGTTGAAGCATTTACCTTGGGAGAAACGGTTTGTTTAGACCTTACAACCCACAACGCTTCAGAAAAGCCAATAAAAGATCAAAATGATTATACGGTACCACAACTTTTGTGATATTTAGGTTCAAAAATTTCTATAACTGTGATAACCAATTATAGTTTCAAAGTGGGTTTGAAAGCAAGTCCACACAATTATGTTGAAACTTCAACTTCACCAAAGATTCCATGGCAACTGGTAAATAAAAATAAATTTGTTTTTAACCTAAAATAATTTATTCAACAGGGATATCACACCTTTAGCTTACCAGATCCTGAAACATTAATTTAGCTATCGAAACAGCTGTCATGCGAAAATTAGTCGATACTAACATTTTCAGTGAACTTCAAGATCAAATGTTTGACTTTGAGTTGGGAAAGAGCCATCACCGCAACAGTCTAATTAGAAAACTAATAATGTTATATGCCAAAAACCTGGAAATGAAAGGCACAGCATTAAGGCACAAGCTTTCTAAGCTTATTATATTTCAAGGTCAGTAAATGTTCTAAAAACTGACTTATCTGTAGTTTACGTGTATATAGTAGATTCTTGAGATTTTTATGATTTTCCTAAAGCTGTTTAAATAACTTAATATAATGTCTGAGAAATAAAAAAAGTTTTTAATACGTTGCCTACGATCTGTTTTATGTTATTCCACGTGACCATATTTACTTATTTAGTTTAAACTTTTTCTATGAGATGGCGCGACTATCGCGATTCCACTCTGATGGCAGCCTTCTAGCTGGTACATCCCCGCCCAATCCCATCGTGCATCTTGTCTAATTTATATTTCTATGATGTCAACTCAGCGGGTGATTTTCTAACAAAAGGCTATCTGCCAGACTGACCGACCGTTTTCGGCTGTTTTAAGCACGGTAATTATCACATTAGAAAAAGGGTTAGGTGGATTCCACGGTATTTATCACATGGGAAAAGCTGAGTGGGGGTACCACGATAATTATCACATGGGCAAAATGTGGAGGGGTAACCGGGTAATTATCACATGGAGAGAAGGAGAAGGTAGGGCCTTACTGGGGTGGTTCTTCTTTGGGGAAAAGGGTACCATGAAAATTATCGCACGGGAAAAGGGGGAGGGGGCCTGGACATGCATCAGATTTATAGCCCGGTGTAACGGTAAGATTGAAACCACACCACTGGAGGTCCATCATCAAATGCCCTACGCCAGCGTTCACACGCCCGGATAGGTAAAAAAACCAGCATGGGTAGCAGAACCCTATTACTGATGTTCGCACCCTCGACGCAAGCCTATCAACCCAGCAGATGGTGCAGCAATGGGTCGACCAACGCGCCACTTCGCACACAGCAGTGGGAATGAGAGTGGATGCTCTGGCAACGCCAGCCGACACCCTACCTAGAAAGGTAGAGAGCCAAGCCCTTTGGAGAGCGCTCCTAAAGGGGAACGGCGGGCACACAGCAGCCCGCATAACCTGGAACAGCTGGCACCGGAGATCCCGGTGGAACTCCAAAAGGCTGGGAGATGGATCCGCGGTGCCCTCATACGGAGGCCCGCAGCCCCACAGCAGGCTACTCAATCCCCCGAAGCGGCCAATTTGCCTGTACACTCTCCGTTAGCCTGGGCCGAAGCCCAGTTACCAGCCCACACCGGACCGAAGTCGGAGGTGGAGATAAGACCATTTGGACGGAGCTCACATCTTCCACTGCGCCACCGCCCGTGGTGGGTTACCAGAGCCGGACCCCGACTCCCCGGTATAGCCACCAGTTATTGCACACTCCGACCCCTTGTGGGCCGGGGAAGGGGGCCAATGGGGTTAAGGGTACCATAGAAATTATCGCATGGGAAAAAGGGAGGGGGCCTATTTGCGGTGGGTCGACTATGGGAAAAAGGGTGCCACGGAAATTCTCGCATGGGTAAAAGGGGGAGGGTGCTTAACTGCGGTGGCTCTTCTATGGGGAAATGTGTACGACGGTAATTATCACATAAGAAAATGGGGAGGTGGGTTCCACGGTAATTATAACGGCCACCCATATTCAAAAATTATGTGTTAAGTAAGTGTTGCTGAGCTGAATTAATTTTCCCGGTGCATTGAAGACGATATTTGTCAGGCTGAAAACAAACTCCAGTTACAGTTCATGGTCTTTCTTCACCATTTGATATTTTTATTTTACCCATGTTGTAGTCATATAACTTTTGATATCTAAAATGGTTCTCCGGGTTTCTTTTTCTTTTACGTGACCGACTTTTGTCTGGAACTTCCGGCTCAATTTCAATTTCAACATAGTCAATTGGAGTTGGGAACGTTTCTGCTAATTCCCGGTCAGTTAAGCCAGCATTAACATTTTCAGAGTCATGAGGATTGGTATCAACAATAACAGTAGCTAAAATCATGAGTTTAAATTTTAGTAAATTTGTTAGAAATATAAGATTAAATATGCTTTCTTCAGATGTGTATTCATCTTCAGACCCGAAGACTAGAATACAGTACAATAAATTTAAGACTAAATAAAACAATAAAAATATATTTTTTTCATTATTACCAAGTTCGTTGTAGAAAAAATTATCTATTTGAAGATCACCCCTTTAACGTTCGCGGACAAATTCGGCAAATCCTTCGTCAAATGCCTGCACGATAACGGAAGCAGTAGCTGGCGAAGCCTTAGTTTCTTGGTTTTGCTTTAAAAGGGCGGAGGATATTCAAGTTACGTGATTACTGAAACATAAATATCTTCGTAAAAAATTAAGTTAAAAAGTGAGGTTTACGACACTAACATTGTTTTTAATTAAATTACTAATATACAGAAATCGGCGGGCTCTGGGCTCTAGAGAGTCCGAGAGCTATTTTTGAGCGCGAGCTCGACTCTTCCGGAGAAAAGAGAAGAGCGCGAGCGCGAGCTCCACTCTTTAATTAAAGTTTCAGCTTATATTAAAAGTAGTTTTCAAACCTTAAAATCTCATAATAGAGAACAAAAGTTAGGCTAAGCGACAAACTGATATCGAAATATTGCAATAATTTAGAAAAACCAACTATTTCAGTCGAAAGCTAACTTTTTAATGGTGAAATAGTGGAATTTCACCAGTGCCTCTAGCGGAGATTTCTGACTGTCGCGAAAATATATGGTATGATTTTCTTTGGCAAGGCCGCTACTGGCGCGCGAGGGAGTGCACGCGGAATGAGCGCATGGAGGCGGCCCTGGTTAAAAATAAAAGTAATATATTGCACTGCAAAAGATTTGTTTACTGATTTCCATGGTGAATATAATAATATGTTGGAAATCGGCATCAACGCAAAACCTCCTGGAGACTACTCCTGTGTGGTTGGCTTTAGGGCGCCACACCTATTTTGAACCTGTGTTACCTCTGCAACCTGAAAGGTGAATTAGAGAACGCTAAAATAAAGTTCATCAACACTATTGAAGATGTCCTCAACACACCGCGTATTGAGGAATTCTACAAATTAATTTTTTGGTAAGATTTTCTGTTAACTATACAATATAATCATCTCCTTTAAAATAGACTTAAATAGTCTTTAAAGGTCAAACTTTATTATTGTTAATAAACTATAGATTAATATAAGTTATATTATGTCTCCTGCTCTTGACTCGCGGTTCCTACGTTTTGAAGTTTAGAAGGCCACGGGATGTCGCACGCCCAAGCTAATTAAATAAAGATGTGCAGGCGCTCTAATCTCTAAAGAAAACCCCGAGGAAGTTATGAATTTGATCAGTTTAACTCATAGCTTTCGCTTATGATACGGTATTTTTGTTTAATGAAACTATATTTTAATTTTATAGTCTTAGGCGGGTTAGATTGAATTTAAAAATAACCCTTAAATTGTTATTTCTAAGCATTATAAAACAAAAGAATGTCTTCTAATAGAGGATCGGGGTAGTTCTACAATTAATTTGTGTTTTTCCTAGAATGTTTTCAGATAAACGACGAATATGAAACCGCAATTTTTGCTTTTTCTTACGTTATTTTCGGAAGATATTGTCCGAGTTGTAAAAAGAGCGGTCAGCTTTAAATAATTTGATCGATACTGGGAGAGTTCTATCCTCATCTATTGCCCCAAATGTTTCTTAAAATTTTGAGGGTTTTTTCTCAACAGGACTAAGAAGGTTATAGTAAGAAAGTGTTCGCTTCAGGGGGAACTTTAATACGTTGGGTCAGAATGCTTTTACGAATATTTCGTGAAACTGTTATTTGGTTGTATTATCCAAACCACTTAGGAATTCACTACAATTAAGACTAATCATACATGTTTCTTTTTAAATTACATTGCCTCCCATTTCTACCAGGCATTCTAAGAATTCTGACAATAAACGTCCAAACTACACACACTCTCCCATTGGATTACTGAAAAAGTAAAAATGCTACTCCAAAACTTTTTCAAATAATATTTGTTGTGAATTGAATGAACTTTTTATTTTTGTTTCGTCTAACAATGGGCTTCTCACTTGAACAATTTAAAGTTTTCAGTTATTTATCATCGAAAACAGAAATCCATACCTCTACTTGGAATGCTTATCCTGCCGAATCGCGTATGATAAGATCTTTCTGACGGCTTTGACTTCCCTCTCTCTGTTTGTTTAGTTAACATAGTGACGTTAAAAAAACCGTCAGCAACATCGAGACGAAAATCTGCCACGATAAGCATGTCAAGTAGAGGTATTGATTGCTGTCAAAAACCATAAACTGCTACTAAATTTAAAAATTATTTCCACATTTTTACATAAAGGTGCTACGCCGGCACAAATTGAGTTCCTAAAGAAATATGCCATTCTTATGACCGCCAGATTATACGTCGGAACGAGGTACTTTTCACACGGAGCTATCATAGAACCGCACTTGTAAAATTCTTACGTTTATTCGAATAAAATGTTCAATAAAATCTTTCAGACATTTCTTTCATTTACGTATAAAAATGAAAAGGCTATTAGCCGATATGGACAGCGTGTTTTTTTCATCAGCTCATATATATTCGTGAAAAAGTGTTATTTTCCAATGAGACCAATTTCTTTGAACATTTTCGACAGCACTCTACAACTTTCACATTGAAACGTTTTTTCTAGCACCTACTGGTGAAAAAATATTTTTAACCAAAACCAGTCATTATTTCCGAGTTTTCTGAAATTTAGCATTTAAAGCGATCCTACTCTAGAAATAATACCCTGAAAATTTCGCCACTCTATCTCTTGCAGTTTCTGAAAACAATGCCGAGTCAAAGCAATTTAAAACACGCCGTATATATTTAATTATAAACCGGACGGAAATTCAGTGCGACAACGGAAATAAATATTGTAAAATAGAGTTTGATCGCTTATTTAAGGAAACCCACTCTCCCGAGCAGAATGCAGTTTCCCCTTTTTATAAAACATTGATTAGGCAGCTGTTGTAGGCATAAAGGTCTTGCCACTACCCTCCAACGCATTATAACCCGGCCTCCGGTAAGTGTCGAACTAGTTGACTTAAGACTGTGTGGTTACATGGGTAGTAGTTTATCGGATTAACTGATCATTAAAATTATATATGAAGACTATTTATTATTTCTGGTAGATGTGGACACTATTTTCTTTAAAGTTTTATGAAAACTATACCATATTAATTTGTTTTCAAATCTCTTGATTTAAAAATCATAACAACTTTAAATATTTCGTTCTATTACATGAAAATAATTTTACTTGATATCTGATAAAGTTAGGTTTTTTCAGGGAGCATAATACAGTTTAAAAACGCTTGATTGGTTCCTTTCTTTGGTGCCAGTGATGTGTCAAAATCATTCTTAAATAATGAAATACATATGTGTTGCACACAGTGACGGTGATCCCGTGGGGGCTCTGGGGCTCGAGCTACCACAAGGAAAAACAAACAAGGGCAGAGCCCCCACAGCAATAAAATTGAGGAAAAATAGCAATCAGAGAAAAATTTATAATCTCACTCTCTTTATTTGGGTCTGACTTCAGATTTTTTGCCGAAGTTATTTTGAGATTGCAGATGCGAGTAGCATTAAGATGATAAAACCGTAAAATTGATTTCGTCAGATTCGTCAAAACAGAAAATCGCCCCGTCGTGTACCCTATTTTACCTAAGACACCTTTGTAAACTATGTGGCCAAGAAAGGTGTTGAAGGAAAACAGCGATGCAGATATTTTTTATTAATGAAATATTATCATTCCGTTATCTCCTTTAGAGATAAATTTCGAACGTATATAAAACCGCCTGTCATTAGACTAAGGTGTGTCATATAGCTTCTGCGGTTCTTGCAGTAATGTCGCTACAGTGCTTATCTAGTAATATTTGTTAATTGTATATAATTCGTAAATATTCTTTTAATGCAATCATTTATAAATTACTAGTTCGTTATTTATAACGTCGTTGAGTTTGTTCACTTCTAAACCCTCAAGCGGCTTTGCCCTGCAGGCATGTTGTAAACTCCAATAAAAGGCTTAATAGAGCGTTCTATAAAATCGGTATGGGGTGCTTTCCCCCTTTTGAGTTCGGAACACATATGGGCAAAACTCCGGAGGGAAACTCCAATTTCGGAGGGAACGTGGAGGATCACATTTTCCCCTCTACGCTCCATTCTCACCTCTCCGGAGTGAAAAAATTAACTCCGTCGGCCCTCCAAGGCATAAATAGAGGTCGGCGGAAAAAATAAATAAACCGCAAAAATTTCAATTAATCATTAAAATTAGTAGTATTTGTTTTATACGAATAAATTATACGATTCAACAACGATTTAACATGCAAAATTAATAATTTTTTTCGAATATTTCTGAATAAGTCTCGGTTATGGATAAATATAAACAATCGTATAATTTCTTATTCAAACGCCGACCTCTATCCCTCTGCTATGCACTCCCATCTCCGAAATAAGTTGTAAGAGGATGCAATAGCCATTAACGTAAGCAATCGTAAAAAATCACAACATACATGTACATTTATTGTAGGGAACTTACGCTTTCCGCTATGTACTGAAAAGTAATTGTTAAAGAAAATGATTAGGTCCAACACCAAACTAGACAAAAAATGCGTCTGCCATTTCGACGTGGTTACGAGTAAGATCATAAAACGAAGATTTTAAACCCAAATTTACGCTTATTTTTTGGTTGTTTTTTAACGTGAATTATTAATTTTCTGTTTAGTATTTAAAGCGTGCACATTTCAAAGCTAAAACATTATCTTAGCTTGGCCGATTGTTGTCAGTTATGCCTCTTTACACTCGAGATCAGCGCGCTCATATCCTAGAGAAGGCTGTCGTAACGCTACTCTAGGAAGTTGGTTATTTAGACGTCAATTTCCAATTGCAGACCAAGTTATACGACGGTTCTCAGTGTGGTCCACGACTTCTATAACTGACATCGCCATTGAAAACACCATAATTGCCTACTACGTCGCCTATACTCGAGAGAGCTTTGGGACTGCCAGCTTCGCCTTAGGGTTTTATCGAATTGTTCTTTGTTTATTATCGAAAACGTATTACTGAAATGCACATGTTTCCTACAATTTGTTAAAAATAGTAAAACTTGATTTTTTCACGGCCTCTAAACACAGTGAAAAATATACCCTTAAAATTTCAGAACCCTAGGATAAACCCCTTTTGAGAAAAATGGCCTGATCTATCACATTGAGACACCCTGTATAGTATTATTATTACCATATATATAGTAATATTTTATTCAGCGTGTTCCAAAGTACATGTATCAAGTAGTGGCGTAGCTACAAATCTCGGGCATCCACGCAATCCGTGGCAAAAGTCCCCTTCCTTCGCTGTGGTTCTTTAGAAATTGAAAAACATGCGTAGAAACTAGGGATGGTGGGGGGACCACGAAATTGCCGCGATACCTCTGGGAAACCGGAATCTCCATGCCCGAGTCAGATTTTCTCTAAATGTATTATTAAATGCATTGATACTACTTCTAAAACTAGCCACTTTTCCCACACTGCTGGCTCAGCCGTCATTTTTTATTTTTGAGCCCTGTTAACGGGAACGCTTGAGCAAGTTTCATACTAGCTTCAGGGGTAAAGGCCCGTTTTCATGACATGTGGTCAGAAATTTATATAACGGTTTTCTAAGCGAATCAGTCAGCATATTACACCAGTGGTCTCATCAGAATGCCCTACGCCAGCGTCCACAAGCCCGGACAGGTGACAAAACCAGCATGGGTAGCTGAACCCCACTACTGATGGTCGCACCCTCGGTGCAAGCCGCTCATCCCAGCAGAAGGTGCAGCAATGGGTCGACCAGCTCGCCACTTCGCCCACAGCAGTGTGATAAAGCAACGCCAGCCGGCACCCTACCGAGAAAGGTAGAGAGACAAGCCCTTTGGAGAGAGCTCCTTAAGGGGAACGGCGGGAACCCAGCAGCCCGCATAACCCGGCTTAGCTGGCACCGGATATTCCGGTGGAACCCCAAAAGGCCGGGAGATGGGTCCGCCGGGCCCTCATACGGAGGCCCGCAGGCTCACAGCAGGCTACTCAATCCGCCGAAGTGGCCAGGTTGCCCGGCCCTTCTCCGTTAGCCTGGGCCGAAGCCCAGTATCCAGCCCACACCTGACCCACCATTTGGACGGAGGTAACATCTCCCAGTAAGCCACCGCCCTTAGGGTTAGAAGAGCCGGACCCCGACTCCCCGGTAAAGCCACCAGTTATTGCACACTCCGACCCCTTGAGAGCCCCGTTTTCATGACAGCGATTTTTTGGGCGAATATTGAAAGGGAACGCGAAATAAAATTCAAGTGATTTCGCAAGCTATTGTTTTGTGTTCGCAATTCGCCAAACCCCAAAAATCGCGCGAGTTTTAAGTTTTCATTATAGCGATATTTTGAAGCGATTTTAGCTTCGGTTAGCGATTTCGTCTTTTAAAATGGCGCTCTTTAACCGAAAGAAGAAACTGTTGTTGTTAAGAAAAAAGCTTTTATTTATGCAAATTATAATCTTCATGAACCCGAAAAATAAGAGGGAATATACTCCAAAACGTGGTGGAAAAACCCTATTTGGGAAAATAGAGCCGCGGAAGGAGATTATGAAAAACTGGTAACTTTAATTTTTCTACAAATGAATATATGTATATTTATATATTAAATTTATATGTTTGCTTCATTTTAAGCTTCAAAATATGAGACAACATGATCCCTGTATGTTCAAAACATACACAAGAATGTCCCCAGAACAGTTTGACCATTTGTTGTCCATTGTTGGTCAAAAAATAAGAAAAAAAGATAATTCGTGAACCTATTCCACCTGGCTTGAGACTGGCTCTCACATTGAGGTAAATATAAAGTTTGTTAGTTACGGGAAAATTAATTAATGGAATATTTTTGTTGGATTTCTGGCGACTGGAAATTGTTTATGGTCTCTGGCATTTTCATTTAGAGTGGAAAAACCAACCGCTCACAACATAATAAAAAAATAACAAAGGTTCTATGGGAAAGTTTGGAACCTAAATATATCCCTGTATTATCCAAATTTATTTTCATATAATGCAAGGAAAAGTTAACTTTTAAATTAATTTAGATTCTTATACTTGGAAGAGTGTTTGTTCGGAGTTCGAAAATTCTGGAATTATCCATTATGTTGCGGTGCAGTAGATGGTAAGGACGTGATGATCCAGCAACCAGCAAAAAGTGGAACTCAGTTCCACAACTACAAGGTACTTTGTGTTTTCATTGTGATATCAAAATCCAATATTATCTGCTTTTAGATGTCCACCCGTTATATTTTTATTTAGAGATTTAATTCTATTGTTTTGATGGCAACTGTCGATGCAAAATCTCGATTTAGTGTTGTTGACGTTGGGGGTTATGGTTCTCATTCTGATGGGGGAATATTCAAGTGCTCACCATTTGGACAAGAAGTACAGAATGGCACAATAAATTTTCCACAACCATCGAATTTACCTCAATCTATGATTAAATTGCCTTATGTTCTACTTGGTGATGAGGCATTCCAGTTGTTACCCAATTTTATGCGGCCTTTCCATGGAAATAAACTTGATTCAGAAAGAAGAGTTTTCAGTTATAGACTGAGTCGTGCCAGGTTTGAAAAATACTAGTTTTAAACTAATTAGGAGATTTATGTGGCGGATTTGTAATTTTTTCAAGGTTCACTGTAATCTATAAGGAATGGGTCAACAAGCGGTTCTCAAAATCTCTTTCAATAATGTGAACCATAATAATGAACAATTTGGGGCAGGGTTCTAAAAAAAACTTTTATTTTAAACTAGTGTTGGGTCCAAACCGATATGATATCGGTATCAGTTACCGATATGGTGATTTTTCCAATTAACCGTTTCGCATCGAAAATACCGATTATACCAGATTAATCGGAAAAACCAAACATACTGATTTTTGGCATTTTTTATTATTACATAAAACCAGTTTTATAAAATAAGCGCTAAATGGCGCAGCTAACCCTCACTTAGAACATTGACTTCGCTGACGACAGTGGAAATCGGTATCCGTGAAAATCGTTATCGGTATACCAATTTGCTATATAGGTAAATATCAGTATCGTTACGAATTTCCTTATCGGTAAAAAAAATCGTCATCGGAATCTGTTAAATTGCGATATTGGCCAACACTGAAAAAATCATTATCAAAACCAGACTTTTTGGTTTAAAGGGAGTATAAAATTTATTTTATTTTAACGTAAACCAGGGTTTAAAGCAGTGATTTTTAGGCCACCCCCAAAATTAGAGTTATGCTAGAGCCTACCAGATAGACCAATCACTGGGATATTTTACCTTGAAATAGTACATGAAAATTCAATTAATAAAATTATAATAATACACATTTTTTAGACGTTGCAGTGAAAATGTCTTTGGAATTATGGCAGCTAGAAGGATAATTTTTCGTAAACCGATTCTGATGAAGCCAAACAATTTGGCAAGCCAAAATATAATATAAGAGTTTCTAATTTTCAGTGAAGTGTACAATGTATCCGTGGTTCTGTGGTAGAATGTTCACCTGACGTGCAGAAGGCTCGGGTTCGAATCCCGCCCGGTGCTAACGCAAATTGAAAAATATTTATACTACACCCAATGACAACAAAAACATGCCATTTGGAAAAACCTTTTCCCTAATTCTAAAGGTATTAAGGCCAATTTTCAGATTTTTAGCACCTTATTTCGGACCCCCAACTTTATGTTGAATAATTATCTATTTTCTAATTAAATCTTTGGGAAATTTTGAAGCTTGCTTTATTAAATTATTTTTTTATTTAGTTTTATAATAGATAAAAACAGTAAATAATGTTCTCTCATTCCATTAGAATCTATATTGTATAGATGAAGGCTAAAGTAATTATATATGTTACACAAAAAATTTACTTGCTAAGAAACGAATGCTTTGAAATAGGATTTTTGATTTTTCTTCTTCATTCATCAGCTGACACAATCATTCCGTGTCGCGCGGAATGTCCCAACACTTTTGCAGAATCTCGGGTCACTTCTTTGATGGCTCGCTCAACTGCTTGGGTGTGACATGGTCCAATTTCGACTTGATAATTAGCTCGTCGTCAGACATTGAATCGATTACAGGAGGTGGTGTTATTTCGGACATGTTCTATTCTATCATACTATAATATGTTCTACCATCCATTTTGAGATTAATTTTGGATTTGGAAAACCTTCGAAAAAAATGGGCCAACGATCTCGTTCTAATTCTTGAAGCAATAATTTTCTTGGCGGTATCTTTTCTGATATCAACATCTGTGTCTGTCAGGGCCGAAAGAAGAACATTTTCTTAGTGTGCGAAATAACAGTTTATATTTAGCAAATGTACTACAGATTTACGAATATTGGCATCTGCATTTTTGAAGCAAGAAGTGAAAGTTACGTGCTCCATCAGTACAATGGGGATGTGATTTTATTTGAAACCACGTTGGGTCATAAACTTGAACAATGTACTTCAAAATTTTTACAAGTACACCTGACGATTCATTGGTTCCCATATACAACCGTAGAATTTGATTCGCAAGGGTCAGCCATCGTGCATGGTTCAGGAGACCTGGTAGCGCTGAATCTAAAAACTTCTAGTAGTCTTCACGGGCATTCTGCTTACCTGCAAGCCTTTAGCAACGTACGATTGAACAGTGCTTAAATATTTTTTAATATCATCCAGAAATTGCCTTGAAATCGACAATGGGTATGTTGGCATAGTCAAATTTTAACGCCTTACCGATGGTTGCACTAAATCCCCTTGGTCCCGACGTTTTTCCATCCATCAGCTGACAAACAGCTCTTAACGGTAACTCATTGAGATGTAACATACAAATTAACCATTTCAAAGGACGTTGGAGATATATTTCAAGCTGTCGAATTACGCCATTTTGCTCTCCCGTGTTTACATAAGTTCCATTACACGTTACAGCGCAAAGTGTGTCAATGGAATTAGTTTCAAGCAAACATACAACAATTCAGTTGTGATGTCCTTAGATTTTCCGCTTTGTGGGGCAACGTGATCGATATATTTTCCATTGGGATACGAGACGATGACGTAGTGGTCCTCTTTCTCTGTTCTTCGCCTTTGATTAGGTTTTTGAATTATTGTGACATCTATTCGACCATCAAAACCAATACAAAGTAACTCTGTTGATTCCAAAGAACGCGAATGTACAATTATTCTTCTCCAATTAATACGCTGTCTTCGCAATTTTGTTGGTTTGATAATGTTTTCAGATTGGTCTAGTTTCATGCCACGTAAGCAAGCGTTGATTATTTTACACGCGTCACGGTTGCTTATTATAGTTCTTTCCATCATGTGTGATACATTTTCCTACTGTTGACGGTTTTGATTGGTTCTCGTTTCAGAATAAGAGACGTCAGAAGTGCTATTTTCAGATTTACTTTCTGCATTAGGATAATTTTCAGATTCTGAATCAGTTGATATTTCTTGTGAAGGTTCATTAGAAGTACACGCGTAACCTACGTTTTCTAAATGTTTTTCCCGAAACTGATCAGCTCGCCTCTTTCTTTCTGCTCTTTTTTGCAACAGGTCACTTTCACGTTTATCAATTGATCCAATTACCATCTTTCGGCTTGAAGACTGGTCGAACCAAAAATTCCATTCCAGATCTGGAACCTGTGAAGCACATTTACAAAGGTTTCTATCTCTCAAGCCTTTACTGATACACTTGCAAGGACAAATGTCGAAGACTTTTTCAAAGGCTTTTTAATCGGCCAAGAATGTTTTGTTATTGGATACTTTTGTAAATACTGACCTTTATCTACAATTTTTTGCAATTTGTTTAACACGCTGCAAGGAGCTATGACAAAACATCACCACCAACAAGTTTAAAAATGTCTTTTTTACTTGCTTTTCTATCATCCGAAAGCCATTCGCGTTCACAGTACGAAAAGTAACATTTGAAAACATCGGCTTTTGTTGGTAGTTGGAGATCCAGTAACTCACATGGTTGACCAAACACAGAATGGGCAATTTGAGATCGCGTTGAAATATTTGAACTTGAACCGGAGGCGAATATTTTACTAAATATTATAAAAATCAACCATAATATAAGTTATTAAATACTGATAACATCAAACAACCCCAAAATCCAACTAGGTCCAATAGTGTGGCGACTTTTGCCAGAAAACAAAAGAATTGGAGACACAAAATAAAACCAAAATGTTAAAAAACTATTAAAAATATGATAAGTAGTATGAATAGCAATAATTTATCCTAGAGACGATAGCGCTCAACATTTTCGCCCCACCTTATTCTACACAATTACCTGATGAACGAAGAATCTAAAACTACAAATAAAGTATATTGTCCCCCACGCTTTTCCGATTCTGTAGACCCTAATGGAAATTTAGTTCCCGGTGAGTTTGAAACAGTATTGCGGGAAGATCCAAATACGGGTTTGTTGAATCAAGGTGCTTGTGGTTATGGAAGAAATTTTACGATTGAAGCTGCTAATGTTAGAAATGCCTTTACAAAATACTTCTCATCTAAAGAAGGTGAAGTTTGGTGGCAGTGGAGTTTACCAGGCGTCACAATTATTAAAGTGTTGGTTGCACGAAATCTCCATAGTAATAAAAACGAATGAATGCGGGCTTGTTTTGAAGCGCAGGACGTTCTCTTTCCAAAAATGTCATTAACTTTGAGTCCGAAACTGATCTTTTTCGCTCCTCAAAATCCTGAAATTTTAGGCGAATATCTCTCCTCCGTAGCACGAGCAATTTGGGGCATATCAAAGCTGTAGTTTTATTCCTAAAATAGAAGGAACTGAAGTGGAGGGATTCTGTTTACCTGTAGAAGTTTTCAAACCAGAGGTTTTTAATGATAATGTTAGGCTTATTATCAAAATAATTTTTTTTTACGCGTGCGCTAAGCGAAGCGCGCGACCCGACGTTTAACAAAAAATTTACGAGGAGCCTTCGGTTTCATATCGTTTTTCTACTACTTAGGCTTGTGTATGCCTTTTTTAATTACTACTGCGTAGGACTTTTTCCTGGCAGTTAAATCAACCTGCTTTAATCCCAGATGTAAAGAAATGTATTACAGACAATTAGCCAATGACACGCTTCGCATTTTCTGACGTCATGGGTGCCGACAAAGTCTGAAAATTCGCCGAAAAAATCGATTTCCACCATTTCGACTTCTTTTTATAATAATTCAAAGACCACTTAACCGATTTTGATGAAATTTTCTGTACTTTCTTTAAAATGTTTGCTCTTTATATAGATATATATTATCTACTTTGAATAAATATACTCTTTTACCTTAAAACCATAATTAAATAAAAAAAATGCTTTTATCAAAGCAGTTGGAAGGTTGGTTTAAGGGGTAGTTCGGATCTATTAAGGCAGAGATAATGGAAATGTTTTAGAATTAAAGAGTTATTTTTTGGAATTATTTTAAAAAGCAAAATTTATTTCTAAAATAATTTCCATCAATTTTTTCACACCTTTTATATATTTTAAAACCCTTTCCTTAAAGGACCCCGCACATTTAACATTAGGAATGGCTCTCGGTTAATTTTTCTGAAATTTGGGTGCAATATAGTTTTCGTCATGCTGAACACTGTTTCAATGAGATGAAACGCTGTAAAATGTACGGTTCGGCCACTAGAGTGCTTCGATAGTCGTCATATCGAAACAGTAATGGTAGGTTTTCAGAAGAACTACGAAGTCGATCGATCTAAAAATCATATCGTAGGTTTAGATTTTCATGCGCTCATAGTACAAACAGGTGGCGCTTTTTCGTTCTCTTCTCAATAAACATATTGCTTTATAGTTGAAAAAAAATAAGTTGTCAATTAATTTTTTAGAGCTTTGGCCATTACATAGTATTCAATGTTCTTAACAAGGATTCAATGAGACGAATCGCTGTAAAATGTACGGTTCGCCCACTAAAGGGCTTTGAAAGTCGAGAAATCGGAACAGTAGTTGTGCGATATTATTCCTGAAAAAAGGAATAGTTTGCAATGCCGATACCAAAAATATCAGTCTTGCGGTAAAAATTCAAACAGTTGGCGCTTTTTCGTTCCCTTCTCAATAAAAATATTGGCTTATATTTAAAAAAAATAATGTTTTCGGTTAATTGTTTTGAGCTTTGGCCATTACAGAGTATTCAACGACTAAAAGCAAACGAAGTTCAAATATTTAAAAAGCGTCTAATAAAATCTTCGACGTGCCGACTAGACAACCAGGAAGCTCTTTAAGCGTATCAAATCATTTGGAGCCGATTCTTTTTGTACTCATTTGTTATTGCAAAATCATCCAACGTAAAATCTAGACATACTACAAGGTGAGTTATGGTGCTTGATAAGGCACCATATTTTTGAAACGCTTATTTCTGGCATTGATTTTCAATGCTATAGACGCCGTGCTTCAATATGCGGGGAATATTTCCTTTTTCCGGAATTTTTCAACCTTTAAAAACGCTAAAAGGGAATAATGCAAATTAGGAGGGAAACGGGGAAAGCGATGGAATTTTAATAGAGGGTCATTATAAAAGTAATGAAAGTCACGATCTAAATATCTAAAATAATTTTGAGGATATGTTTATGCAAAATTATTCAAATGTAAGTAATTTTGTAATAAATAAAACCTTAAATTTGGAATCATTTTCAGAATTAATCTGAATATCTATATAAATTAGTATTAAGAGCAAGGGATACCAAATGGAAATTTCTAGGTCAAAAACGCGAAAAACGGGATTTTTTCATTTAATGAAATTAACGCAAATGGGAAATTTTCGGTATCAAATGTGGAAGCCCTGTATAGACGTCTGCTATGCTGTCCTAACTGGATTATGCAGTTTTATGTTTCATACTACTACTCGCAAAATATTATAAGCTTAATTAATATGCGGTTTGATATGTTAAATTAAAATTTTGTATAAATACATATGAAATTAAACGGTCAAAGGAGTTTGCAACTTTCTATGTAAGCTAATTCTTTTAATGAATATATAAAACAGACATGTACTAAATTCTATCTATTCAAGTCTGCACTTATTATTTTAAACTTCTGGTTTAAAGTAGAATTATACATCAGTATTTAAATTTGCCATGCATCATGAAAAACTGAAGATCCTCACAAGTCAAGTACCCGCGGGTAGTACAAAAGAGGGACATTAGAGTGACATTAAAATGACCACATTTCATTTTAGAAAGGCTTGATGAAATGTGTGCAGTTACACTGCAGTAGCTGGTTTGAATTGTTAAAGGGACTTTCAAGAACGACCTAGTTGAATACAAGTCCTTCAGTCGGAACTTTGGGTTCACAATGTACGGCAACTGAATTACGTATTTTAAATTGACTAGACGGTCTCTTGAAAGTCTCTTTAATAAAAGAAAATTAATAACTTATCTTTTCTAAGCTAAAGGACAAGACACATGGCTTTCTTTGCACTTGCAGGCTCTTTCTATTGGTAGAGAATATCATCTGTTGATGGTAAAAAAAGAGGCTCTATAGCTGCACCCAAATTTTCTGTTAATTTTATAACTTTCTTAATTAAATTGATTGCAAATATCTTTTATTAATGACTTTTTTACTAGTTTCTATAATGAGTTTCAGCAATTTAAATGCAGTAATTTTACAGGTAATCCTTTAAAATTTAAAATTTTATCAGTTTACTGTTACAGTTTCAAGGCTCAAATTTAAGGAAAGGGTTTTAAAATATATAAAAGGTGAGAAACAATTGATGGAAATTGTTTAAAAATATATTTTGCTTTATAAAATAATTCCAAAAAATAGCTCTTTAATTCTAAAACATTTCCAATATCTGTGCCTTAATAGATCCGAACTACCCCTTAAAACAACCTTCCAACTGCTTTGATAACAGCATTTTTTATTTAATAGCTGTCCCTTTGCTCTGCCTCACAGGGCATATTTTGCCTAATATTTATAATTGAAAATAAAAGCCGTAAAATAGAAAAAAAATAGGTTTTATTTTTAAATATATTTTGAACAGACATTATTATATTTTTGAATGTAATTTAAAATATTGAATATTATCTTAAATATTTAACTTAAAATTTCAAAATAATGATGATTATTGGTTATGTCAAATTGAGTTTGAATTTCCCATTAAGACTAAGATAAGATAATAGGTGTATAACTGGTTCTAGTAAGCAAGTGAAATATGCTAATTTTGGTAAATCTTTCAAGTACGTACAGTACACAGACATTGTAAATGAAAATAGCCACAAAGGCAATTAATATGAATATGTGTTATATTAAAAAACTAAAAAAATTCAAACGCGCTTAGTGTTAGTAAGCACATTTATCAACAGTACTTGAATGGTGGGTCTCCAGTCCTGTTCTGGCTGTACTATCTTACGACGGTATGGCTCGTACACTACTGATCCTCAAATAACAATAATTTCAGTCTAGTCACTCTTTAAGCTTTTGAATAATCAAGACGCCTTTACATAGAGGATTAAGTTTGAATGCGTAAAACGTTTATTGTTATGAAAAATTATTCAAATATTTACCATACTTCATTACTGTAATTAAAATTCCCAAAATTATTAAACAATGCTAGATGGATACACCTAAATCAAAATTCAATGATTATTTTTCTTTAACTCTGTAAAAAATAAGCTGGGTAAAAAACCTTATGGAAGAGATAAAACAAAATTAACTTCAAACTAAATTTCACTTTCCACTAAATTCTTTCTGGTACTACTAAATACGTTATTATTAATCTAAAATATATGATCGGGTTCTACCGGCTAATTTCCCTACGAAGCAAAGGCTTAACGGTTAAATGTTCATTACTATTCAACTGCAAGTAAATTAATTACAATAATGATACTTTTAACTTAAAAAATTAATGACGTATAAATAATGAGATTTAAATAAAGCTCCTATAAGAAATGATTTATTATTTATTGTGTAAAGTGCGAAAACTAACGTTAACTCGAAGACGGCCAAAATTTGATTTTTGCATTTTTCCGGGAAAATGGATACGAGCTGATCAGTTGGCATTCCATGTCAAAAATGGTAGACTAACTCATTACAGTACGAAGCTTCTTATCTACAGTCGACTAACTTTCGTTAAATGATGGGATTCTAATACATTTCTCGCTGAAGTTGACAGTAGCAACAAATCCGTATGGGTATCTCTGTACTGTACACCAACGCTAATACATTAATATTCATTGTAGTACTTCCAGACAATAATTGTTGACAGTAAGAATAATCCCGCTAGGCAAGTAGGCATCCACAATACTGAATCTTAGGCATGAAAATCGCTTAAAATAAAGTCTTAAAAATTTTTAGCGACCCGACTATTAATTCTCCTGCGCTTGGCTGTATTACTTTTAGCCATAGGAAATCGCGTTGACCCCATAAATAAGAATGGCCGGTAAGAATGGCCGGTAGGCCATACTTAATAAAGGAGACAAGCTGTTGACTGCAGTACTTACGTCACTGCAGTCAACAACTTGTCTGCTTTTAGTAATTTGCCAGTTTCAATAGTCTCACCGCTACCTATCGATAATGTACATAAATGTTCGAGTACCACTAGTACGGACAGTTTCAGTAATTTTATTGATTGTTTTTATTTTGTCTCGGTTGGCCAGGGTGGTACTTTGAGCGGGACAAGAATTAAACATGTGCCAACGTTTATTTCACTGCTAAGTTATGTTGACTCTGATTATTGAAACTCGTTTACTATGCTTTTAAGGTAAAAGAGTAAATCTAAACAGAGTAGATAATATATTTCTATCTAAACAATATATGCACCTATAAATAAAATAAACAAGCCGGGCCACGTTTTGCGAGAACGAAAGAAAACTTTAAAGTCGGGAGGTTGAAATGGTCTCGTGATTAGGTAATGCTGCCATCTACATCGTTTTTTGGAACTAATTCTTGATATTTATGCTTTCCTTTCGTCCGCTACGTTGTAAATATTTTGATTTTTTCACTCTTTCTACATTCTTAAGAAAACATTTTATCTTATATTGACCTTTTTCTTTAATTAACTTGCTAAATGATTTAACTGATATTGTATCATTAGAATCGTAACAGCTAAGCTAAGAAAACTTGTCTCAGCCATCGACCTGAAAATACGTTCTAGCGCATGAGCGAGAGACAGAGCTCGGCGAAACAGAAAAATTAACCGCTAAAGTTTTGACTAACCATTAAAATTACGATTAACTGTTTATCAATGAATATTATCCACGGCTATATAGAAATTTAACATGTAAAATATTCGTTTTCCCCCGGGATAATTTTCGTTTGTGGATAAAAATAAATAAAGTGATTATTTCTTATCCAAACGCCGAGCTCTAGCGAGAGATAGCATTTTCAGCCCATAGTGTGTTTCTTTCTTTCACAGAAAGCTTTGCGAACATCCCAAGAACTGTTGAAAATTTTCAAACCAATTTATTTAACGGTGTATTTGATACAATGAGATTCTAATAATAGCCATTCTCTTGGTAATGTTTTATGGTTGTACAAAGGATTTTAACTCAGTAAAACACTTAGGACGCGCAAAGTCTAGCATATTACTTCAGAGCACCTCACTTGTCGATAAATTAGTCCAGTTTAGGACGTTTATGGAAATATAATTACAGATCTTGCCCGTTATTTGATTTCACTACTTTTAAGACCTAGAGTAATATAGAATTTGACGTTTTTGTTTAAAAAACTTTGCAATTTTTAACCGAATGGTTTATGGGTGGATTTATATTATTGGCCATTAATTTCTAGCCGCCTAGTTTCCAAAAACCGACGCGTTTATCAAGCCACACTGTCCTCTTCGAATTTCATACTTGAACTTTAAGCCTTAAACTTTTTTATAGTTTCTATTTGTCCCGATTGTCGTTACTTTTTCTGCTTTATTTTGCGTATATTTACAGCGTTTAAGGTCAAGTGAACCTCAAACTTCGCCTTCCCCCCAACCCAGTGGATTTTCACGAAGGGTGACACGGGCGTGGCGGAAAGTTTGAATTACAATGTGGGGCTACACAACTTTTGCCGATGGCCAGTTTCAGGTCTGCCAGGTAAACAGGGGGCACAATTTCGACCCGCCTTTAACTCTTTAACTTAGGATGGTACTTTTTATATCAATCAATAGAACACGTAGTGCCGTTAATTTCCGCCCCCTTCAACCAACCCCGTTAAAGGGAGAGTTACCGAAATAAACAAGTTGGTCTCATTCGATAGAACTTTTTGACGCGCAGGCAATGCCGTTAATTACCTCCCCCCCTCCGTCCAACCCCCTTAAAGGGAGAGTGACTGAAAAAAACCATTTGGTTTCATTCGATAGAACTATTTGACGGGCACGCAGTGCCGTTAAGTTCCGCCCTCTCCGACCAACCCCCTTAAAGGAAGAGTGACCGAAAAAAAACCTGATTGTCAAATTAGATAGAACTCTTTAACGCGCACGCAGTGCCGTTAATTTACGCCCCCTCCGACCAACCCCCTTAAAGTGATTGTGATCGAAAAAAACAAGTTAATAAATTCATCGGTATTTTTTTTAGGAATTTGCTAATTTACATGACTTAATTTTGGTGCCTCAACTACCCAAATGTTTGATATAAATTTCCTAAAATAAACCCATTTTAATCCCAGTTTAAGAACTTCTTTAAATCTTATTTCCAATAATTACAATAATTTAAGAGTTCTGTTCGTCGTGTTTTGCTTACCTATTTCACATTTGATACTTTCCGTCTAACGATAGGAAATCACATGGCCTCAAAACCTTTTCTATTGGATTATTTGGTTTGCTAACCCGGGTATCCTGAGGGTGGGCCACTCTTTAATATAGGATGGTAAATTTTATACCAAACGATAAGAAATCACATGAGATCGACAGCTTTTTTATTGCTTTGCCCACCCACGTATCCTGAGGGTGGGTGGCACCCAAGTTTTAATCTTTCAACTTACGATGGAATTTTATATATCTAACTATAGGAAAGCACATAGCCTCAACAGCTTTTGTATTGGTTTTCCCACCCGCGTATCCAGTGGGGGGTTGCGATGCGCACTCTTTAACATAGATTGGTAAATTATATATCAAACAATAGGATATCACATGATCTCAACAGCTTTTTTATTGCTTTACGCCCACCCGGGTCTACTGATGATGGGCGGCATCCACTCTTTAATTTAGGATGGTAATCTATATATCAAACGAGAAGATATCATATGGCCTCAACAGCTTTTGTATTGGTTTGCCCACCCGCGTATTCTTATGGTGGGCGGTGCCAACTCTTTAACATATGATGGTAAATATTATATCAAACAATAGGAAATCACATGGGCTCAACCGCTTTTATATTAGTTTTACCACCAACAATTTGGTTTAAGGAAGAATATTGTTTGCCAGATTTAAGGCTGTGTCCGGTTTTTGGGGTATTTTTTTGGGAGCCCATATCTCTGAAACGAAGCACTTTAGGACCCATGTTTATTAGTCAATTTTTACTCATAGAGACCCATAGAATACATATAGAAAGTTTCGGTACTCTTATCCGTAACACCCTGTATATCAAACAATAGGAAATAACATGGGCTCAACAGTTTTTATATCAGTTTTCCCACCCGGATCTCCTGATGGTGGGCAGCATCCACTCTTTAATTTAGGATGGCAATTTATATATCAAACGATAAGAAATCACGTAGACTCAACAGCTTTTGTATTAGTTTGCCGACCTGTGTCTACTATAGGGTTTAAGGGTTTGCCCACTCGAATACACTGATGTGGAACTAATGTAACGGCCTGGGCCGAATTGTTAGATCTAGTTTCTACTTCATTTCAGTTCAATATTCCAAATTTAATTTGTCGCTTTTATTCAGTTCAGAAATATGTTTGTAGTACTTTCGATAAATAGCCCACCATCTAATAATATTTCAATACCTCCTAGAACCTTTTTACGATACCGCCATGTAACTTTCTTCGATACCCCAAGTACAGTCTGTCTGAAAAGTTTGTTCATCCTATAATTTTAAAATTTAAATGGGGATAATTTATTTTCTAGAAATGGTAGTAACAAAGTTCCTAGCTTGTTGAAAAGAACCGAAAAGCCCTACAATACACATATTTTGACATAAGAAAACGTATAGGTTTTGACCTACTTTCGTCTAAACTTTCCAAAAAGTGGAATAGTAACTTTTTTGCCGCTTACAAATTTGATTTTTAATTATGATTTTCATATTCCTCTGGGTCGATTTAAATAGGAATAGTGTTTGAATTTTTTAATTTCAACCAATAGTTCGCGAGCTACGGCCTTTTAAATATCAGGATAGAATACGCATTTAATTAATTGTCCCAGCACGCAATACTAACATATCAAGGAGGTTGTTTCGGCATCGCACTTTTTACCAACAGATGGGCGCTAAACACTGTGATACCAATGTTATAGGTGGAAATTTTCGTTACCCGGGCGACCCTTGGAGAAGGCACCCAGTCTCTCGTGTAAAGATTTCTAGTGGAGACGCTCTTCCCACTAATGCAGGCTTAGTGATATTCTCCGATGGCTCGCTATCGGAGAATAGAGATCGGCGTAACAAATAAATTAACTGGCAAAATTTCAATTAATCTTAAAAATTGGGGATATTATCCATGTATAGAAACGATTTAATATGGGAAAAATTCCAAATTAACTGATTATTTGTTGGATAATTTTGGTTTATGGTTATTATCCAAATAAACGGTTAATTTTTATCCAAACGCCGATCTCTATCGGAGAATGCCGCAGCTGCGGCATTTGTGGTCTTCTTTTATGGATTGGAACTCGTGTCAAAGACATTTCGTCTAGAAAGTTATAATACTAGTATATTTTATATTGAGCTTTACTCCATATTGGAGAGCATTAAGTGGTTCGCTAGGGAGCGACCCCACAATGAAGACGTATCTATCTTCAGTGATAGCTTTGGTAACGAGAGAGCGGATGCGCTGCCCAAGGGCGCTTTAGAAAATCAGGTGATCCATTCTAATAAATTCGATTGGGTAGCATTAAAAATATTTTGAGGGGCATTACCAGGATTTGCAAAGTAGTTGGAGCAACAGGAATAAGGCAATGTTACAAGGAATTTTATTCCTAACGTTGGCGACAATGCGATCAATCCGAACCACTTCACAACGCAAGTTCTCAGTGTTCACGGCAAGTTTCCTAGCTACTTGCATAGTTTAGGACATTTGCTCAGTCCTGCCTATGTTTGTGGGTCAGACACAGGCGATTCTCAGCATTACTTAGTTAATTGTGCCCTCACTCTCAATCTGATCCCTAGAGGCAACCTCGGAGGTATGAAGCTTGCAGAAAAGATGATTGTATTCGATAAAATCATGCGCTTCATAACTAGCAACTTCGGAGAAATTTGTCCGGGTTGATGTCTGGTTATTTTTATCTTTTTTATTTATACTTGCCCTTTTATTGTGTTTTAACGTTTTACCCTTTTTGCAGGGCTTTTATGTGTCTTTTGTGATATTATTTTAATCTTTTATTTAAAAAGTACGATGCGTGATGATTCATATTATGTGCAGTGACGTAACTAGGAACTCCGCCCCCCCCCCCACGTGACAAATGACTCGGGGCCCTTTTAAATAGGACCGATTTGAATCATAAACGTTTGGGGGCCCCCTAGAACTCGGGGCCCC
This sequence comes from Leiobunum rupestre, assembly GCF_980474605.1. Lineage (NCBI taxonomy): Eukaryota > Metazoa > Arthropoda > Arachnida > Opiliones > Sclerosomatidae > Leiobunum > Leiobunum rupestre. Next base: position 51,543,211 of record NC_143392.1, on the reverse strand, counting down.
CCTGCGCCACGGGGTCTGCGGGGGCGCTATTAACGCCACTGATTATGTGATTAGATACAATATAAATTTGATAACTGGTGGTACCCCCAGTAGTGCCTAGTGGAACTGGGGGTATATAAATATCATAATCTTATTTAGGAGGATAGTTTTCTGCTGTTCTGAAAAATCCAAATATTATATGTATATGCTTCCGCGCTTCAAATGTTATTGCTTCAAAATTAATTCTTTGTTAGTTCCACTTCACACCTAGACTCAAGGTCGTAAACAAAATACGCCAAATGAACGAAATAAGAACTGGATGTTAATCGTCAAGAAGAAAGACGCGTGAATGCAAATGAAGTATGAAAATTCAATATTGACGATTATATACAGCTTCTTAGTTCTTAAGTTATTTTTATTGCCCAACAGAAGGTCGAAACCCATCACGTCAAGACACAGTAATACAAACAATACAGAATCACTATACCGAATGCATACGAGAAGCGCGGAAAAAAGTTTAATATAAGCAGATAGACAGATAATTTAAAAACCGCATAAATATGTAACATATAGATAGGGAATTTGAATATATACAGGAACGCTATACAGTGTTCCGATAAAGAGCCGCTAGAGACTAGACAAAGAGGAATAGGTAAGTCGTAAGGGCCTTCCTGAATTGTTTGGGACTAGGTACGACTTTGAGAAAGTCAGGGAGAGAGTTCCAATCGCGGAGAGAAGACGGGAGAAAGGAATGTTTCCGGACGGAAAGGCGAAGGCCAGGGAGGATGAACGAAACTGCCTTTTTACCCCGAGGGGCCCGGCACCATGCCGAGATGGCAGAGGTAAGTGGGGCCAGGGCACCGTTTGAGCGATGGATAACGCTATTCACTAGGGTGAGGCGTTTCACCTGACGACGAGAAGCCAATGTATCCCACCGTCAGTTTTTCGTAACCTGGTTCATGCTCACACTCCAGGAAAACCCGACGTTGACCGCGAAATGGAGAGAGCGCCTCTGAATGCGCTCCAGCGCGTGCGTGGCGCTCGCAGGGTTCGGTGACCAAACCGAGGAGCAATACTCAAGGATGGGCAGGACGTACGTTTTTATAGCCAAGGCTTTGGTGGAGAAGGAGCAGTGCGAGTGATGTCTGCGCACCAATCCGAGAGCCAGCGCAGCTCGAGAGGTGAATTGGTCAATATGGGCAGACCATTCTAGAGAATTGGTGATCGTGACTCCTAGGTTCTTATGCCTGGGATCGACCGTCAGCGTGGAGCCGTCGAGAGTGTAGGCAGGAATTATAGCTGGTTGCCCAGATCGGTGCAGGGACAGCACGGCGCACTTGGACGCATTCAGTGGGAGCTTCCATTTGTCACTCCAGTCCTGAATGCGGTTGAGGTCTCCTGTAGAAGTGCCACGTCGAGAGAGGCATGAATAGTTCTGTATACGGCCACATCGTCAGCGAAGATAAACAGAGTTGAGGCAACATTGTCACCAATTTCGTTAATATATACCACAAATAGGAGTGGGCGAAGGACCGAGCCCTGGGGGACACCCGATGGGGCATTAAGCCACTCGGAAATATAGCCCGGAATCACTACTCGGAACCGGCACAGAGTCGAAGGCTTTCTGGAAATCCAAGAATATGACATCGACTCTGCCAGAGTTTTCGAGGCCAGCAGACCATTCCTCCGTACAGCAGAGTAGTTGGGATTGTTGAAATTCGGTACGATACGCGGTGTAGGGCGGTGTTGGGGACGCACCTGCCGCACGGTAAACAGGAGGAAGGAAATCATGGCCAGGGAGATTATTGATTGGGCCAATAAGGTCAGTATAAAAACAAGGACAAGATAGAGCAAATTTCCACCCGCAGTAATGTCCCTAGTTGTGGCTTCAACGCATTGCGTGAGGATTGCAGCTAGCGTGGCGTAGATGAAGGCCGATGCCACAGAGGAGGGGCTGGTAAGGGAGCCCCAGTTGATGCTTGGGAAGTTGAAGTCTCCCAATAGTAGAAGGTCAGACGAGATGGAGGCCAGTCGAGTTATTAGTGCATTAAGTTTTTTGGTGGATGCGGCCGGCGCCGTGGGGGATCGGTAGACACAGCAGATACAAAGGCAGGAGGAGCCAATATTTACCCTCGCCACTACCGCCTCGACAGTAATATTTAGGTTCAGTGGAAACGACTTGTAGTCGTTGTCAATTGCAAGGCAGAAACCCCCTCGGTGCATGTTTCTGTCTTTACGATAGACGGTAAGGCTTGGATCAACTAGTTCGGATGTTGATATAGAGGCATCAGCCTTGGTCTCGGAGATTGCAATCACGAATGGTCTGTGAGTGTCAACCTAGGCCAGGAGGGCGTGGATCTTGTTGCATATGGAGTTCAGATTTGAGTATAGGATCCACCGGCTACTCAGATCGCGTCAGACTGCAGTTGGGTCGGGAGCGCTGGTGAGAGCCAGGGGCCCTATTCTGAGATAGTCGCTATCTTACCGACTAAAATTTTAACCAGTATTTTACCGATTTCTCTTTAGCGACTTTTTCATACCGATCAAAAATTTCGCATTCTAAGCATAGTGGATAGGATGGTCGTTAGGAGTAAAGTCGGTAACTTAGGATTACCACCGGAGTTTTAGGGTTTTTTTTCCTCCTAAATTTTTTGCATCACGTGAGATAGACGAGCCAATCAAAGAGCTGTATTTTATTGGATATAATTTCGTTAAAATGAACCACGTGATTCAACAGACGACGGCCGTGTAACCGTCCTTTACTACTAAATTTTACATATTTCAAATCACTAAAATTTAGTGTCATAGAGTTTAAGAGTTCTGGGAGAGTAGAATCTGAAAACGTTTCATTGTAAAGATAAAAATGACTCCCAATTATTCTGAATCTTTAGATTTAACATCGACACCAGAGCGTCTTGTTTTTTTAATAGGGAAACGCGGAACGTCATATTCTGGAAAATAATTAAGTTTAACTAACTTTACTTAATAAATGATCATTCTTCAGGCGTGAATACTTAAAAGCCAATTTACTATCTAATACAGAATGTCAAACCATCGCAAGTGAAAATCATGTTGGAAACAATGGAGAGATTGAAAAATGCAAATCTGAAATCGAATCATTAAAACGATTACTATTTTTTTTGCTTTTAAATGCGTAAAAGTAGTTTCCAGCTTTATAGTGTTTTCCATATAGTAGTCCTGAATACTAGCAGACGCGGAAATAAATTAAAAAAAATTAAAAACCAAACACGAAAAAGAAATCGCTAATGCAAATTTAGAAAAGGAAAAACGAAAGCGGATTACGAGAAGATTAAGCAAGGTATCATCCACTCTCATAAATATAGCGAATTGTTTTGGTACATGTAACAATTTTCATTTCAAAGGAACCGAGCCAGCTGCGAAAAGTGGGAAACTCATTCTGAATCTGAAACTGAAAGTTTTCAATTCGCTCAGGGATGGCCAGAGTGGGGGCCAGAGGACGAACTTTTTGATTCCGATAGCGACTAAGTTTAATTATGTATTATTAATTTATTGCAGTAATCTGCAATAAATTAATAATACATAATAATAAAAATAAAAAAAATTAGAATTTTAATGTTAAATGTGTAGGGAAGAAAATAAATATAAATATGGATACCTTTGTTGGCAAAATTTTACCAAAGATTTTGTGGTAAAAATTGGAAGAGCAGTGGACTGTGATTTGAAAGGCTGAATGACGTCATTCTGTTGTTCACAGGAATTTTTTAAATACTATTTCTATGAATTTGACAAATTAATCAACAATAAAATGTTTATATGTCCCTTTAAGGCTGCAAATTGTTTTTGTTATAATAAGTACTGATCATATTTTAAAATAAAAACAACAGTATTTAAAAGCCAAGATACTTCATGGTAAAATTTTTTATTTAATTACATTGGCGAGCTTTCGGACCGCGGTCCCTTTTCAAGCCGAGAGTTATTGTCTCGGAGAGAAAAGGGAAATTCCGCTGGGCTCCGCGCGTAGATACAGATACAAAAACTCGCGACCCCGCCACCTGTCAATCGTCTAAAAGGATTAGTTTCAATTCGAATTTGGAAAAAGGCTCCTTTATTCCGGTCGCGCGAACGCCGACCATCAAATATAAAATGCAAATAAACAATGTGTTTAAACTGTAATAAATGAAAAAACTATTATTTGAAAAGTAAACAATTGTTATTTTTATCTAAATTTTTTTCAATAATATTTAATTATTACCTTTTGTGTCTCTGTATCATATACAGGGTGTGATTATTAGCTCGAAAAAGTTATTTTTTTTAAAACTGTTTTCTAGAAAGTTGAAATATTTATGGTACGTTGTACATGCCGGAGGACACTCGCTGAAAAACTTTTCATCGATTTCGGAAATTATTTTCACGTTTTTCCAAAACTTAATTTCTCACCGCTAGGTGGTGGAATTAATTTGTCAATGGGAAACTTGTAGAGCGTCATTGAAAACATAAGAATACCGTTTGTTCGAAAAAATTAAACGAATTTTTCGTCATGTTTTTCATTGAAAAATTCGTTTATTTTTTAAATTAAAAAAACACCATGTATAATCAACCCCATCCGAATTTGGGTATATCTTTCAGTTTTCGCGTCTAGCAAAATTGCTTTCTTTTATAAACATTTAAACGACCATTTTATTTTTTTTAGTAGAATAAAATAATGAACCTGTCTTCTTCGTGCTTCATCTTACAATTCAACACAGAACCATCAACTCCCCAAACTTGAAATTAACCTATTAACGGCTCTAGCAGACGCTTCACAAAAGATAATTGGCGAGAAAACTTCGGTGCCGCGCTGCCGTTTCGGTCGCGCATTGTACGATTAAAAGGGTTTTAAGGAAAGATTGTAAAAAAAAATTGCTTACTAAATGTAAACACCACATTAATTAATAACCGATTTTTTTAATGATGTGTTTTTTTTTAAATTCTAGCCTACCTCCAAAAATCCTGGATCCGCCACTGAGAAAAGATGGGTCAGTAGGAACAGGCGCGTACCCGTCAAGTATTAGCGAAAGCCTTTCGGGGGGCACGTAGCCCCTGTGCCACCCTCTGGCTACACCACTGATTGGCGAGTAAAACCGCTTACGACAACAGTCAGGACTCCATGAGTATGTACACTAAATTTGGCCCTTTGGGGCCTCTAAGTCGTAAATTGCAGATTTGTATAGCAGACAACGCTACCATAACAGTCTCAACGCATGGCACTGTACACAAAATAACAAACTGATTAATGACAATTTAACCCAATTTAACGTTGATTACATTAGAAGAAGGCTTTTAAAAAAATTGTAATAATTTAAGCTTTTTTCGTGAATATTGCTAACGAATTAAGAATCAAGGTCTTTTGGCTGCCAAATATTTTTTTTTGAAGTAAAATTTGCAGGTTTTAATGCTGAGTCGAATGAGACCAGCTTCGAAGCGTTAGAACTAATAGTTTTGGAGGTACAAGTATAACCAAAAGTACATTCAAAAACGTAGTTTTTTCGAAATTTCACTAAATATTGAAAACTTATATCAACATTTTGGGTAAGACCAACCATACTTTAGGATTAATCATTTCCGAGTTCTAACGATTTATGTGCGGAACATAATTTAGTGCTTTTAAAAAAAACATTAAAAATCACCAATTACGTTCCGCACATATCGTAGTTTTTTTTTAAAATCGCGCCTTTATTCGCGACACGAAAAATTAATCCGTCGTTGAGTTCCACTACGCCGTAGACTCGTAGAGAGACGTCCAGAAACGAAAGATTCCGTTAAAAATATTTTATAACAATATTAATTATCGATTTATTGTTTGTGGTTGAAATACTATATTAAAAATTATGGTTTATTTTTATAATACTATGAATGAAATCAATAAAATAATGAACATGTATCAGAATTGGTATTTTATTGTTAAAATAATAAGAAAACTGCTAAGAGCAAAGGAACCCGACTTTGAAATTTATTCACTCAAAGAGAGCCAAGCGCCTCACAGTGTTTCAAAATCGACTTTTTTGGGCCAAAATTAAATTTCAACAAAATATAATGAATGTGTATATATTATTGATCACTGTTTTTAGCTCAGTCCGAAAATATAACTTATATTCTGGTAACTGCCACCAGGGGGGCAAACGTTCCCCTTTGGGAATTTTGTGGAATTTCTTTAGTCAATGTGTGTATAGACTTCTGCTAAACGGAAATTTAAAATTCAGTGAAAATCGGTTGTACAGAAGTTTTGTAAAATGCGCTCAAAGGTTCAAATTTGATCAAAATATGGCATATTCAAACGGCCTTTTTCCAAAATGTTGCAAGTAGTTGCAGAAAAAATCATCATAATTTGGTAGAATAAGTTCCGCATTATAACTTGCAAAAAGTCCGAGTGCGAAGTTGCGCGAAATTTTCAAGATATATACATTTTTATAACTCCGAAAAACTTCTTTTGAAAACGCAATTTCGCCAGGTCTCTGTTCATCTAGTTTTCCTTCTTTCCACTACAAAATATTCTACGCCGAATCAACTTCTATTTCATCCTCCAGCATGTTCCTACATCATCCAGCATGTTCCTACATCATCCAGTAATTTTAATTGAATCTTGATGAATTTTACTTAAAAAAAGCTGATTAATTTAATGTGAGCGTGGGACTACTAAGTTATCGAGATTCTTAGTCAGGAATGGATTAAAGGCAATTAACCAAAACCAATTTTAACTTAAATTATGGTTAAAAAAATGGGAATCTCTACATTTAGGCCTAACCCATATTGTGATTTGTAAACTGTAAGTGAGACTAGTGAGTCTGTGATTTAGAATGCTTACATGTCTCATACATATATTTCAGCAATCTTCAACATTGTCTGACTTTGTTAACTGTAAAAATAATATTCTAGTTTTATAATCTGCATTACATTTACTACTTATTTACTTAAATTGAAGTTAACTTTGTAAATATTAAAACAACTTACTATCAAAGAACTCTAAGAATAAAATCGAAAAACAACAGCTGATAAGCGGACACATGACTAGTTCTTTTGTTTACATTATTAACGTCGACAGCGTCTTCTTTGTCTGGTTTTCTCGGCGCGTATTTTGATTTAAAAAATATCCAAACGTATTTTACTTATTTATTAATAAGTAATTTAAAGATTACGGAAAGAAATTATAACCCTAAAATTACACAATTAGTAATAATTAATGATACTCGAAAAATTGGAACGTTTTCGCCTTATACTCCAGCCATTTCTTAGTTGTTACGTCAGCGCCAAAGGTCGATGTAGGAAAAAAGGTAACTAATTTCACTTTCGCAATTTTCAGTCGATCGCCGGGGCCGCTATCGTCGCGAGCAGCGTGAGCGCGTGCAGGGGGCGTGGTCGGTGATAGCTTGAATTTACGCGTATACAGATTATTTTGACCACTATGAGGTAAGTTAAATTATTTTTTTTGAATGCTTGCATTTTTGCCGTTTTATTTCCATCGAAGGGCTTTAATTAGAAACCGAAATATGATATCGCAATATAATTTTTGAAAACCAAGGCTTAAGAATCAGTTTTATTAACCAATGAAGGGAAAACAGATATTTTTATGTAGAGTGGAACCGCCGACGAACTAAAATATTGAATATTGTTAAGACTTCTGGTTATTTAATAAATAATTTTTAATGCTGACAATGAAAGAGCACCCATTAGTAATAATAATAATAATTTAAAACTATCTGAGAAAGAATATTATTTGTTCTCTTTGCTGTAGTTTCGCAGTTTCCAGATCTTTCATTGACGCAACTTGTTGAGGTTCCATTGTCGTTTCCATTAGCTCTTTTTGTATATTTATAACTGTGTTTTACGTTAAACTTTTAAAAATTTGCCCCGCAAGTTGAAAATTTGCCACGCAAGTTGATAATATATATGTATAAAACATATATCTATGTATAAAACATATATGTATGTATAAAACATATATCTATGTATAAAACATATATGTATGTATAAAACATATATATGTATGTATAAAACATATATATATATGTATAAAACATATATATGTATGTATAAACCATATATATGTATGTATAAAACATATATGTATGTATAAAACATATATATATATGTATGTATAAAGCATATATATGTATGTATAAAACATATATATGTATGTATAAAACATATATATGTATGTATAAAACATATATATGTATGTATAAAACATATATATGTATGTATAAAACATATATATGTATGTATAAAACATATATATGTATGTATAAAACATATCGAGTTTAATGTGCAACAAAACAGTTACAAGAACCAACGGGTTGTTACACAATATGTCAATGTATTACAAAACCAAAATTATATAACAAAAAAATATATAAAATACAATTCTTCATTACAAAACATTTGATTAATTTAAAATTATTTTATATGTTATTGCAACGTCGTTTTAGACACTATTAAATAGAAAAAAATATTCAGTAATTTATACAGACAAAAAGAAATAAAAGCTTAAAATAAATAACTAAATATATAAACTAAATTAAAGTCAGATATTTTTATCATTTTATTGAACAACTTATCTATGCAAAATATGTCATTTTCGAACCCGTAGTTATTATAGTTAGTCATCATGCGTTTCATTGCGGTAGGAGTAACTGAATTGTAATAAAAGAGATGATTTTTTCTAAAAACTCGCTTGCCACAATTAAAATTCAGAAGATTTAAGATATCACCACAGTTAAGCTTTTGGGTGATTATTCTGTTTAACCATTTTATGTCATTCTTGATAAAACTTTTTTTGATCGAGTCGATTAAAACGTTTTTCCGGTTCTTTGTAAAATATTACGTATGGAGATAATTAAATTTTTTAATGACTCTTTCCAATTTGGAGATATTAGAATTACAGGTACTGCTATAAATTACCGAACAGTATAAAATACCTGGCATAACTAAAGATTTAAAAAGGGTTAAAAAGCAGGCACCAGAATTTATTTGTCGAGATAATCTAAAACTTATACCTAAATTTTTTAGGCTTTTTAAAAGTGCTTTTTCCACATGGGTTGTAAAATTGAGTTTACCATCAAAGTAAAGTCCCAAGTCTGTAGTTAAATTATCGCGTAGTAAACTTTGTCCGTTGATTTCATAATTAAATTGGACCTTATTTATTTTTCTTGTATACGTTAAAACGACCGTTTTATTTTCATTAATTGGTAAATTATTAATTAGGAACCAAAAGTTTATTTTATTAAGGTCAAGCTGAAGTTTTCCACAGTCAGATTGAAATTGGATATTTTTAATCAGCTTATGGTCGTCTGCTAATTGTAATAGTTTGCTATACTCAATTTCGGTCGATATATCGGCGATATAAATGTTGAACAGTAATGGACCAAGGGACGACCCCTGGGGGACACCGCACGCAACTGGATAAGAAGATGACGAAATTTCACCATTACATTTTATAAAGTTGAGACGATCCTTAAGGTAGTCCTTACACCAATCAATTAACACCCCAGAAAGTCCATAGGCCGAGAGTTTTTGAATCAGGCGACGGTGCGAAACACGGTCAAAAGCTTTGGACAGATCAATGTAAATGGTGTCCACCTGTCCCCGATTAGTTACGATTGGGTCCACGTAATTCACAAAATCCAAAAGGTTAGTCTCAACCGAACGACCTTTGACAAAGCCATGTTGGGTATCCGGAATAAAGCGTTTAAACCAGTTATAAAGATGAGAGTGCATGACATAGTCAAACACCATAGCGAGGGAGCATAAAACCGAGACAGGGCGATAATTCTCTGGATCCCCTTTAAAACCCTTCTTGAAGACCGGGGAGATAACGGCTTGCTTCCAATTTTCAGGGAATATTCCGGTTTTCAAGGACAAATTAAATAGAAAAGTTAGTGGTTTTAATAACGGCTCCGAACAGCCTTTTAAAATGAAGTTTGGGATACGATCGATACCATGTGTTGTTTTAGGTTTCAGTTTCCTCAGGGCCGAGACTACATCCGCTTCTATAATTTTAAGATCGAAGAATTCGTTTGGGCAACAGTTTATAACTGGAACAAGTGATGGGTTAGAATCGTCTACTGCAATTGAGGAAAACACGCGAGTAAATTCTTTAGATATTGAAATGTTATCCACTAAAGTGTTTCATTCTTTTATAAGACTGACGGAGAGGTAAGTAGGTTTTTTATGTTTGTTAATAAATGACCAAAAGTTCTTTGTATTAGTTTTTAGAGAATTAGCTATGGCCGAATGGTAATCAGATTTGTCCCTCTTAATAAGGGATTTCGTAAGGAGACGCTGCTCGTTATACATTTTCCTGTTATTGATAGAAGGTATCCTCTTCAATTTCCTGTGGAGATACGCTTTCTTCTTAAGCGCTTTGATTAATTCAAGGGAAAACCAGTCTGGGAAGTGCTCTTTATATTTCCTAGAGGTCGTATTCCGTACTAACGAACGCTTTGGTATAAAAATGTCCATACCTTTGATAATTGTATCGGAAATAAAATTGACTGCGTCATTTACACTGGTAGCATCGTACACAGGTGTCCAGTCGACTGAGTCCATAAATTTATAAAGGGAGAAATAATCACCCTTTCCAAACATATAATGGTTCGAATTTGGAGGGGACAACTTTTCCAGATTTCCATGATACGTTACGCTGAAAGTCGGGTGGAACTTGTCTTCCTTAACTAACGGCGGATGCGGAGACAAGCAAGAAAGTTGGTTGTTAGAAAAACATAAATCCAAAGAATTACCTTGAGAGTTTATAATATTATTGGTCTGAGTTAAGTTGCAAAACTGAGCCATATTGATTAAGATTTCCGCTTTCCGTTTAGCGTAACAAATCTCCTACGAGTAAGACGTCCCCCTCGTAACTTGCCAAGAAAGAGCGTAAATGTACATCCAATTTTTCATAAGTTTCTATTGTGCTACATGGTGGTAAGTATATGTTCCCGATTAGTAGTTTTTTTTTATTTCCAAGCCCTATTTCGATCCATACTGCTTCGAAATCTAGCTCCAGGTCATTACGACGAAAGGAATTTATATCTTTAGAAATGGCAATCAAGGTTCCCCCGCTAAACGTGGCGCGGTAGTTACGATGTACAATGTAATTATCGTTGAAGTAATTCGTATCAAAGTGTTCCGAGGTAAGAAAAGTCTCGGTTACACAGTAAATAGAGCAGATATACTCGAGTACGCTCTCGTAAAACTCCACGTCTTTAGTACAGAGTCCGCGTACATTCTGATAAAGAATCGTTAGTTCGGTCCTGTTCATTATTATTCTGTAGATTGAGGGTCACAAGGTGCACTATTTGCGCTGTCTCCAGGGGCCGGAAAAGTGTACTTTTGGTCATCTTTCAAGAAACCGAAAAATTCGGATACTAGACAATTTCTCGGAAAATTGTCCGGGTTAAAAAGTTTATCGAATTCTTCGGCGTTACAGGTAACGTGGAAAGACGAGTAGGGTGGAAACTTTGTTTTCATACGTGTACATAGCACAGATCCAAGATTCGTATCGGTCTCGATATACTCTTTTAGTTCCAAATTGGTGACGCTAGCGGGCAACCTCGATATAAATAAAGCTTTATTACGGGGAACTTTAGGTTGTTTAGTTATAGCTTGTATAGTGTCCGAGCTTTTACCTCCCACGAGTAGTTTTTTCTTAGTCTTGGTTCTGTTATCTTGTTCTAGTTTATTATTGTGTTTTGATTGAGTTTGTGAGTCCTGAAAAAAACGTCCATTCGAAGGTTGGTGGAAAGTTTTCGAATTCGTTTGTGGTCTATTTTTTAAAACATTAACATAGGAAGTAGGTCGGTTCCTTATTACTTCGATAAATCCATCCGCATTATCGTCTACTGAAATGCCATTTGGCTCGTTATCTGGGTCTGAATGCTGTTCAGGTTTTTTATGGACATTTACGCTATCCGTGTCATGTGCGTCTAGGGTATGCACCGCCGATAAAACAAGAAAAAATTTTATATCCAAATTTTGTTGCTTCACCTTATCTAGCTCCTTTTTTAAATCCATATTTTGAACTTTTAAGTCACACATTTCCGTTTTAAGGTGATTTAGCAATGTCAGAATTAGACGAAAAGAGGCATTATCCTTGCTAGTAGTATTAATTGTCTTACCGGTACTTGAAAAATTGTCCACTTCATCTACCCATTCATTCAAATTACCATCCTCGTCATCGTCAGTAGACAAGTTTAGTGCGCTCACATTGCGGTCGTTTGTAGATTTGGGCATTGAAGCGCTTGTCGTCAGTCCAAGGCAAGGTCCACACGTGAATTTACTTACGATCTTATTGTAAACTAAAGGATAATCCTCCTTGGTAACATCACAGCATATACGATGGTATACGTTTTCACAATACTTGCACGTTAAGATGTCTTGCTTACCATGAATCCCAAAGTTACAAAGAGGACAAAGTCCGCGGACACCAACTTTACCAGGTATCTTGTTGGAGCTCTTCTTGACGGTTGTTGTCATTTTCTGGGAAGGACCCGTCGTTAATTTATTACGATTATTTTTCATAATTTGAAAACCGCAAAGGTGTCATAAAGTAAAGCAAAGTGCCAAAACTAGGCCTCGACTGGCTAGGCGATAATTTTTACGGAGCCAAAAAGCAAGCGACCGCTCTCGACGAGCTGTTCAATATATATATATATATATATATATGTTTTATACGTACATATATATGTTTTATTCGTACATATATGTTTTATACGTACATATATATGTTTTATACGTACATATATATGTTTTATACGTACATATATATGTTTTATACGAACATATGTATGTTTTATACGAACATATATATGTTTTATACGAACATATATATGTTTTATACGAACATATATATAAAATTATATTGCGATATCATATTTCGGTTTCAAATTAAAGCCCTTCGATGGAAATAAAACGGCAAAAATGCAAGCATTCAAAAAATAATTTAACTTACCTCATAGTGGTCAAAATAATCTGTATACGCGTAAATTAAAGCTATCACCGACACAATTTAAACAAACCAAAGAATATTAAATATTCCAGTTGCATTGAAGAAGGCTACGAGACTTCGGTTTTAATACACTCTGTTGTCGTTCCAATGTCGTTTCTGCTAGGCAACGCTGCTCCCAGCAATAAGCTCCATAGAATTAATCATGGATAAGGGGTCAATTTTTGGCTCTTGGAATAGCTCCTCTGATCGGAACTACTCGCTCTCCTCTTCGTAAGCGAACGAGGAGCCTTTTCGCTTAGAGATAGAAACATCAACATAGCGAGAGCGAACGGCGCTAGAGCGAGCTCTCTCACATATCAGTTGGTACCAGAAGTTCAAACGATTTTTCAGTATCTCGTCGCATTTCGCTCTGAACGAGTTGAAGATAATTTTTTTGCTCGCTGTTTGAATAAGCGTTCTTACAAACTTGTTTTTATCACTTTTTTATTAAGCGTGACTACTGATATAAGAACACTCGCTTATTTGCCCACCTCTGTAACCAACAACCTTTAACTTCGAGAAGTCCTTGGGCCCTCATCGACCAATGTCTATAATATTTGTCATAGAGCTTCTCTACCTTGTACGCATCTCCCATGTTAGTTTTAGCGTAGGTAAAAAAATATAAATTATCGTTGCATATATTCTTCCGGAATCGTTTAAATTTCGCGCTTCAAGTGTTTTTCGGTTTTTCCTTTGAAATTTATTCTTCGCGAGGACCACTTCACAGTTAGACTCAAGGTTGTATTCGGACTCTCTTATATTATTCTACTGTGTAATAATGAATTGTCTCTTCTTATTGACAATTTTGAATTTTACCTAATAACTTAAAGGGGCTCCAAAGTTCGGTGGCAAAATAAAGAAGAATGAGCATACTTTTCATCCCCCCCTACCCCTCACTCGGCCTAGGCAGAGGCGGGCAGAGTCAAACGTAAATTTCGCACTTTACTGACTTTACACACATTTTGCCCCCGAACTTTTGAGCCCCTTTAATAAACGCTCTTAGTCATACGTTAATTATCAACTATAGTTACTTTCACTACGCCTAGAAGAGGTTCCATGGTGATAGACCCATAACCCGTTATAATCTAGTTATAAGTTGACACAATAATGATGAACCATTTCCAACGTATATGGAGCTACGCTTCGCTAATATGAACCATTTCAGCCTAAACGCAAGTGCTTTATTTATTTACACATATAGAATAAGGAGTGAAATAACTAATTACAGCGGATCTCATGTGTACGCTGTAAATATTTTAAAACGATACTAAAGTGGTTTTTCATGCATTTATTCCCAACAAAAAACACTAATGCAAATAATTCTGGAGAAGTCTTACCAAATCCTTTCCGATTTAAACAGGTTTGATTAATTTTCACATGGTGAAGTTATTCATGGTTTCGTTACCAAATCTGGAGATTAAGTTTCCTTTCTGAGGGTTCTTACTTTTCATCGACTAAATTAGCAGTATATGAAGGTAGAATTGATGTCCTACCTTGTGAAATACTCTTGAAATGAAACCATAAATATCACCAATACGTTTTATCATGGACACTCCTCCCTCAAGTGTTAGCTACTATGAATGTAGATTCAATTTGAATTCTGGCGTAATAACGATTACTAAAACATCAGATCTTGAAAATTGTTTAAATTTAGCCTTCTTGTTAATTGATGGAACGTAGTAAGCTCTCTATTGACTTGTTGCCGTATCAATCCTCTTCGAATGCTTAACATAACAAGTCCGTTATTGGAAGTAACATTAAACAAGATAAATATAAATTATGCCCCCTTATCGTTATTACAAATTCCTTAACTTGACCTGACGCAGACATGAAACAACACATTGGTTTATGTTTTTAATAATGTATAATTTTCTTTGCTAGATTTTACAATAAATAATGATATTTTCTAACTTTTATCCATAAATTTTCAACCAAAATATTAAAGGAAATAACTACTATCTGATGTATTCGACGCGGCACAATGTTTTACCAAGAAACGTTTGTTGAATAAGCAGTGAAAGTGTGGGGAAAAAATATTTCCTGAAAATATCCGTATATACATTTGATACATTTTTGCTGACAGTTATATCTTGGTCAACTTTTTTTTACATAAATTAAAAGTGCGCAAAATTTAGCCACAAAGCGGTTAATTTCCAAAAATTTACAACTTTTCAAAATAACCTGCCAAACTTCGGAAATCTCGATAATTAAGTTAGATAAACCAATAATTTTTGGAAGAAATACGCCACTTATCGAGCAAAACCGTTGGCGGATTTCGTATGAAATAACCATAAAATTAAGTAAAAAAAATTGTATTAATCAGTGAAATTCGAGTTTTAGGGGCTGTACATATTTACTAATACCTCAAGATCTACAAAAAAAATATTTTGGATTTCATTATTCTCGGGTAAAGTAGGCACGGATAAATTGGAAAAATTGTCATTTCATTTTAAGTGGTTGGTGAAAGGTCTAAATATAGTATAGTATTAATAACCTTTTCGAAACTAAAAATTGAAAGTTTTGCCCGAAAATATAGATTCTATTACTCTTTCTCTTTAAAATGATAGTTAATTCATTAAATTTCGACCGTTATTGAGCAAGTTACGCAATGGTCATTTTTAATGGTCAGAGTTATTTTAGTAAATGGCAATGTTAAAGGGAATATAACCTCAGGTTTTTTGGTGTGGAACACCAACACTTCAAACATTTCCCGCTCCCTCCTATGGCTTCAGATATTTTTGGCGCTGGTTAGTGATTACCCGCCTAAATTGTTAACATTAAAAAAAAACATAAAAAACCTTAAAAAAGACTTAAGGTTATATTCCCTTTAAGTAACTTAAAAACCACTAGGACTGCAACTTTCAAAAATATTCAAGAATTCGGTTTCTACGGTATTAACCAAGATAAACAATTAATCTAATTTTCTAAAAATTTTGGTTTCATTTAAAGTTGTTTAATTAAAAATAAATATTAATGTTTTTTTATTTATTTTCAAACGTTTCAAGGAAACAAATTATTGAGAAAGCCTAAGCTGTCTTAGATTATTTGTTAAATCTAAAATAAACTCTATTATAAGCTCTAAAATATCGCCGCTTCTAATTAATTTTGTCTTAATGGGTATTTTTCGTTTTCCATTCGATGCACTTAAACGAAACATCTTGTTAACTTCTGCCCCTGAAAAATCAAACGATAAGGGATATTTGGTTAATGCCTGCAAATTCATATTATTTACTTGTATAAAATTATTTCGAATAAAAGTTTGAGAGCCTGAATTATTTTCATTATATTTATTCTAGATAATGTTTTAAATAATCCATAACGTAAGCCTAATTCGCAGCAACATAAAATCCGTAAAATTGGAAACAACGAAAATTGTTAAAGAATTTAGTATTAGAGAGTAGTCTTTTATGGTGTTAATAAATAAAGTTGAAAAATTGCAAGAGGCGCAAATGATTTGTAGTTCAACATTTAGTTTTAACGTTAATCAATAATAACATTCACCAACAACTGTGCGAAACCAGAAGTGGTAAAGGAAACCCAGGCTTTGAGAGCTCACTGTCTAAATAGCAACTACATTCGCATTCATATATTTTTTATTTTTGCGGAGGTTTAATTGTTCTACTTCCGATGAAAACGAAACGAAAGCTACCTTTTGCACCTCCTTAAAACTGAGTTCTTCGGTTTCCACTTGCCTTAAAAACTTTTAAAGGTTAACGGTAATTGTTTAATTGGTCACCTGTTTAAGGCATTAAAAATTACCCGATGTCTTGGGCCTAAGGTGGTGCCTTGATTATTATTATTATATCTATTCTATACGTTTGATGACCCATTTCAACTCCATACCCTAAAATTGATGATCGCATGCATTGTTTTTTGTGTGGTGTATTTGTTTCGCCAGGTTATTTAAATCTGTAACATAGATGTAATAAACTTACTTAAAGTATTTCTGGTATCAGTGATTTCGGATGATATCAGTACAATGTACGATATGGTGAAAAGATACGCAAAAATCTGCCATTGCTTCACCATTATCCTAGCTATAATAACAAATGGAAAATAATTAAAAGTCTTAGCACATCTGTTTTTAAAGCGATAAAAATCAAATTTACGTAAAAACGAATTTTAGAGGTTAAGGAAATTAAAAAAAACCCTCGTGGTCTACAAAAAATGTTTTTTAATATTTATGAAATAAATAATTTGGCGTAATTTATATTTTTACTTTGCCCTTCCGCTTAGCGGTAATAGAGATTCGTTTTAAATGAATAAAATTTTATAAAAAAACAAAATGTTTAATATACTTGCTTAATATATGTAATAGAAACAAGCGCTTTTATAAAAAATATCAGTACAATAGTTCATCTAATAGAGAACTAACAGTTATTGCTTAATTTTTCAACTGCTTATTCTGTAATTCTGATACGCGATTTTTGGGCATTCGATAAAATCACAGCTTTATTGGCCGGATGTTTGACGTCGATGAGGGCGTTGTATCCAAAACCTGTCAGTGTACACTGTACAGCGATAAACTGTGAACGTTATGTAGTCGTGCCAGGCTTTACATTTACCCAGTTATTTTGACCCTTTGATTGCGTAATAAGAGAAGAACCGACTAGGATGTTATAAAAATTGTAAATTTTCCCAAATAATTACGTTACAGGTTTTTCCCATTGGATATTTCACAAAACAATTCCTAGAAAGTAGTAATATATTCAAATTAATAACAATTTTGCGAATATTGAAGTTTACTTTTGATTTTCTGTATTTCTGACTTGTTGGGGATATCTTTTTTGTAAACGGAATCCCGAATTTTCCGTCATATTTTATAAAGCAAAAATTTATTTAAATTTGTATCTAAAATTTTAATACAGTGGTTTAAATATAGGGACACGGTTTAATAGGTTTTAAATAAAATTACCTATATAGGATATGTAACATAATTACTCAGAAGCATGCCACTGTTTTTTTTTATTCCATTAAAAAATCTTCACTAACGGTTGGTTTCACCACGAACCATTTAAAAGGTGGGCTACATTAGATTTTAACCTTTTTATGCATCCTTGTAATTTTTGGAGTCACACTATTGGTTACTAACATATTTATTTAAGCCATTGGAAAACCTCTAAATTGAGAAGAAATTGTTAATGTAGGAATTTTAGTCAGCCCAATGTAGCTTTATTGAAATTTATAAACTCGCTCGGTTTGTGCGGATGAAGTTAAATAATGAGTAGTTTAGAAAAAGAACTGTTTTTTTTGGAAAATGACCAATACGGTTCGGTTTATTGATCGCTTTCCGAAAATGGAACAAGTCGTCGAAGTGGGATATTCCACCAGCGTTATTAAAACCCATACCAAGTCGAGAAAAGTAAGGCCTAGCCTCAAAAGAATCTGCAAAGACTCCAACCTTGTAGATGCGCCAGAAAAGCTCAACCTGAATTTCAACTATTTTTTCCAATAAACCAGCTTTTTTTATTTGACTATGCAAATTTATTTTAGAACTGAGTCTTCGAAAACTTCATTTATTTGAATATTAATTACGTTATCAGCAGTTGACAGTATATTGTAGTTCATTTTAGCTCCTAAGCCTTGGTTGTTCAAACCGGTTTGTTTACTAAAATAATGTCGGTCGGTTGATCAGACGTAGAGCTAATTGCGCGAAGGCATAATCGCCATTTGAGATTCGATGACGTCCAATATGACATCAAATATGACGTCAAATATAACGTAGGGTACGGATGACGAAATATCTGTGAAACAAACCGTTAGTGAAGAAATAGAAATTTTAAAACAATTTTAGAACAGTGAATATTTTTGAAGCCAAACTGAAAAAGGCCTAACTCAATCCAACCTTATCTAACTTTAGTCCATCAAACATAATGTAGAGCTATTTCAAGTGCCAGATATTGACCGCAAAATCATAATTAATTTTGTAAACTACAAGGATGATTATTCAATAAAACGAAGCATAAATCCCTTAAGCTTTATAGAGTAATATCTTTATTTATGTGGTCCATGTTTGAATTTTAAATATCGCCATGGTTTGTTTACATTTTTATTTAAAATTTATTATCATACATCGAGTCTAAAGTAAGTTAAAATATAAAAACATTTTAGTTATCTATTTTTAATTTTTTTAAATATATTACTTTTAATATAAATTAGGGTTAAATTTTACAATAGGTTAAGTATGCCGAATTCAGTGTTGAACCCGATGCAATTTTTTGGCGGAAATTAGTTTTTTGAAAAATTTTCATTGAAAACAAAAAATATTTAATGGCGGAAATGATTTTTCAAAAACTGTACTGGAAACGTTATCAACTGAAGGACTACAGAATATACTAAGGGTAAAATGTTTTGGGTTTGGTGGGGTAAATATATAGTATAAATTAATAGATATAAATACGTCAAATAAAGTAATATCTAAAGGACTACAATTTTGCTTTTGGGTGGAAATAATCAGTGGCGTAGCTGATGGTCCGCAGGGCCTGTACTGTGGGGGGCCTCGAGCTTAAGGGGGCCCCGCTAACCAAAAAAAAAAGAAAAGGGGGGCCTCATAGAGATTTTTTGAGGGGGGGAGGGAAGGCTCTGAGTTCTCAGCTACGCCACTGGAAATAATGTGTGTTTTTTAAAAAAAATAACCTATTAAGAGTTCTATATCATCATGGGTGCATATATAAACCCCACCTTAGCTATTAATTGCCGATAATTAATTTTTACCATAGTGAAAACGTTTTTAACCACTTACTTTTGCATACTGGGCAAAATTCCAGAATAGCCCCCACCACCCTTTTTTCTTATTTTTTATTTCGAAAGAGTGCAACTTGTAGATTATTTAGGTGCAAAAATATTTTGGGGAAACTTAAATTTAAAGACTCGTCACTTAAATATTGGCACCTGACGGTGCCGTGCACTTGGTTCGTTCCCCCAGCCCCGTTATTTTATATCAAGCTGGGCTGCCTACAACGTGACCTAGAGGATAGTACCCAGCCAAACGCATCTTGTATTTTCCAACCCGATATAAAACTAATGGTAGAACAGACTGTACCCGCCTAAACACAAGTAACGCGAACTAAAGCCAAAGAATGTTGTAAAACGTTTTTCAAAAAATGTAATTTAAAAAAAATCAAAAACATTTCCGCCCCGAAATATTAATTGTATAACAAAGAGGAAGGGGGAAAGAATTAGTTGCTACTAGTTTTGGTAACATTCATTGGCGGGGGCTATTCTAGACTTCACCCGAAAAAATCCTCATTTCCGCCAAAGCAAATTTTTCTAAAAATAAGTAAATTTTTTAAAAATAACATTTTTATTTCCACCAAAAAAGCCTCGTGCTAGGAAAAAACATCGTTTCTGCCAACAAGAAAATATTTGTAAAATAAAATAAAAATTAAAAATAAAATTTCATTTCCGACAAAAAAAATTACATTGTGAAGTACCTATTACATTTGGGCTAATTGATCTCGTGAGACTGCTTTGTGAATAAAAATTTCACGCAATTATGCTAAAGACACCAAGGCTTACGAGTTAGGGTTGATGTTTTTGATATTTGAAAGCATTAATTAAAATCCTTGGTTCATTTTTCGTGGCGATTTTAAGTACATAAATATAAAAATTCAATTTTACCTATTATAATTTAATTTTTGGGTTAGTTTATGTAGTTGGAACCTTAACGAGTCGGGTAGTTTCGTTGTTTGACCAAACACTGATATTTCCATTATATGAAATTTTTCCCTTATTATTTATTTCAGATTTGAAAGAAGCTCTGTGCCAAAATGAAGATAGTAAAGTAGTATTAGCTCTTACGCTTTCGGTTTTAGACGCTCGCTCGAAAGAGTGGATTTCTCACTTGTTCGC
The DNA here is from genome assembly GCF_980474605.1 of Leiobunum rupestre. Taxonomy (NCBI): domain Eukaryota; kingdom Metazoa; phylum Arthropoda; class Arachnida; order Opiliones; family Sclerosomatidae; genus Leiobunum; species Leiobunum rupestre. The sequence goes on along the minus strand of NC_143392.1, from coordinate 51,522,381 downwards.
CGCGCTCCCTAGTTCTTAGCTAGTTCACGAAGTCACTCCGCTATAAGAGTGGACCTTACAAATTCTTAAGATTCCACTCTTTTTATAATTCTTGCGCCGAGGAATTAAAAGAGCAAAATCTAAAGAGTTAAAAAATGTACTTTTTTAGCAGAGCAGGTTTTTTTAAAAGAGTGGTGGGCCTCAATCATAGCAGAGACTTCAATAAAAATGTGTCCATCTTTAAGTTAGTATTAAGGGAGAGTCTGACAAAATGGGAAACAACCATCGGGAGCGAGAAATCTAAAGAAAAATTATGAAAGATGGGCGAAACTCTGAGGGTGAGTGTAAAGAGTAAACGAATCAGTCCCTCTTTCCCTCTCCCTTTCTCTCTCCCTCTCACATCTAGCACCCTCTGCGAAGGGGGAATTTTCCCCCTATTGACGCTCTCCCTCTTTCGAAAGAGTGGCACTCTCGGAACTCTGCAATATTCCACTCTTATTGCTTAAATAATAATAATCAGCTAGGCTTATACCCAAGGCACCACCTTAGGCCTAAGTCATCAAGCGACTTTTGAAGCCATTAATTTAGGTGGATGGGTTACTAAGCGTAAGAGGGTGGTGGCAAGCCCTGCATGCCACGCGGTCCAGCCAACAGCTCCCTAAACTAACTATTACCGTTAACCTCAACAAGTTTTTGTTCTTCTGGCGCGCTAAAAATTGGCGCGAAATTCAAATTTCAATATTTTCCCATCTCTTTACAGAGCGCGAATTTTGAATTTTAATATTTTTGTATATCTTTATTGCGCCGGGAAATTCCAATCTTCGCTTTATTCTTATTTTAAGAGTGCTTGAAGTTAAGTGATTTTAAATTCCATATTTAAATAGGGATACAATGACAATGCAAAAGAAAATTAAATAGGTTGCATTTTTTTAAATTTATTTTTAATATAAGTAACATAATAAACATAAGTATAACACTGTTTAGCAAATTTGTCACTAGAACTTCGTTTGTGACACTTGAGATAGAAATTGAGTGATCAATCAGTTAAACTGCCATTCTTTTCGAAGCCATTATCGGTCCTGTCGTTCACGGATGTCATATAATGTATCATTTATGGCAGAAATAGCAACGCAAGTTTTAATTTGGAAAAAAGTTGTGGCCTATGGCTACGGTCTTGGCACGGAGGACAAGATTATCTTCTGGGAATTTCCTGGAATAACAAAACAAATTAAATTCTAGGTCTGACCTATAATTCTAGAACAATATGGTGGAGTGATCAATCGGATCAGATATTTAACTGGTTGATTTTTCGAACTTCATTTGATTTGTAGCTTCTGTTGTTGAAACATTTTAAATTTTCAATGTTATATATTTAAACTTTCTAACAATTGTAAAGATTTAATAAATGCCTGCCTGCTTGTCAAAAAAATATTTTTTTTTTCGCAAAAAACATTACAAGCAAGTTGGCAACCACGGATACAAAGCATTTAAAGGGTGGTTATTTGGAAGATACACAATACATATAAAGTGATAAATAAATAAGTTAAAATTAAGAGAACATTAAATAAAAAATTTGAATTAGATAAACTAAGTATTAGGATGGATCCAACGAGCAAATAAATATTCCGAAACCAGAGAACGATATTTAGGGAATGATAGCACAGTAGAATTTTCCAGAGTCGACCATTTAGCAAACTTCTCATAGTCAGTAGCGATGGTCCGCCCTGAATCCAGGGTCATATGTACACCAAGATAGAAAGTTGTAGACTGGATGAATTTTAAGAGCGTTATCATGTCCAAAACACCTCTAGCGGCCAAAGATCGAGATATTCAAGGTGCGTTTTATAAGTAATATTACTAATTGAATTTGGAGATTTAAGGAAGAATCGAGTAAAGCTACGCAGTATGCGCTCCAACGACGCCATATCCTTCTTGAGGTAGGATATCCAAACAAGAGACGCAACGTCAAGTAAATCGAACGAAATAGCGTGGTGGATGCTCGCGAAAACCGGTTGTTCTTCAAATGAGGCCACAAAGTCGACGAGCGAACGTCAGTAACGTGAGACTGGAACGACATTAGTAAGCTTCCAACTCGAAGGAAGAGAAGACGTCGAGAGCGACAAGTTAGAAATGTTCACCATTAGGGGGTAAATAATAGCTTGAGCCATCATCTTGAGAAGTCAAGGAGTTATACCATTTGGTCCGCAGGCTGAGCCATTCTTCAATCGCTTTAAGGCCAAAGCTGTTGCGTTAACTGAAGAAAATGAGATACAATTCTCGAAAGTCTAAGGGAAGGTAAAGTCAAGTGAGGGTCCGCCGTACTAAAACTACGGTAGAAGAAATCTTCAAAGCTGTGGATATGGTCAAAGGACATAACAATTGACAACTCTGGACTTCAAATGACGACGGCAGAGGTATCTTGAATTTTGAGCGTACGAATGTCCAGAACCGCTAGGGATACGCACAATTGTATCGTGCAATGGAGATTTAAACCGATCGTTAGTCGCTCGCGTCTTTCTTCGTAAGAAGTTTATAAAATTCTGCTACTTTGTCCATCCCAATTATCTCTTTGAATTCCCGGAGAATTTTTTACATAGCTGTCATGGATAAGGTCACCAATAATCCAAGGCGAACTCTCTTTCCTATAAATGGCAATTGATGGAATATTATCTTTAACGCATGCTTAAAATATATCCTGCTAAAATTACCAAGTCTCATCGATTTACTCGAAGTAAAAACCATATCCCATGGAGCGTAGGACAAAGTCTAAAAAACATCTCCTTCAAACAGATCCTTGTGGTTGAGTATAGTAAAATCAGCTTAATAAATGACCTTGGTAAGTGTTCGTGACAGAATACCAAAAAGAATTGACGACGGTTCTAAATACTGAACTTAAATATTTAATTACAAAAGATTATATAAAAGGTTGAAGATCATGCCAAACAGCTTGATAATAATAATTGTATAGGGTTTATTTACCGTTTCTAAAAAAACATCTTATTGAATGTTTAGATATAAAATACCATACATGGAAAGGTTGATAAGCGTTAGATATTGTTGTAAAAAAAATAAAAAAACATTAAGACTGAACATTCTGGCCACCTTAAATTGTCGGATTTTAACTTGAAAGTACAGGTAATTACGGAGTCCAAAGGTAGTTGAGAAAGTTTTGTGACAGGTCGTTTCAGCTCTTTGTTCGCAGTTTTACTGTGACAACGCGTACTAGTTGATCTTCGCCAGGATGTACTTGAATGATTATGGCCATTTTCCATTTGGTTGGAGGTAGCTCTTCTTTCAGTAGAACATAGTCGCCGACTTGTAAGTGACGAGTAGGTTTAGTCAATTTCGGTCCCGTTGTTGCAATCGAGAGTGGAACTCTGATTGCCAGCGTCACCAAAGGTTTTGAAGTAATTGTTGTCAGAGATGCCACCGAGAAAGACGGTTGGTTTTGATTGTCGTGAGATGGAGTTCTGGAATGGCTCTCCAGAAATCCTCGATCAGTAGATGTCCAGGAGTCAATACTGCTAGGTCAGTTGGACCCGACGTCATCCGAGTGAGTGGACGAGAACTCGGGCAGGCTTCGACTTGAAATAGAAGGGTCTGCGTATCTTTGAAGGTTAGTCCTGTCTTACCGATGACTCTCTTTAAGTGGTATTTAACGGATTTTACACTTGCCTCCCAAAGTCCACCAAAATGAGGAGCTGCCGGAGGGTTTAAGTGCCAAACGATTCCTTCGCCACTCATGCAGCGTGCTATGGTCTAGTCCTTCGTGTAGGTTGTGACTATTTTGATAAACTCTTTACGTTCTTTGTTGGCGCCAACAAAATTCGTCCCACAGTCGCTTTAGACTTTTGTGCATTTGCCTCGAGGGGAGACGAAGCGTTTGTTGACATGTCACTGACTGAAACATGCAAATATGGTAACGTAGCCCTTGAAAGATCGGCACACTCGGCCCTTTATGTTTTTGAGACTGAAAGGCCCAGCATAATTGACTTCGCATTCGATAAACGATCGTCCAGGAATGATTAGAGGAGCCGGTAGAATGGCCATGAGTTTAGTGACTGTCTTCACCTGTTTTCGCACACATCGCAAGCACTTCGGACGTGGAATCGTACGGACTAAAGCGAAGCCATTAGAAGTTGTGGACCGCCATGTAGCGTTTGGGCATGTTCATTGTTGATAATGAGATTGGTGAGTGGATTTTTTCAAGGTAACACGACTGGATGAATCTGTTCGGTTATCAATTTTGCATGTCAAACCCGTCCACCAACTCTTGCGTCAATACATCATGTCAACAACAGAATTTGGTTTTTTTTCCTAACAAGGGTTTCTGAATCTTCGGTGGCCGGATTTCCTCTCCAAAGCAGTACGACTACATGGCTTTTATCCAGTGATTGAGGGCGTTATCTTTTACTTCCATAGTTAAAAGTCCGAATTATCTTGACTCATTGGACCTTCTGGTATTGCGAAAAAACCGATGAATGTACGCCGCAACGTGAATAAGAGTTGTTAGCGAAGAGTAGTTGAGTAGAAGACTATATTGCAATGTAGGATGACAGCTGGTCTAATTCTTTCTTCGATAGAACATGTAGGTTTGTCTATCATGGTTTGATCATTTCAATTGATGGATTAAAAATTATGTTGTTCGATGCCACGGGAAGCTGGGTTATGCCGCTTATGCGTTCCCGGAACGTGATGCCACTGAATAGTGGGTCGTACATCTTGAACTTCTGATACTCGATTCGCCACGAACATCTTCCATCGTTGTGGAGGAGAGGCCAACCAGGACAGTACGATGCAATGGGCATCTGATACGGTATTTCGTAAAGATAATTGCACGAGTTTTTTTAGTCTTACGAGGAGAACGGTGGAACAGAGTTCTAGTCTGGGTAGCGTGATCTGTTTGAGTGGAGCGTACAGTTGAACAGTGATCAAAGTGGTAGTCTTTAAATAGACTGCCGCCACATACGCCTTATCCGAAGCATTTCCGAAGCCATGGAGACTTGATTTGTTGAAGTGATCTGTTTGAGTGGAGCGTACAGTTGAACAGTGACCAGTCCTGATCAAAGTGGTAGTCTTTAAATAGACTGCCGCCACATACGCCTTATCCGAAGCATTTCCGAAGCCATGGAGACTTGATTTGTTGAAGTGATGTTGACTGATAAACCGCTGAATTCTCATGTTTTCCATGTCATTTAAGTCATCCCGGAATGTACGCTATTTATGAACGAGCGTTGATGGTAATTCTTCTTCCCAGCTTACATTAATTTTCCACATATCTTGTAACATGATTTAAGCTCGGATGATAACTGGTGATAAGAGAGCTGCGTATGATAATAGATCGTCCATGTACAAATCGTCACACAAGACTTGAGAAGCCAGCGGATGTTTGGACTCTATATGCTTGGATAGCTGTTGAAAGACCTTTGTGTCTAGGTAGGGTGCTGACGCTGTTTAATACGTCACCGTTCGTAGTTGATAATCTTCAAAACGATCTTATTTCTGATGTCTCCAAAGTATTCGTTGATAGTGGAGGTTTTCTTTATTGATTAAGATTTGGGGATACATTTTCGAATGATGAGGTTTACCAGATCGGGTTGTAATTTTGGACCCACTAGGAGAATATCGTGGAGGGAGGCCGAGTTGGATGTTTTTGATGATCCATCAAATACGATTCGTATTTTCGAGGCTGAACTTGACTCCTTGAAAATATCATGAGCTGGTACAAGCTCCATTTGGTTCAACTGGATATCTTTCATGAATTTTCCGTACTTGTCGTAAATTGAAGGATTAGCTTCTAGGGGTCATTCAACGTATTTTAATCTTCTAAACGCTTTATTTCTTGACTAGCCAAGGTTCTGGGAATTGTCTTTGATTGGTAGTTTGACGAAGTAGTGACCGGTTGCGTCTCGACTGACGGTATGTTGAAACGCCTGTTCGCATGAAATTTCGGTGGGTGTGGAATTTGATCGATGTTCTAGTTCTTCGATTTCCCAGAATCTCGATAGTTGCGTTTGGATGTGGCAATATCTGACGTGTTTCGGACTTTGATTTCCTGTGGTTTCAACTACAACCCAGCCAAAGACGGTGTTGACAGCGCCAGGAACTCCCTGTCTTCCCACTAGTTATCCATCTTGAATCTAATCCAGCAATAGATCAGCTCCAAGTAGCATGCTGACTGAGCCCAAGCAATCCAATGAAATGGCAACCACATCTGGCAAGCCGTAGCAGTGAACCCTGGTCTCGCCGAAAAGCAAAGAGCCATATAGAGCAGTCATAATAGAGGACATCCAGATAAATCACCCTTTAAGTTATATCTTTATGCATTAAGTTGCTATAGTAACGAGCGCTTAAGAGAAATTCTCTTAGATTCAGTTTTCAACATTACAACGTATAAGATTGTTCTTGTATTTTATTGTCATTAAACTCTTTAATCTAAAGTTAATTGTTAAATTAGTTCCTCCCCAAGGCTTTCTAACGAAGCGAACCAACGAAGAGGTAACTCTAACATGGGATACCTAAACCTGGAACTGGAATTGGACGCCACTAAGCCTGCAACTGGAATTGAACGCCACTAAGCCTGCAACAAAGATGCGTGGCCAAATTTAAAAAAAAACCATGCCACTCAGCAAATTTTAAAAATAAATACAAGGAAACTTGACACTAAGAATATCGCCGTTGCATCATAAAAGCGGAGACTACACCTGCGCCTGCATGTTCTCAGTTAACATTAATTTACTTTTGGTAAAACTGATCCAATTGCTGGTTCCCCTTTTTCGACGCTCTACGCGCTCTCCCTCTTTCGGAAGCGTGTCACTGTCGGGACGCTGAATATGGCGCGAAATTCTCTTGAAAGGACGGCATTTTTGAATTTTAATACTTTTGTTTGCCTCTAATGGGGTGGGAAATTCAAATCTTCTATTTATTTTTACTTTGAAAGTGCTTGAAATAGACAGTGATTCAATATTTAAATAGCTTTAACATGACCATGCAAAGCTGTTAAAGTTATTCTAAAGAACAACATTATTTTAAAAGAGATTTTAAAGAGGCAGTAGCAATTAAAAATATGGGAGAATTAAATTTAGACAAGGGTAAAATTTTTATTAAAAATTGGGGAGACCTAAAAATTAAATCATAAAAAACTTATTTGTATGAGAAATGTTAATCTCTGTATCGAAAATTCCACAATTTGTAATTCAATCTGTAAAAGTATTCAGTTTTCAAAATACCGCTTGACGAGGGGTCTCGAACCCGAAAGCTTCGGAAACATGTAAATTTTAACTGTTTTTAATAAAATCAAGAATACCATGAAGTATCAGTCATGCTTTAAACAACTATTAAATTAATATTTTAAACCATGGTAAATAAAAATTTTAACTTATACGATTATTCCTAGCTCACTCAATACGCTGACCATAAAAAATTAACAACTCGTATCTGAAATTTTCAGTATTAAGAAATTACTTTTTGAGTAATTTAGTTGACGTAAAATGCTACGGCACCGTCAACAACGGGTTAAATGTATCCCGTCAATAATGTGAACCAGATCGAGTCATTCTTAAATTGGATGTCCGAGGCCTGATTATTCGTGGCCTCGGTAGTCCAATGGTAGTGGCGTTGGGACGGTAACCCAAAGGTCGTAGGTTCGATTCCTGCCCGAGGTGAAATGATTTTTCTCAGTCACTCTGGTATGGAACAATACGCAGAGGTATTCCTTGATTTGAAAATGAAACTTCTATATAAATTACTTTTTGTCGGAAGTATATTATATACTCTTATTTTATTGGTTTTAAATCTTTAAAACAATTTTTAATTCCTAAGTTCTTTTTCGTAAATAATAACTCCATTACTGCTACAAACATAATTTGAATTAGTTTTTGAGTCTTTATGTCAATTAACCAGATTTTATTAATTTCAGTCTGGTTTGAAAACCACCAAAATTGAAAACATAAATTCTTTGTAACTATACTTGACCGAAAAATCTTACAAAACCTAGATTGAAAATGCACCATTTTAAATTTAAACCGCATAATTCCCGGTCTTAACGACTAGTCAGACAGGGAATTGTGCAGCAACCGCTTCCTTTGGATTCGCGCTAGCGACGCCAAACCGACTGGGTACCCTGCTGTTTCTAACCAACAAATTAAAAAAATTAACCGCGGTTTTTTTATATAGCCATCCGTACGATCAAGATGATATAAAATAACTTTTGGGCTCATAAACAGAAGACATTGAATGGATGGTTACGTTTTCGCTATTAATCCGGATGTCAAATACATTTAATGCGAAATGAAGGCGTTTATAACTGAGCTCATCTATCCTACAAAGTCACTAGCTTTTATGGGAAAAATTCTTAAGGATTTATCACTAAAATTGAGGACTCTAACCAACTGAAGGGTAAATCCCTCTCAAAATAAGGGAATGAAAAGTATTTTTAACGATAGGAGATGACATTCACCATCTCTAGTCAAATATTGAAGTTCCACTTTTCTAAAACCGTGGCAAAATTCTCACTTTGCCTATTTTAATACTTTATTGTAAGTTAATTCACCTATTATATCCTAATTTTATTCATCTATTTTAACGTTAGCTTATTTAATATTGAACTCTTTTGGTTTTTCTAGCTCTCTTAAAAAGGACGCGAAAGTTTCTTTGAAAGGCGGAATTTTTGAATTTCAATACTTGTGTTTGCCTTTAATGGGGTTGGAAATTCGAATCATCTATTTATTTTTACTCTTAGAGTGCTTGAAATAGACCGTGATTCTAAATCCATGGTAAAATTCGCACTATGCCTATTATAATGTTTTATTGTAAGCTTATTAACCCATTTTAATCTTAATTTATTAACCCATTTTAATCTTAATTTATTAACCCATTTTAATCTTAATTTATTAACCCAATTTAATGTAAACTTATTAATCCCTTTTATGGAAAACTTATTTAGCTATTTCATTATGATGTTTTGGGTTATTTAAAGGGACTTACAAGAGACTCTCTAGTCAATTTAAAATTCGGTCGTCGTTCGTTGTGAAGCCAATGTAATGACCGAATGACGTATTTCATATCAACTAGGTCTTTCTTGAAAGTAAAGAGAAAGATTGTCGCAAGACAAAGGAAACGTTTTGAATTGTTTAATTATTTTCGCGATATACCATTCAAATTGAATTTTTTTTTGGCCGCGGCACCACCACGATCGTTTCCTCTAAGCCCGTGTCATCGAGGGCGACGTCCCAATAATTAGGTGGGGTCTGCGGTCTGGTGATGGGTTGTCGTGCTCGATGCTTTGAGTACATGTTCCGGTGTTCTTGCCGCTCCTTTTCCCTTGCGTCTTCGAACCTCTTTCATGAAAAGTAAAATAAAAGTTATTTTGTTGGCTTTATAATACGTAAACATTATGCAAATTGTAAAGCGTACTTTTTCCCAATACTTTTTCTTACTTTCACTAGAATGTCTGATTTCTACCATAAATAAATAAATATATCAATGCAGTTCTAAACAGTGGGTAAATGATTGGCTGTAGTTTCATGTAGTTTAAAGCCAATACATAGGCACGTGATCGATGGGCAGGTCACTGCATTTTGGGTGCGTCTTAATTATAGTAAAATGATTAAATCAGGGTAATCGCGATTAAATCAGGGTTATCAAGATTAGAAAATCAAACCACGATTTAAATGAGATTTAATCATTATAATCACGATTTTACAAGTAAAATCAAAACTAAAGTACGATAATTTAATATTAATTATTAATATTGATAGTTCTATCGCAATTGAAATGATTATTAAAACATCCGAAAACTTCACAGCTTTGTAAGTATTTTTTTCTTTTGGATTTTTTATTATCACATTTCTTCAGATTTTTTTACATTTTCATTTAATCCGAGTGAAAATCGCGAAAAAAGAAAACGAGGTACGATATCGCAGTAAACGTCGGCCTTGACGTCGGTGGAAAATGTAAATTCTAATCACTATTAAATTATTCTTACCCGCTGGTTCTAATAACGCACACCAATATAATCACCAATATAATCATTCTTATTTTATTTATAATTTCTAATCGCGATTTAATCATACTAATCACGATTAAATCGTTTCAATAAGGATCTAATCATATTTAATCATTAAATCATGATTAAACGTGATTTAATCAACATGATCGTGATTAAATTGAATTTTATAAAAAATCACGATTAACTTGCATTTAATCTTTTGAGGGGTACGTCGTTAATCAAGGAAGTGACCTGTCCTCGCACGTGATAATGACGAACACTTAGCCCCCAAAAAAATTTCCTGTGCCGGATTTCGCGCGTTAAACGGTGAAGAAAACTGCTCTTAATTCTTAGAAAAATACAACTAAAAGTTTGTCATTTGCTTTATAACATAAACAATATTAATATTTCAACTTACTTTTGTAGATGGGTATTAAAATTTTACGAAATAAAATAAAATAAAAATACATTTGGCCCTTTTTAGAACAGGGAGGAGTCGAAACTCGCCGTTACATAAAATAAAATTAAAGGTAAAAGTTATAAGATGTTATATAAGATATTTACGATATTTACAAAGAAAATGGAAAAATTCAATATCGGAGACTGACCCACTCCATTAAAACTAGTTTACAATTAATAATTTCCGGCGAATCGTTGTCTCTTGAAGAATTTAAACCGAGCCGGGATAAAACGTCCTCCTCGCGTGAGCTATGAGAGTCCTCAGGGCACCGATAAGCGGATAGATTCGGACAGTCCATGACCACGTGGAAGATATCTTCCACAGAATACCCGCACAAAGGATACTCCGGATCCGAACCGAAGACGCGGTTTGGAGAGCTCCAGTTCTGGCTTGGAAAAAGAGATGGCTCACCCTATCATTATTATAGAAGGACTCAATGTTTGGCGCACCCTTTTGTTTATACCACAGTAGTATATTGTGGTATAAACAATAATATATGGTCCGAAGCGTTGCAGAAAAAATTAACGTTACCGTCATTAGAATTAGGAAGGGCTTCCCTTGCCTGACGACGAGGTACAGATCGGGTAACTTGACTATTCCAAGTCCACTAAAAATAAGTGGGCGTTCTAGCAATGGCGTTTGGTAAAACGAACACACTTATATGAAAGGTAATTATAATCTGAACATATTTTTAAGGGCGAGGTTAATAGCCTTTAACATGGGGCCCGCGATAGCGCTCTTTAAGCTATTTTTTACATAGTCCCGATTTTCTGAACGACCCAATTAAGAGGACCCAGGTTCTTAATATTGAGTTCAATATGTCCAATTTCGTCGATGAACACTCTGGTTGCCTTTGGTTTCGCCCTTCCTTTTTGGACGGCGATTTCTATCCAAATGGTAATTTTCGCTTCTGCCACGTTAGCCGTTATATAAAAAGGAACGCTTATCCTTCCAAACGAAGCTCTGGCGTTTGCCACAATGACGTTCATAACGCTGACTGATAACGTGGTCCTCGCTTTCTGAAGAGGTCCAGACGACGACGTGTGTGAATTTCCAACCCGACGAAGTGACGACAGACCTGAAACAAAAGGTTTTCATAATTATCTTTAAAGAGCCAATATGATATTTTTGGATAATAATAAAACGGAAGCCAAAAAATAAACTCTAACAAATTTAAAATACTGATAAAACTTACTAAATACTCGAACAAAAAGGTCTTCGGGGATAAAATTAAAACGCGAAACTCGGACCAAATAGATCTTCTAGTCAAAAACAAATTAAAATGGCTAGAATTTCCAGCGGAATACCTTATTTCGAAAAGATGAGCTTACCCTAAACATTCAAAATTTAAAAACGTGTTGCGTAGCAATGAAAGGCCAATGATGGGATATTGGTAGTTTTGTTTTTAAATATACTAGCTTTAATAACGTAAATGCTTAAGTTATAAGTTTACAAATTTTAGAGATTAATGAAACCCAGTGAGTTCCCGCCCAAAGGAAATTAACTAATTTAGACTGCCAATTGTGAATAAAAGAATGAGGGGGTGAGATAATTTTGAGCCAATGATACAGAATAGAGGAAGCGAGCTGATTAGTGAGTAGCGTAAGTCCCGAAATGGAACAAAAGTGTTTAAAATGAAGCCAGTGACCAAGAACGCGACTAAGGAGCGTGGTCAGTTTAGGCCAATTTCGATGTTCATACTCTGGTGAGTTTCCCAGATAGACACCAAAAACCTTGCCAACGTCAACATTGGTAGGAAAGGGAATGTTGATATTGGGTGGGCTATCACGCCCCGCACCACACCAAAGAACGAAGGACTTATTGCTATTAACTATATCTCCGAAAGTGAAGGATAAAGCGTTTAGACACTAACTCTTGACGGCCATTTCCGTTTCGAAATAACCAGGGATAGAAGGCCTACGTAAAGCAGCGCGCAGATCGTATAAGAGCGGCTCAAGAGACAAAACGAAAAGCAACCCGGAAAGATGACAGCCTTGTCGAATTTCTCTAGCGAATGGAATTTCACGGATGAGCGTGTTATTAACACGAACACGAAAGATAGGGTACGTATAAACCACGTTCAGAAAATTATTAAAACTAGTCGCAATGCCAAAGTGAGCGAGTGTCTTAAAATGGTAAGTGTGATCAACGTGGTCGAAGGCCTTGCGAAAATCAACGTTGACAATGGCAAGTTTCTCATTTTTCAACTTTGTGAGACTAATAAGGTCTCGTAAAACCGCGAGCGAGTGATAAATACACTTCCCAGGATTTGAATAATTCTAGGAAGGGTGAGTTAACTTAAAAATTACAGAATTTAGACGGTTTGCCAAAACTTTAGCGTATAGCTTATCACCAGAATTTGAGAGGGGAATAGGGAACTAATTAGCGAGGTACATAAGGTATCCCGTCTTCGGAAGGAGGGAGATGACGGAGCGTGAGAATTTTTTAAAAAATTGGGACAAGTAAGAAGACCGTTAAATATATCGATTACAAAGGGCCCAAGAAGGTCCCAAAATGCGATGTAATAATCAACAGGGATCTCGTCAAGACCACAGGCCTTTCCGCGAGACAACCCTTTTAAGGCGCTGGTAATCTCCGATAGGAAGAAAGTACCAGAAATGGCGGTAGGGTCATCAGTCTCAACGGCTGTCAGGCTAGCCAAAAGGTAGTTATCGATGGTAGAGTCGCGAATATAGGTTGGCTTTGTATAAAAGTTTTCGTAATAGTTAGCGATTACTTCGCGGATAGTATCAGGGTCCGAGACAGTGATACCACGCGAGTCGTTAACGGATTGGATAATATTCACGGAGTGAGCCTTTTTTCGAGCTTATAGAAGTCGCGGGAAGGGGTATCTATACAATTGGAAAACGATTCTCTCGCGCGAAGTAGAGAATCAATGGAGTGGTCTAATAAAAAAGATGTAGGGTTTCCCTATGTTCCTGGTGCTCGGGAGAACCGAGAGGACTAGCGGTCACCATTGCTTCGTGGTGGTGGATAGCAGCCGTATCGCGATTATGGCGACGGTGCCAAAACAGCATGGAGAAGGACTTAAATTTTGGCTTCAGGACGTGAAACCACCACGAGCACCAAGACTCCGTGAGTGGCTTAGCACGAAGAAGGCCTAAACGCATATCGCGAGACAACGAAAGAAAAACGCGGTCTTTAAGCACCGTGGGTTCATGCGCCAAAACGGTGGTGACCGGGGAATCGTGTGAGTGTCAAAAAAATGACACGAAATCGCGTCGTGGTCCGAAAAAAATTACGGGATATGAGGAACGTTTTTGAAACGGAAATTCGAACGAACGTACATTCGGTCTTAACGAGCGGAGCGTAATTTTTGGTGATTTTTTGTACGCCAGGTGTCTGAATTTAGATGACGAAAAGCGTCAATAAAATTGAAATCAGTAAAGAGATCGTTTAAATTTTTACAAAGGGGAAATCGATACTCAGTACAATTATTACGATCGATAGGGTATAAACAACAGTTACAATCGCCGAAAAGAATAACAGTGCCAGCAGGATCAATTTTGTTAACGATATTCCGAATAAAGTTCAGGGTGTCAATCGCGATATTATCATTTGAAGACGAAATGTAAATACAGAAAAGATGAATTGGGGTCTCCAAAGAGTAAATCCCCGCGTTAAATTTCATATTGGCGGAATGGTTAGCACTTTCGCCTCGCAGCAAAACGAGCCGGGTTCGATCCCAGCTTTTGGCACTGGGTGAAAATTGGGAACAACTCCTTCTGCATTGAGTTTGCAAGTTCTCTCCCCACTTTCACGAGCTCTTCGGTTTCGCCTTCCATAAAAACTTGTGGAGGTAAAAGGTAATATTTAGTGAAGGTGCTGTTGGCTCGCGTGGCATGAAGGGCTTGCCACCACCCTCCTACGCATTATAACCCGGCCACCTGAATTACAGGCTTTAAAAGTCGCTTGGCGACTTGGGCCTAAGGTGGTGCCCTTTGTATTAGCCTAGCTGATTATTATTATTAACTGCGAGGCGCCAAGGAGGGCATGTGATAAAATATTTAAGGCCATTGAGACCAAATATAAGAATTAGCGAAATTAGAATTTACGTAAGTCTCTCGAAAACAAATAGTGTCCGGATTAAAACGAGTCACGAAATCACGAGCGAAAATGGACGTTAAGTCCTGACTCATGCCGCGAACGTTAAAAGACAATAGATTAAAAACCATGATTAAGAAAAGAAGCATTCTTAAGAATTGAGCAAACGTAAAAAAGTGACTACTCCTGTGAGGAGTGTTCGATGTCCGAAAGATTAGGGAACATACCTCGAATGGCATAAGCGAGACGGTCAAATTTGCCGCGTTCATTTTACCGATGACTAGAATTTGTCGGGCTTATGCGTAAGCGTCGACGGCGTCGTTGGTGATTTGTCGAAAAGCGTCGCGAGTGACGTGTGCGGGAAATTTGAGGGCGAGGTTAATGCATTGCTTAACATCGTCATACGAGAAAGCAGGTAGAAACGAGCCTTTTTTGGTCAGCCCATTCATTTGTGAAAGAGTGAAAATATAATTTAATACCAGTTGTACCTTTCTTAGGAAGCATGGGACTTGGCGGCCTCATATCGGTTTTCCGCTTAGCAGATTTTTCAGTCGTAGCTTTCGGGCGTTTATTTTTCCGCTTTTTTTCGAACCACTTTAACGGTGGGATCGCTGTCAAAATCCATCTCGGCGTCTAAGCCAGAGACGATCTGCGATGAATCGAGTGTAGGAGTGTCACCGGTAGTAGCCGGCTCCGTGACGCACTGGGAAAGGCAGTTGTGTCACTAGATTTTGAATCAGTTTCGTAAGAAGAGAAGAAGACACAACGGACGACGCTAAAGATTTGACTATGGTAGTCGCGTCATTAGAGGTAGACGGATTTTGTGGCGCAGAGGTGGATTGATTAGGCTCCTTCGGTGGAACTTTTTTGCAATCGCGAACGATGAGACCGGTTTCCTTGCATTAAACGCCGCGAACTGGGTTGTTGACTGGACCATAAATGTTTCGTTATTGAAGATAACCATGAAGTATTCTGGTAGAGCACGATAAGCTTCATC
Source organism: Leiobunum rupestre (assembly GCF_980474605.1). Taxonomy (NCBI): domain Eukaryota; kingdom Metazoa; phylum Arthropoda; class Arachnida; order Opiliones; family Sclerosomatidae; genus Leiobunum; species Leiobunum rupestre. The sequence continues at coordinate 51,506,892 of NC_143392.1, read as the reverse complement.
TTACTCGAAAAGGACCGACACTTCGCGGCGAGCACTTTTGATGTGTTTAAATTCAGGACGAGAGATGGATGCAGGTAGGGTGCGTACCTTTCCCTTCAAGCAACCGAAACGCGACATGATTCAAACAATCACGGAGTCGTCAATTGCGGGTGAAATATTAGATAGGAGTACCCTTTTTGGCGTTATGCCAATAGGAAGACACTCCAGGCTATCGATACGGAAGTCAAGGCCGTCAGCAATCAGTTGACGAGCCCAGGTAGCATCGGAGAAATAGACGTAGATAAATCCGTTAGTACGAAAAACATCAGTGTTATTTTTTGAAGGCAGGACTTTGGAGATGGCCCCTAAATAATCTTCAATAGTAGCGTTTCGATGAATTGAACGGATAGAAATACCTCTATCGTTTGTAGAGGTCGGGGATGGTTAACTTTTATTCAATAGATAAAGCTCTCAAAATTATTCGTAAAACTTTTTGATCAAGTAATTTATATTTCTGTATTATCCGATTAATTTTTTGGTAAGTTTGTAAAATTAATCGAAAAAACGACGTTTTTTTCGATAAAAAGCTCAAATTTTACGAATAATACATATTTTTTACTAATTTTCCGAAATATTAACCGGTAAATTTCTTTGTTTACATTTTTTCTCAAAAAAATCAATTTAATTATGGATAATGATTAACCGTTACCGACCTCTAATCGTTTGGATTCACTTGTTGAGAAGTTCGTTTGAACGAATACGTGTGAGGCATTTGAAATCTCTCACTCGTTATACGCTCCAAATATGCGGTTTCCGACGAAGCAGTGATGTCAGCCCACGATCTGCTAGCAGGCTATTCTTCCGAAGAAAGAACTGTAGCATCGATAGTAGCTGCGGCGGATGCATCGCTTTGACAAGTTGATGTAGCTGTAGAAGTGTTAACGGTAGAAAACGCAAAAGTAAGAGTAGACTGGTATGAAGTTTCCTCTTAGGCTCCCGAAGAAGGAACAATAAAATCTTATTTTGCGGCGTCAGCCTTAATCAAATCCAAGGCGCGAGATTTTAAATTTTCAAAAGGCACTCTGGCCTTAAACGAAAAAACGCATTTTCGGGAAACTTAAATATCGTTCGAACTGGAAAAGTAACTATCCAATTCGATAGCCGGAAACATGTAGTTCAAGCTTCAAAATAATACTTTTAACTGTTGAAATACTGCAAAAACCCGGAGCACAATAAAACATGGTTTCCACGGAAAGCCGAATTAGGGGGAGAGTGGAATAGAATGAAATGTACGATAAGTTAAAGTTAATAGTCTTAGTCGATAATTCAAAATAACGGTAAAAACGAAGCAGCCCAGTTTAGTAAAATATTTTCGGCATGGAGATACAGACCGGAAGGCAGGCAAGGCTGCCAGATTTTTATAGACCGAAAACAGCCAACTCTCTCAAATGTTTTAGTTTTCAAAACGAAAATTTTGCGGCGTAGCTATCGACTAAAACTATAAATTTGGTTTCAATTTTATCCTCGGAAGACTTATTGGTAAGAGTATTTCGTTAGTTTTTTTGGCCCCCTCTTTATTATTAACTTTTCAACCTTTTCGCGTTATTTAACTGCATCATAGTTCATAGGTGGTTTTTATTCGCTTGATATATTTGATGGCAGGTTTAACATAAGTTCGGGGTTCTACCGCTTAGTGCAATTTCAGATCTAGTTTCTACTTCATTTAAGTTCAATATTGCATATTTAATTTGTCGCTTTTATTCCGTTCAGAAATATTTTTGTGGTATTTTCGATAAATAGCCCGCCGTCAAATAATCTTTCAATAGCTAAAAGAATCATTCTTCGATACCCCCAAGTACCCTTCTTGAATACTTTCATTTATTGATATTTTACTTAATTATGCTTTCTTTGCGAAGGAAATTAATATCATCCCAAGGCGTCAATACAGCGTGAAGTTCAGGGAGCACTCCCCTCATCTAATGAAATACCTCAGTACTTAATATTCGTATGGTTTAACACTAAAGTAAAAACACGAGAACCACCAATGGTCTAGAGAGTGAGGAGTAAAAACGCGAACAAGTAAAGAGACCAAGAAGTGGGGGAGAAAACTAAGCTTTATTGGGGGAAAATATGCGGTACTTCGGCCGATAGGCCTTCTAGGCGAAATACTTTATTAGGTATAACCGACAATTTGAAAAGGTTTAAAAATATTAAAGAGGCGCGAGACGATAACACGCGACAACAAAGGAGAATACAAACACGCAAAAAGGGGGTGGGGGACTAGAAAAGCTAAAAAAGCTAAAAAGGACTGTCATAAAAGGGGGATGTTCCGAATAAGTTTGATGAACAATTAAAGGGAGAAAAAACACTCAAGTCATTTATTCTGGTGGCCGAGGCTTTTGTTAGCGAACTCTTACACGGTAATTGGAGAAACACTGACCAGATAGTGTGCCATTTGATGCGCTAAAGCCTCCGTAATACGTAACGAACAAAACTTTTCTTTCAAACGTTTCTTGAAGATAAGGCAATGGTAGTGGATCGATACCCATTTCTTTGAACTTGGATTTTGCCAGATTTAATACAGTGTCCAGATAGCTATCAGAAATGGCGTTTTTGTGGTCGTAAGTGCTGGAGGCGTTTCTTCTATTCATGGTCAACCTTCTTGCAGGATAATCTGTAAAATGAATACTACTTTTATTTCTTTTGTAGGAGGATAGTTTTCTGCTGCTCTGGAACATTGAAAATTAAGAAATAAATTAATATTCAAACAAAATTAAGAAATAAAATTGATGATAAATAAATTGAAATATTATATCTAGGATTTTTCGACTTTAGAAATGTAGATGTCAGAATAAGCCGCGAACTTTATTTCGGCTTTTGGCAACCTGTTACTCAAATTATGCTAGTGTAACTTAACTTGGGTATTCAAAACGAATGAATGGATACTTAATAGTTTTGGCTGGTTTTAGCACTGTAAAAGTGTCACTTTTTCTCTAAATTAAATATCATCCTCCCACACGAATTATGGAGCTCCAAAATTAAATATAATAGACAACCCAATTTGATTATTTATCTTTGCTTTTGAATAGGATAAAAAATTACGGTCTGAATTCTTTGCCCTTGGACACGAATTAACAGAATAGAGTAATTCTCATCGCAGAAACAGGCGAATAGAGTGATTTAGGGAAGAAAATCTTATGTTGCAGAACCAGAGATATGTTTTCACTCTAAGACCCCTTACACCCAACGCTACTTTTAATGTTATTATAAGCTGCCCTAGAGTGAAAAAAGGTACGAGAAAATAAATGTTACGTTTAAATAAATCTTTCGTTCAACAAAATATTTTTGAATTATTTCGAATAATTGCATTTAAAAGTTACAGCAAAAGTTTACTTTAACCGTCAAAAAGTTGACGAATTTATTTATTATGGCGTTACGTAAAAGGTCTGAAACTCACTTCATAATTGCCATTTCTTCAGGCTATAGTGCGCGTATGGCCATAAGCAAAATACTGTTTTTTAAAAAACCTTAATTTTTAAAGGAAATGAAAAACTTAAATATGATTTGTGTTAGAATTAAACAAATAACATGCGGAAGGGCTATAGCACAAAGAGTTGCTTTAGGGTCCTGGTACAAATGCCGAGTCTAAAGATTTTAAACGTTTTTAAGATATTTCCGCGTAAGTACTTTTTGACCGCCAGGATATTTGACTCTTAAACCGAAGGTTGGCCATTTGTGGGCTTGGTAGACGTTCTATGTTCCCCAGGGTAGGTAGGGTAGTGACGCACTTAAATGAAAAGGAATCATAAACTTATGAAAATACTCACTGAGATTTTTTACCTTTCCAAACGATGGCCTGAAATATAATAATGAAAATAGCTCAACTTCAGTGATTGATAGTTAAACAAAAGCTTTCTAAGAGCAGGCCATTGTATTGCTTTATTTTATCGTTTTTTTCAACCGTACCCTATAAAATTTTATCTTCTTCGATAATGGATAAATCTAATACTTTACAATATTAATAAAGTAAACGCAGCGTTATTACCGAAATTTCTATTCATAAATAAACATATGATTCTGGCGTAATATTTTATCTTTTTTGTTGGAATGAAGCCAAAAAGAAAGCCTTTGTTCACGCCAAAATATTATGGTCTTCATTCTCGTTCACCTAGCAAGAGATTGTAAGCGGAGATTTGGGAAATTCTTTCCAGTTCCTACAAAAATCTCTTGGTTAAAATGTTACATGTGCGAAGTCACGAAGCTTGTTTGTAACCGGTTTCGTAAATGAGTGAAATTGTAACGCTTCCGATTGTCAAGATCGGTGGTTGCTTTGATTAAGAGCTCAAGCAGTGTGTATAGAAATTAATTTAGAGATTGGGAAAATGACTTGAATCGGAAGAAAGTTGCCAGTTATAAAGTTAAATTTTATTAAAATCAGCATTAGTCTAAAAATTCCACCAGTTAAGGCCAAAGATGGAATCCAATCACTTTACGTATTGCATTGGCAGTTTATCATATAAATCCACAAGCTTACAAAGCTTTGGAGTGGTTTAAAATTTTGAATTGGCCATGCCGAAACACCTTGAAAAATAGATCTAAGCATATTAACAACCAGCCCGGCCAAGACCAAAAATATTTAAGTGAACAACAAGAACAATTTAAGTTGTACCAAGAACAGGTTCGTGCCAAGTATAAACCCATTCTAAAAAGCGATGGAATTTTAACTTTTCACGAAGTAAAGGTAAAAGAGAATGCAATGTGGAATTCCAACAGCCACATGTTCCAAGAATTTGCAATGGATAAAGAGGAATATTCATTTCTTAGTGACCTACCATCAGGCTTTGATCTCATTTGGCTTTATTTTATTTGAATGCATTTGGATTTCAAACCGCTTGCCCAGTAGCCCCGCCAAGAATTTTCTGCACGTAGGCCCAGCCTGATTTAGAGGCCCCATCTATAATGTTTTTTTTTTTCAAAAATTTCCTGACTTTTAAGGATTGTTTTTAAAAATTTTATTTTGACATGATTTCTAAAAGTTTCCCCTGCAATGGATTTTTTATAGGCATTTTAATCAAGGAATGACAATCGTCGATTAGATTTTTCCGAGGGGCAGGTCATTTCCATTTTGGCTTAAACATAGTAAAATGATTAAATCAGGGTAATCGTGATTAAATGAGGGTAATCAAGATTAAATCAGGGTAATCAAGATTAAAAAATATAATATAGATTTAATCAATCTGATGTGTTTGTTCTTGTTAATTAAAGTTTTAAGTAAGAGTACCGAACATGTCGGCAGCCGGTAGACCACTGTTTAGGTGATCATAAAACTAGAGCTCCTTCAGCTTCCCCACCCAGTGGCGCCCCCTGGCTATTATAGTTCATAACATCACCTCTTTTTTAAATAGACTGATTATAGTGTCTTTTAACTACATTCACGATTAAACATTTCAGTTCATAAAATAAGTCTTTTAATTGATTTACGTCTTCGACTGGATCTTCGTACGTGTGGTCTGTGTTTACTCGACTGAGGCTCTTTGTAGAAATATTGTCTAATAAGTATCCTTGATCGGGCTCCTTCTGATGATGTGGCTACACTAGGAATAGAGATGCTTGTGGTAGGCTGTTGCTCTGGTCTCGAGTCTTGTCGTGGAAATAAGATAGGATTGCGACTCGGTGATCGACTTGGTGATGATTTGCTACTCCAGCTTGGAGATTCATTGTCAGGACTCAGGATTGGTGGTTGCTGATGACTCTGGATCTGTGGTTGTTGATGACTCTGGATCAGTGGTTGTAATACTGATCTGTACCCTGCATCTGGATTTGGAATCATTTTACTGGCTCCAGTTGTTGATGTCTCAGACACGGTTGGTTTTAATAACTTCTCACTCCTTAGTCTCAATTGGTTCTGATGTTTTCTAATAATACCTCTCCCAATATCAATCCCATACATCATATTTCCGATAGATTTTTTACAGTTCCCTCTATCCAATTTTCTCCCTTACCATAGTTTTTTACAAAGACTTTTTGATTAGGATGAAACTTACAGGTATATAACATCACTAATTTTTACTAATGGTTTTATCGCTATTATTATTTACTTCTAGCATTTCAATTATTGGTTTATCGATGTTGATATTCTCATTACCTCTCTCCAATTTAAAGTTCGTTGGATGGACCACGTCAACTTTGGTGCGGATTTCTCTTCCAAACAAGATTTCCGCTGGAGATTTACCACTAATTTGCGGAGTGCGGCGATAGTTTATGATAAATCATGCTAGTCTTACGTCGAGAGATCCATTTGAGAATTTTTTTATACCTTCGTCAATGACGTCAATGGCAGAGTTAGAAGTACCATCTATTTTTTTAATGATGTCTTCACGGTACGCACCACCCTTTCAGCCTGACCATTTGAAGCAGGGTGATACAGTGCAATGGTCAAATGCTTGAAGCCGTTATTCTCCGTGAAGATTTGGAACTCGTCGTAAGAATGTCGACTTAGGCCTAAGGTGGTGCCTTGGGTATTAGCCTAGCTGATTATTATTATTATTATTATTAATGTGATGACTACGGCTGAACTGGTTGTTGAAGTGACTCCGATTTCCATCCATTTCGAGGTAGAGTCCACTAATATTAATAAATATTTCCCATTTAGCGGTCCGGCAAAGTCTATATGGACACGAGTCCACGGTTGGATCTCCTCGGGCCACTTCAAGTATTCAGCCTTTGGCATGGTTGCATTTTGCTGACAACTTGAACATGCTCTAATTCAGTCCTCAATGTTGGTGTTCAATTCTGGCCACCAAACTTTGCTCCTGGCTAATCGCTTTGTTTGCACCATTCCCTGGTATGAACTATGCTGTTCATCCAGAATAACTTTTTGGCAAGTTTTCGGTATGACCACCCGATCGGTAGCTAATAAGACTCCTTCATGAATAGTCAAGTCATATCTTCTCTTCCAGTATGGCTTGAAATGCTCTTCTAATTTGTTTGGCCACCCTTGTTGAACAAATTTGTAGATTTGCTTCAAAATATGGTATTTTCCTGTTTCTTCAGCTTCTTGTATCGAGTCGAGAGGTCCTTGATCGAGTTGGCTAATTGCGAAGACATACTCGGATGGTATTGGTGGTGTTATTAGTTTTGATAATAAAGGTAAACGACTTAGTCCATCGGCGTTAGAATGATTTATACCTTTCTTATATATAATTTCATAGCTGTACGCTCCTAATGTTTACCATTCTTATTTGCAATACACATCAATAGTTTACCTTCAGCTGTCGACCATTCTTTCCCCGGTCTCTTTGCAGATGACACAAAACTTATCAAAATTCTTAGTGCAAACACATCAAACGCCGAGCTACAACAGGATCTCTCTAAAGTTGAATCTTGGCAAAAAATTCCGGTTTATCCTTCAACACCTCAAAATCCAATGTGTCTTGAAAAAGACTGTTTGTAATAGCTTACTACTCTTGAAAAAGACTGTTTGTAATAGCTTACTACTCTTGAAAAAGACTGTTTGTAATAGCTTAGTAGTCGTGAAAAAGGAAATCCGCGACTTTTGACGGGTTGCGTTATCCTTTTGTGGGGTGCTGTGTTTGTTGCTCATCGGTGTAACACAGTGTGCTGTAGCTTCTCACTGACACCACGGCATGTAGTATTTCAGTCGATTCAAAAGATCAAGTTTTTAAGGGAAAAATCTGGAATCGCGGTCATTCTTTCTAACCCTCTTGAAATTGGCAAAGAAACCTGCTTTCTAAATAAGCATTTTTAGAAGGCCCAAATGTAAAAATCTTACGAACTTAAAGTTTATTTCGATTTTGGAGGCCCAATCATAGCCACCTTTTTAAAAATTTGGAGGCCCCCAAGTAGGCCTACACTTTTTCAACGAAGGCACGTGCCTACTTGTGCCTATTGCTGGCGGGGAGCCTGCGATTGCCTAGTTTGTGATGGTGCTTCCACAAATCTAGGCACCATTAAAGCTACAATGCTTCAAAAGGGTTCCTTTGGAAGTGTCATAGGAGAATTGAAAAATAAATTTGAAATAAAACCTTACTTTCTAAACCCATTTCTAAGAAGATATCGAAGCGACATAATTCTAATAATAGGATAGTAGTAGATAAATAAGAGGTTAAACCCACGGGGATAAAACCTCTGTAGTGTTAATCCGTAGGTTAAACTCCATAGAGAACCAATGAGGAGTAGTAGTTTGCTATTTCTGTACGGATAGGGAATACAAACGGGAATGAACGTTGGACGCGTTCATTGCGCCGGTAAAGAGAGGTACGAAAGCAACGGAGAGGGAGTTGAAGGGGAACTACAAGCAGAAACTCCACAATTCATAATTTCTCATATCCTATAATTTGGCGATATACAACTAATTTACAATCAAATTCAAACGACAAAAATGTATATTGGCGGATAATATTTCATATATAAGAAATAAGCAAATTTAAGTACAAAGTACGTTAAATGAACTATTCAGGGTGTAACGGATAATAGTACTGAAACTTTAATATTCTATTCTATTGGTCCGTTAGAGTTTAAAATGTCAAAAGAACCATGGTCCCAAAAAGGCCTCTTTCAGAGTTATGAGATCTCAAAAATCAGCCTAAAAACATCGAAATCGGTGTAAATGTGAAATTTTATTCTTCCTTTACGCCAATGATTTTCATAACTTAATCGGTTGTTTTTTAGCGATAAAGTGATAAATAGATTGCCTAATATCAAAAGATAATTAAAAGATCGTTCAGAAGTATGCGCCGACAGATTTCGAACTTCATAAATTTGAGCTGAAAAGGTTGACTCATTATTAGATCTTTCAAGTTAATAATAACATCAGCTAAACCCTAGTAGTGAGTGATACGCAAAAACCAAGGATACATAATGAAATTGTTATCTTTTATTAATAAATACAAAAAAATATTTACAATTGTTAAAAATGACCACTTTGGGCTCTAATACACAAACGACAACGTCCAAAAAATTTTTGAAGAATGTTTTCAAAGATTTCCAGTGTGTTACGAATATTCTTACATCCATCAATTATACGCTGCCGTGAATCGTCAACATCACAGGATTGGGTTTTGTGAACTAAGTCTTTGAGATGTCCCCAAAGATAAATCGCATGGGTTCAAATCGGGAGATCGTACCGGCCATGGAATGGCTCCTCCTCGTCCTACCCACCTCAAAGGAAAAGTCGCATCAAGAGGATCTCTTGCGGCACGTCTGAAATGCGGTCTAGTCGCTAACGTCCTCTAGTAACTCTTTTATGGCTCGTTGAAGAAAGTCTAGGTACGACTCTCCATTTAGCCTAGGCGTAAGGAAGTAGGGTCCCACTAAATTTTCTTCAAAAATGCCACATCAGATGTTGAGACTGAATTTCTTTAAGTGCGATGCGACAACAGTTCCGTGAGGTAGGTTTTGGCTCCACTGGTGGTTATTATGACTTGGCTCATCGTCGAAAATTGTCAGTATCTGAAACTTTCCAGACAAACGGTTTTTTTATAGCTTAAAATGTAAACGTAGTTTAAAATTGATGTAATTACTTGTTCTTCTTCATCAAGTGGAACGTTTCGCACTCCCTTTCGCGAGGGTTGGAGTTGGCCAGTTTCTCGTAAGCAATGGTTCACACTTTCAAATGTTCGTCTTTTCAGTATTCTTCTCTCAATGAAGGTTTCTTGGTACAATCTACGGACTTCATATCCTTTTCCTTCGGCTCGTCCATACGTCACATGCATGTCAGCGTAAGTGATTAAATTTCCAAATGAGCAAGATGTCAACCAAACCTGACCTTAGTTTTCATTAACGTTGATTTAATTTTGAATTTTGTAATCCAAACAAAATCGTGATGCAGCCTCCAAAATAAACACTTTTCATCCATGGGCTTCACTTGAGGAATTTGTGTATCAGCTGCCTTAATTCACATTTACTAAACTTATTTTGTATATACAGGGTGTTTTGGGTGTGCATGTCGAGATCTTGTTAGCGTGGGTCCATATGAGTCAAAAAGGTCTTATGAAAATAGGTGTTTGGTTTCAGAGATATGGTTCCCCAAAATAGAGGTCGGGGACGACTAATCATTTAAATTGATTTTTTTCGGGAAAAAATTTAAACAAAGAAATTTACTTGTTAATATTTCGGAAAATGATTAAATGTAAATTTTGACATTTTTATCGAAAAAAAACGTCGTTTTTCCGATTAATTTTACAGATTTACCAAAAAAATAATCGGATAATACAAAAATATAAATTACTTGATCCAAACGTTTTACGAATAATTTTGAGAGCCTTATCTATTGAATAAAAGTTAACCATCCCCGACCTCTACCTTAAAAAGTAACGTCGAAAACAACTTAAATCCCTGATATGAACAAACGTTATTCTGCCTTAAACCAAATTGTTTGCATTAAATAGGCATTAGTTATTTATTGATGAAATGATCAAATTATTAACAAGTGCCAAAAGTTGATTTGTGAATTATAAATAATGATTTTAATAATGCCAACATAATTTAAATTACTCGGTAACTGGGGTCAATTTTCCTTAAGAAAACATAAGTAAGCTTGACCATTTAGCCTAGGCTTTAATTTACTTCTTTTAATTGTATATTTTCTTGAATATTTATTACCTCGGCCTGAATCTATTCTTTCGTGTATGGCCATACCGTTAAAGCTTGAACAAGATTTATATTTATAATTATTGAAATTGAGTGATGGTTTTATTATAATGTGCAAGTTTTTCATCTGTCTCTTAGAGCTTCGCGATTTTTGGCAACATTTATAAATGGCAGTATTTCAACAACTATTGCCCCTTGAGCGATAAAAATTGCATTTTCTAAATATGAATCCAAAATGCTTGTTTCACAATCGTAACAACGTTATTTTGTTCAGATGTCCCCTAGGAGGGGTTATACAATCATCGTGTCTGTCTGTCTGTCTGTCTGTGGGCTGCGAACGCGTTACCGGGGCAAAGTTCAAAACGCGTTACCGGAGCAAAGTCGAAAAACCGTTTATGCAGTTTAAAGGTTGGTGAGCGTTAACGGAGTAATTTGCGGTTGGTGCGGTCTGGTATGGTTGTTTTTTCATTACCGCTCACCGTCGTGACGGTTTCAACTCAGTTTCATTGGAAATTATGTTATTGTAACGTTTATGCGTAATGTGGGAATGTTGAGTTTGTGTTATGGCTGTTGTGGGTGATCAGTGTGTTGTGTTTGCATTTTGTATGTATGGGCGTTTACTCTCTAACTTCTTTTTATTGACTTTTGGGACGGACCGAGTGCTGAGGGTTACGATAAACGTCTCAACGTTCAAATGGCAGGGTTTCCACCAATTGTTTACGGTATTCGTCTTAGTGTCAATTTGAACCCGATACCTCCTGTTAAAAGGCGGACGTTCAACCACGGAACCACCAACACTTATTACGCTTTATCGAAAATTAGAGCTTCAGCTTTATCGGAAGCGTTTATTACAAATTAACAGAGTATTAAATTTCGGTTGTTATTAAATAGAACGAAATTTCCTGTTCCATTTAAATTATTGCGTATTCCCTGTTGATTAAAAACGAAAGCGCCGCCCAGGTTTCGAACCCGAGCCCTTCTGCACGACAGGCGAATGTTCTACCACAGAACAACCGATTGATTTTACGCTTCTTGGAAAATTATAAACTCAGCTTAGCGGAAGAGTATATTAATGGTTTTTAAAGTCTACATTTTTTACGTATGCAATTTTAAAGGTCAAATCTGTTTTAGCGCAGTCAGCAGAGATAAGAGGATTAAAGGGTAGACCCTGTGGGTGGTCCACTTTGTTAGTTTTTTGTTATTTATTTACGGGTTTTACCATCGACCAATATATAGTTGTGTTAATGCAAAGGCGATAATTTAAGGTTTATGGCTTTGAGAGCTGTCGGTTAGTCCAGTGGCTCTCTGTGCTTTTTTGATGGTAAGGTTTTTGCTTCTTGTAAATAAATTTGGTGTGGATATTTGTATATCTACGATTTCTAACGCAGTCAATGATTTCCTGGGTGTGCGAGTCCTTATATGATATTGGAAATTGGATGGTATTGGTCTTTTTCGTGCGGTATGTGTCACAACGTCAACTGGAAGTCTACGAGTGTTGAAATAAAATGAGCGTTAAAGATGCGGCAAGTATTTCGTAAGCGAGAAAAATACAAATACCATCTGTAGATATTTCTTTCATCAAAATTTGCTTCGTATTATATTCAACTGATAAACTTGTACTGTAAAAAGGGTTAAATTCAATTGTGCATTGTTTAAGTACGTCTAACTCACTGTTGTAAATACTTAATTTATAATATTTTGAATAAATTAAAATCGGTTGTTCGTCTCATTTATTTTAATTAAAATTAAAATTTTATACCGGGCGGGATGGAACCGGGATTACGTTTTTAGTTAATAACACTGAATTGCGGAGATATCTTTAAGGATCATCTCGAGAAATAAATACCACTAGGGACAATTCTTCCGAGGAGAGGTATATTTTGGCAAGCTTGCCAACTTAATAATTTTTCCTGTCAAAGGTTCAGTTTTTACCGAGCTGAAGGCATGTCGAATGATAGACAATTGTAAACTGAAAAACATGCAGTTGGTTGCATCGCTTTACCTTTTACCGTTTTCGAAAAAAATGAATTTAAAAGGATAAAAAATCACCTGTCGAAGAGTTTACTAGCTCTTCTTGCAATCACATGTTTGTGCTCCTACTGGATTTCTTTCACCTATTAATTAATGCCAAATTTCTAGAATGCCATCGTGGTATGACCTATTTTGTTGTTGAAATGTACCTTCATCATTGATAATTATATTCAAATTGATTAGGCTCTAATTTAACAACTATCTATGTCACGACTTAATGTATTGATATTTGTTACTTGAAATTTTCTCTTTGTTTTTTGTATTTGCTCCACAAGTTCTCGATTGGATTCAAATCGGGAGTCAAGGGCGGCCAAGGCAAAACGTGACAGCCTTGTTCGTCCAAAAACGCCATGACGATTCGGGCCGGGTGTGCAGGGCAGTTGTCTTGCATGAAATAGACGCTACACGATAAATTAATATTAGTATTAATAAGACTACGGTTGTTAATAGGATTTCCATCTTACTTCCCAATTTCATCGTGTTCGTATATAGCGGCCAACGAAGGCCACATCGAATCCCGTAAAATTTTGGATCAACGATTTCTATCATTGGTGTGATATGCTGCTGCATACCCTTTCCTTTCTGAATCTAACTAATCTTTTGCAATAGGTACAGATCAACCGATCATACCTCTGTATAGTCCATATAATTAGATTTATTATTAAACGTTTAAACAAAAACAATTCCGTGACCACGATATCAAATATCAAACATCTAAATTTATTTCTTTTAATTATTTACGTTTTGAGCTTAAAATAATTTTATTTTACATTATACTTAACCCTTTTTTTTGTAAAACTGCATACTTGATATTTGTTTATATATGATACTAGAGGGCGTAAGCCTCTACAGTATTCTTCACCACGAGGTTCATCAGTGCTTTAGTTATATAATTTGTCGTCCTAATGGCATTCCCAAAAAAAAAGACTCATATATTGTTAACTAAACAGTGTATTTATTTAGACAGTTAAATAATTATAACATACGTAGACACAACTTTAAACCAATTATGGCATAGCTTTCAATCACGTTTAAGCAAATATTTGTAGCAAGTTCTGTAAACTAAATCATCACATTTTAAGTACAAAAATTAAGAAACAGTTTTAGGAGTAGGGGTTTTTTTTTGAAACTCAATCGACCTTATTTGCAACCTGACATCGAAATATTTATAACAAATTAAATAATTAATCCGAGATTTTGGAACATATACACAATTATTAAACTTTTCAGTCTCTAAATTTGCTTTTTTCATAACAAATGCAACAGCAACTATTAGCCACCAGTTAAATGGGCCCATGCGACTTCCAAAAAGATTGATGCGATTGAGATGATGATTCCGCCACCCCAAATACGAATTATCGGTGAGAGAAAATGTAAGTTTGTTGGTTTTAGTTCAGAATGAGATTATAATAAAGAATAGTAAAAACAACTTTAATTACACAGTAAAAAACTTTAATACAATTTAAAATTGTATTAAAGTTTTTTACTGTGTAATTAAAGTTGTTTTTACTATTCTTTATGACCATATACACAGGTGTTCTTCCTTTTTAATTATCAGAATGAGATTCGTCAATCGGTACTCCAGTATTAAATTTAAAATAAAAATAGATAAGAGACGGTCTTTCTTGTGCCGTTTCTACAAACTGCCAAGTGCTGAAATAAAAATAAACACACATTTTTTAAGAAAGAACACTTTGTTAAAAAAGGGAGATACAACGATATTCAAAAGTGCACAAGAAAATGGTTATATTTTATCAATTTTAAATTCTTTTTAAAATAAACCATTTTCTTGTGCACTTTTAAACATCGTTGTATTCCCTTTTCTAACAAGTAATTATGTGCAAGTCGCTAATAAAAGCAACTTAATAAAGAACACTTTATTGGTCAATTGAAATACGCTATTTAGGTTTGGATAATCCCTCGTAAAATCACCGAAACGTGGTTGATCGATCGATAGTGTCGATTTGAAAATGCATCATAAACTAAAGCTATCGTAAACGCAAAATGTATTCGCTTAAAATTGCGAGGAACCTCGAATTTCCAGGCGATATTCCAAATTTAAACTCGAGCTAGTAACAACGATAATACTTTATGAAAAATCCTAAATTTAGATTTGGTATATATTTGGATTAAAATGTTTATTCCTACTCTTAACGTTTTACGCATATATATTTGTTTGTAAAGACGGCATTATAAGTTTTTAATTTTGTAAACTATTTTCTTAATACATATTTTTTTCTTTATTATTTAAATTGACCCTTAAATCAAGTAATTAAAAAAAGCCTAGTATATACATTTTGTCACAATCAACGCTCACGAATGTCTTAAGCCAATTTTTTCAGTAAAATTCGATTTCCGGCTTTTAACAAAATTAAGAATTGGCGATTTATTTTCGCACTCTGTAAAAAAAACGAAACAATGCTTCGAATTACACACTTTAGAAAAAACTCAAATGAAGCATGCTCAAAAAAAGATGCAGTGCTCAGTTTTTGACACGCTCACTAAAATCCAAAAGCATCTGAACCAGAACGCGCAACTGACTTGTGAGTAATGAAATACGTTCATTTTGGGCAGGGCGTTTTAGTATGTGCTCTAAATTTAAGGATGCGTGTTCTAATTACCCAAATAAACTTTACTTGTTAGACTGGAACAACTTACTTGTAATCTGCTTTTTCTAAGACTCTAAGAGGGAGGCGAAAAGATAAAAACCAATGATACTTTATCACGAAATACGGCTTTCGGCCACAGTTATATTTTTGGCAAGGATTTCTGAAATATGGTAAAAGAGGATAAAACAAAGTTGGTCCCAAATTAACAGCCTTTTTACTGATATAACTCTGAAAAGTTTTTTCTAAGTCGTTGAATTTCGCTTTTTTGAAGAAAGCTACAAGTGAAGGTATTTTCAAGTATTTCTGTGAAAAGAATCGTTTAAGTTTTCTCAAGGACGAACGATTTACACAGGGTTAAAAACTAACCTTTTCGTCCTCAAATCTTTCAACACTAAAGTAATACTCCTCTGTTTCTGGTTACTTTAATACGTCTTCTATGGAATCAATCGTAATTATTTTAACCATCGCCAATTCGCCCTTAAAATTGGCCAAATAAACTCGGTTCAAAACTGTATCAAATGCTAGAATCCACATTGACATCAATAACCTCCAAGACGTATTTTTATGCGAGGAGCTTAAGGCTGTATGAAAATATTTTTAATAAGTGTATAACTAGAATAAGATTTTTTAAATACTGGCTAAATATTCCAACTTATAGTAGAATCACACTTGGAACGATACTTAAACGATTGAGTAGAAGGTGGGAGAAGTAAAAAAAAAGACTGTCGGAGATCCTTTGGAAAATTGACACGCTGTTGCTGTTAATAGCCGTGTTCTCTTCCTTAAAAAGAAAGGCGCTGATCAAAGACACCGCGAAGAAGGTCAGAAGAAGGGAATTCCATTTCCAATGGCATAAGCACAGTGTCCATTTGTTCTTCTCCATCCAGACAACTGAAAATTCTGTGATCGTACTCGAAGAATTTCTGGGTAATTAGCATCTCTGAATGCGCGCTCAACAAGTCTTTGCTCGAAAATTCTCCCGTTAAAACGTCTATTTTCTGCACACAATAAATGATACATTGTTAATATAATAAGGTTTTATTTAATATGAATATAAGTATAAAATATTAAAAAACTGAAATTTTTTCCCTATATAATCTAAACTGTTTAAATAAATTTTCTTCATAAAATAAAACTTTGAGCACATACAAGTTTCTAAATAAACGTTGCAAACTTATACCGTTGCTAAGATCTTGTAAGTTGCCTTTTCCATTTGAAATGGGTAATCCCGTAAGTCTGTAAAACATAATTTTATTTCCCGATATGTTATTGGTAAGGCAGGACAAACAAAAGATTTAGTTTTAATGCGAGCTGTCTTAGAATCAAATGTTTTTTTACATTCAGTTGGAAATAGGAAGCACGGTCGAAAATTGTATTTAATTAATCTTAAATATTAACTTGTTAAATTTAATTTAATATTTATAACGTAAAGGAAGCATATTACGTGACGTTTGGAATATTTCTTAAAACATATCTCATAGCTCTTTTATAACATGATATGTCCCAGGCGACGCCGTTGAGTTTAACGTAATCCACTAGGCTTGGAGCGTTTTGCTTCACGAACTAAAGAAATGTATACGTCAATTTAATTCAAAGTGTTCGTTTCAAAATGCAAACATTATATTATCTGGTACTTGCTACATAAATGATAGAACAGAAAAAAACGTAATCAATGATCTTGGAAGATTCCTAGTTTTGAAGCTATAGTTATTGTTTAACATTTAAACGATGAAAATAACCTTAGAAAAATAATTCAGGTTCAATTTTCCAATTCTAATAATTGTTATTACGGCCCACTCATCCCGAAGTGCTACTTTTCCGTCTCGACTGCAAGAAATTTAAGGAACTCTAAACTTCCAAACTGAGAGCAGAATAAACTACGAACCCCTAATCGAAATATTGTAATGCGAAATATCATAATAATCATAAATATGACGACCCCTTCTCGTAAAATAATTGCTGGCTGAATATTTGGGTGATTGGGATATCCGGTTATTTGTGGTTATTCCAGGTAAGGGAACGGCCCGTCCTTTTATCGGGATATTTTGGTTTCTGTGGGATAGTGAGGAGTTCAACCCTTTAACCCCCTATTGATACACCGACGTGCCCAAGAACCCTTGTTGGATTGCCAATTATTTTTCTTATATATATTATTTATTGTGTTTAAATATTTGGATATGCCTACATGTATTATAATTGAAGAGTCGAAAAATAATACACAAGATAAATAACGCGCGCTCGGACGTGAGCTAGGTAATGGTTACAACGTATATATTTATATTTTATATTTCTTTAACGTCGCGCCTTTATTTATCACCAGTACTGGCCAGTTGCTGAATTTGTTAATATTTAAGTTAATTAAATTAGTATTTAGTTAGTTTAAATTAAATTTATATGTTCGGTTAGGATAATACGGTTAAAATTAAATCATTTAGTGTTTGGCAATAAAACAACTGTCATTTTACCTTTCATTACAAATTTTATTCTATACATCAATTTATTACTGGGGAACCTAACCCCAATATATATCGTTATTATCCCAAACAATCCAATTTGAGTCAAACAAAATCTTATTTTTTTTCAAATTTCTTAATTTTCTCAATGACGATACGCGATAAAAAGTAATTGAAAAAAAAAGCAATTTCCCCACTAATTTTTATTTTAGAAAACATAAAATATAAGTCTTGTGAATCTGGGGTCTGCCATACCACAGGCGTGGCCAATGTTTTGCGTTTAGGAAAAACATAAAATAGGTTTCCCAAAATTTGTTTGGTGTGTCTGTCTGTCCGAGAAAACGGTAAAGAGAGGGGCTACATTACTCATTGCTAGAGGGATTTAGCAAATGGCAGCTATAAAATTGGTTCATTTTGGGTGCGCATAGATATAAGGGTCTCACGACTCGACCAGTCAAAGAAAAAGTAGCAAATATGAGGAATTATTGGCCATCTTTAATTCCTATTTCAAATGTATCATTTTAATCCTCGGGTTCAACGGTGGCGCCCCTTTTCATAAATGCATATTTAAGAAATACAACGTTTTCCTCGGTAAAAAGCAGAAACAATATTTTTTTAACTGCGGACACAGTTTTGGATCTTTTGACTTATCTTTGCAGTACCAAACAAGTTGGCAAGCCAAAATATACCTCTCCTCGGAAGCATTGTCCCTAGTGGTATTAAATTCTCGAGACGTCCCTTAAAGATATCTCCGCAATTCAGAGTTATTTATTAAAAACGTGATCCCAGTTCAATCCCGCCCGGTATAAAATTTTAATTGTAAAATAATTTAGACGAAACAACCGAGTTTCATTTATTCCGAATAATATAAATTAAGTAGTTACAACAGCGAGTTAGAAGTACTAAAACAATGCACAATTGAATTTAAACCTATTTACAGAAAAAGATTATCAGTTAAATATAATACAAAGCAAATTTTAATGAAAGAAATATATACAACGGGTATTTGTATTTTTCTCGCTTACGACATACTTGCCGCATCTTTAACGCGAATTTTAATGCAACACTCGCCCTTGATGAATATACCGTCAATAGCTATATTCGACATCTGGTTGTGGACGACTCGTAAACTTCCTGTTGACGTTGTGACCCATACCGCGTGAAAAAGACCAAAACCGTCCAATTTCCAATATCATATAATGACTCGCACACCCAGGAAATCAATTATGTCCAAATATCCACACCAATAAAAATTGATTTAACAAGAAACGAAAAACTTACCATACACAAAGCACGGAACGCCTCTTGACTAAATAATAAATGACCGTAGACGGAATGGTTAGGGCTCTTTATAAATAAAACAAACTAACCCGATTGAACTGCATTAAACATCTTAATCAGTCGAGAAAACGTTTAAAAATTACCACTATGTAAACAAATCGATATTTTCTTCATAAATGAACTATTACCCTTGAAAACTAATACGCTAGATAAAAAAGACTGAAAAAACGAAATAAATTACAAAAAACTAACGAAATATACCCTTTAATCTTTTTATCTGCTGACTGCGCTAAAACAAGATTTGACCTTTAAATTTTCAAACGTAAAATATTTAGACTTTAACAAGTTCACAAAACTTAAAAAACAAAGTTCAATAAACAAAATATACATATATTGTATTCATCCGTTAGTAAAAACCCCGCCTTCTCATAATGGTTCCTTTTCATTAATATTTTCCCTAAGTAAGTCAATGGCTCGGCGGTGAACTACCTACATTGTAACAATGCGACCCGAGTTCAATGCGTGATCACGATCAAATTTTTACATTAAAATACTCAAATAATTAATTAAATATAAGATTAATATAATTTATAAATATTTAATTAAACATAAGATTAATATAATTTATAAATATTTAATTAAACATAAGATTAATATAATTTATAAATATTTAATTAAATAAAAGATTAATATAATTTATAAATATTTAATTAAATAAAAGATTAATATAATTTACAAATATTTAATTAAATATAAGATTAATATGATTTATAAATATTTAATTAAATATAAGATTAATATAATTTATAAATATTTAATAAAATATAAGATCAATATAATTTATAAATATTTAAAATGATGTAGAATAAATTATAGTACCTAACGTTATAACTCGGAATATCTCGAGTTCCCTGAACTCGATTATCTCGGACTACTGCACGGATTCTCCCGGATTTTGATTCTGGATTGGGTTCTCTCTTGTTCTCGATTCTGATTACGCTTAAGACACCGGACTCCTCAGTTGATTTCAGCTGGGGATTTACTCTCGTTTTTATATTATCTCATGTGATTTTGGCGACCTTTTAGCGCCTTCCTCTCAACTTGGATCATTTTCTAGCTTCCTCTAAGTTTCAAAATATTTCTCTATCGGGGGCTTCATCGCGGAGAGGACCTTCCGCCTGCTATCACTTTTTTTCGGTTCTCTCCTTTTCCTCCGGGTCCTGAGCCTTTTTATCCCCTTGGTATTGTCTACCATTTCTTAATGATCGCGTTTGACTTGGTCATTGGGTCCCTGGGTCATATGGGGGTGGCTTCTGTCTTCTACAGTGGTTTCTGGGTTATCGGAATGACTTGACAAATTTGAAGTCGGTGGAGAGCTGGGGGTCCTTTTCGCCTATCTCGTCTTTGGTGACCTTGGCCTTATTGCCGAGGACCCAATGCACTATTTATGCTACGGCTATTTTTAGAAACTTTATGACACTTTCAAGGTTTTTTCGTTGGGAATTGACAAACCCTTGGGTTTGAATTTACTGGTGAGGTAATAAATGGGGCCTAGGCTTAACTTTTACGATTTACATTAATTGGCATTTTAACTTCAAACATATTACTTACACTAAATATTAACTGATCTAAACTATTAGGGGGCTTCCTCTAAATGACTCTACGTGAACTTTTCATAACGATACTTGTTTAATTGTGGATTCTGACCAGCCTTCGTTGGTTTAAAGTGGTATTTATTATATTTACCATTTCTTAAGTTATTATTATTATTATTATACATTGCATTTGATAGTTTTTTAATGACGGGACTAGTTTTTAATGTGAGATTATATAGACATGGTCAGCTTAACCTGCGACACACTTTTTGGAGCAATCAAGGGGACGTTACCTACAGACTTACTTCTTCCACCAGAGGCGCAATAGATAAAGATATATAGAGAGAGCGGGATACTTCAAATAGGGGTTTGACATAAAGGTTGGAAACAAATGAGCCAGCAAAAAAAACAACCCGGGACATCTATGGCGGTTACAAGGTTGCATAACACTCAGCACTCGGTCCGTCCCAAAGTCATTAAGTTGGAGAGAAAACGCCCGTACAAACACAACAGACTCAACATTCACAACCATCGTAACACAAACACAACAGACTCAACAAACAGAGCAGACGCGACAAACTCAACACCCACAACCGTCATTACATAAACTCAACATTCACACCCTAAACATAACCATTACAATAACGAAATATCCAATCAAACTGAGTTAAAACCGTCGCGACGGTGGGCGTTAACGGAAAAAAAACCATCCAAACCAAAACCAATCACAAATTAAACGCTCACCGTCACACGGTGGTTTTCCCAACCATTCGAGAAACTGCGAACGCAGAAATTTCGATTACCCTTTGCCCCAAAAATGCGAACACGTTCGCAGGCCTGACAGACAGACCCACAGACAGACACGGTGGTTGTATAACCCCTCCTAGGGGACTTAGTACCCTCGGAGAGGTAAATACACGAAAACTATTTTTTTTAAATAACTATAACGTTGACAAATTTATTTTAACCAAAGTTTGGAAGATCTTGACTAATCAAGAATTCGCAACAAAATATTTCATTATTTACCAATTAAGCGTTAAAAAAATTGCTGATATATCAAAATTAATATACTAACTTTTACTTTAGCCAATGGGTACAAGATGATTGAATGGTTGGTGGAATTCATATCTTTTTTTCTGAAATAATGTTTGTTACCATTACTATATAAAATATCATTTAGGCCATCCTAACTTCGGATATTGGCAGTAAGTATTCGAATCAATGAAAGGGAGACAAATAAAAAGTTTTACAAAAAGTATTTAAAACAAAAGTATTCACCTGTCTTTTGAAATTTATAAATTTTTCTTCTCGAATATGACTACAGGACTTTTAAATAGGTTAAATGATTCTAGTCTACGCATATTTAATGAAACTATCGAGTAGCGAACCAAAAATGAGCGCAAAGTAAAAGATTTATAACCGTGCTTCGTCAATACTCGGACATTATCAACAGGCAATTTTCTGACAAACGTTAAATGTAAATTAAGCAAATTTTAATTAGAATTTTTAAACGAGTAAATACTACAAAGTGCACGAGCATAGCTATTAGCGCTGTTTATTTTACATTTGCGCGTTTGAAATCTTTTTCCTGGAAAGCGATTTTCATTGTTAGTCGTCCGCAAAAAAAAAAGTTGTCATGGCAACAACTCTGTTGCTTCAGAACGAAGAAACAAAAATTTATGTCAATGGCTATTGGTATTCTAAAAACACCATTACATATTAATCGATAGTAAAATGATGAGATTCAGGGAGTCGCCCTTATTGGCCGATCAGGGTGTCATTAGGCCTATCAATTACTTTTTATCTCAGAAATTAAATTTTCAAAAATAATCCTATTCACTAACGAACTGATTACGTTGAAAATTTAAGGACTTGGTCTTAAATTTGACATCGCTGTGATTCTGACATTTTATTATTTTCGTTTAAAGTTATAACGTAAAAAGATATTTCTTCATCTATAGGCCTAGTTTAATTTTAGTCTAAAACAAATTAAAATGATTTAAATGGTTTTAACTTATCCAATTGATTCCTACTTCTTTGTCTTTAAAATACGCGTATTTGACATTTATTAACCGTAAGGGTGCAATGAATAAAAAGGCGCTTCTTTTTAGATCCACATCGAAATATATATCGAGGGGGATCTATTGCAATCGTCAGATAGTTGTAAATGTTGTTGCGGTTGTCGTCCTAAATTGCAACAACTTCCATATCTTTTTATTGGAGTGACATATCAACGCCGTTTCAGGAACACTTAATAGGGTTAGCGCTACATGGGAAACCAAGTTACGGGGGTTAAAATTAGTGAGCGGAGATTTAGTGGTTCCTATAATCCGACCCCCCTCGCGTCTGTTGCGAATTTTTAAGCAGCGTGTAATTTTTGAACCAAGTGACTTATCGTTTTAGTTTTTTTATATATTTTAAACATCCTTCAACCCTTTACATTCCATATCAGTTTCAGTGCCGTAAACTACTTAGAGGCCCAACTGTACCCCCTTTCCCGATTTTGGGCATTTTTCTAAAAACAAAGCAACGAGCAACGACTTAGATATCTGTTTATTGGAGTGACATATCAACTCCGTCTTGTTTCAGGAATACTTTATAGGGTATTAGGGTTACCGCTACCTGCGAAACCAAGCTCCGCGGGCTAAAGCTAGTTATCGGAGATTTGGTGGCCCCTATAAGCCGACCCCCCCCCTCCCGCATCTGTTGCGAATTTTTACGCACTGGTGTTTCAGAAACAATTAATAGGGTTACCGCTTACTGCGAAACCAAGTTCCGTGGGTTAAAATTAGTTAGCGGAATCGCTGACCAAAGTAACAAATAAGTGTAACACTCAACGTCTGACCAGAAGTGTGACGAGAAGAAATAAATAAGTGTGACACCAATTTTTTTTTAAAGATTCTAAATAAATATGGCGTGACAAATAAGTGTGACACTCAACGTCAGACCAGAGGTGTGACTGGAAGTAATACATAAGTTTGACACTAAATTCTAACAAAATCTGGCGATAACAATAACCTATTACCAGGACAGTTTTATATAAGTGTTACACTAAATATCTGAAAAATAAATCAAACAAAATATGCCCATATGTAAATATAACCAGGAGAGTTGTAAATAAGTGTGACAAAATATTTCTAAAAAAATATGGCCATAAGTAATATAAGTGTGAAACATTCTTCGCGATTTCTGTTCGGGTTTATTAAAATATTCTTAAATAAGAATATTTTAATAATCCTGTACATAAATCAATATTGATTTATGTACAGGGTTATTAAAGATTTTACCCGTTCACCGATGCTGCCAAAAATCAGTGTCCATGTACGAATAAATCGCACGAACTCCGTGATTTCTCCCACACTTTTGGCCCAAGCCGCGGGTTGGATCCTGGGGGGGGGGGGGGGATATTTTGGTCGTCTTTTGGGGAACTTCGAGGCGAGGCTGAGGGCTGTGTGGCAGAGAAGAAATTCTATTTCTATACATTATTGACGGACCTGCCTAATTTTAGGAATAGAGATCGGCGGAGCAGATAAATTAACTGGCAAAATTTCAATTAATCATAAAAATTGCGGTTAACCGTTTATCCGTGGATATTATCCATGGACAAAAACGATTTAATATGGGAAAAAACCAAACAAACGGTTAATTGTTATCCAAACGCCGACCTTTATTTAGGAATGTAGGGTTGTGGGAAGGAAATAACTTTTCCCCATGTGATGTGTCCCACGTTAAATTTATCCTTTCGATGTGGATCTAAAATTACTGTAATTAATTCATTATTTATCATATAATAAACAGTTTTTAATATTTTTTTCAATAATGATAAATAAACAACGTTTAGCTAGCAGGTTATGTTTTCAAGGATAGACAAACCCTTTGCCATGGTAAGCCGAACGCCACGTCTCTTTTCAAAGTTCAGTTCATGCCCACGGCCGCACGCCGGACAATCAACCCGCGTGTTATACAACCCCGGTTCAACGGATTAAGGACACAGTCGTCTTCGGGATTTGATCACGGTTGGCTCTGACTGAAAAAGTTAATCAACTTAAGTAAAGAGGTCCCGGGGTCTGACTGAAAAAGCCAATCACCTTAAGTAAAGAGGTTTTGGGGTCTGGCTGAAAAAGCTAATAACCTTAAGTAAAGAGGGTTCGGGGTCTGACTGAAAAAGCCAATCACCTTAAGTAAAGAGGTTTCGGGGTCTGACTGAAAAAGCCAATTCGATCCTCTCGGGATAAAGTGGTTAAGACCAAGGACCGTAGATACAGGGACGAGAAAGCAGGAAAAAAATTCCGATTTTAAACGTCTTCATATTCACGGGGAGTTAGATGTAAACAAACCGCGGCCATTGTTACGACGTGGTTCACCATGGACAGTATTATTGTAATTAGTTTTTACAATTTGGATGTTAAATTAAAAATAAAACTACGAGCGTAAATAAAAAAATGTCCATTTGTTTTGAACACTTAAGCCTCGTCACGAACCGCTAAAATTAGGTGACCGACATTTTTTTTGTTTACAACTAACTCTCCTTGCGTTTAGGTCGTTTTAGGTGATATATTCCAACAGAGGCCCCCAATAGACTTTCTCGTCCTTGTTAAGACCCAGTTTCGTTACTGCTTCCCGCTCCTAAGATCCCACCACGACGCGTACCGTGAAAGTTGTTCTTCTAAAAAGCTGTATAGATTCTATTATCTATAACTATGTCTTAAAGTTTCTCCTTTTATTTATTTATTTATTTGTATGTCATCTTTAACTATAAGTCTTAAAGTGTGTCCTTTTATTTATTTATTTACATGTATGTCTGGTCATGTAACTAAAAACTCGAGAACGGTTAGCTCTAGAGCTTTGTAATTTTTTCTCGACTCACAGGGGGAGAGGGAGAGAGGGACGGAAGGGGCGGGGATGGCGATTGTGGCTCCCCCTGTCTCCCGTGCCGACCCTTTGCTTCCCTTGGCTCCTCTCTTGAGTTCTTTGCGCCCGTCCCGACCTTTAAACTTTTTTAACGGGTTAGTGTGAAATTCGTGGAAGGGCAGTTAGTGTGAAAGAAAGGGACTTCGGAGAAGAGGAGGTTTAGTTGCGAATTTTAAGTAGTTCCGGACTTTTTGCAACGCTGGTTACGTGTGTTACGTTTTTACTACACGTGTGGCGTTTTTGCTACGCGTGTTGCGTTTTTGCTACCGCGTTTACCTTTCTTATTCATTAAAACTAAGACCCCGCGTGAAGCCGGGTATTAATTATAGTTTGTAAATAAACTTTGCCGGATAAAATATACTAAGCCTCGTTCTTTTTACCCGCGACAATTGAAGCAAGAAGTAAACCTAAGGAGAATTGACCCCTACATCCATTGACAAACTACTGCGCATTATTTCTCAAGTAAAGCTATTGTCCAAACAGATATGTTTCCTTCAACTCCCGATCCAACTATAAAACGGATGTGGTATTGTAAATCCACTTTTACCACAGCTGCCATGCTAAATGTTAAATTGCCCAACCCTGTGTCTCCTTATATCCACTTCTTCCATTTCACTCTACCATAGTAAGTTTTATTTTGGTTGATATTATCTCCGAAACAAATTGAAGCTAAGGTTTTCGTTTATACACTACAGCTTAACGCACATCAAAGTGAATATCCGATTGTGTCAATCCGGTGTATAAGAACCATTGACAACGGGATTTTGACGCATCTTACCTAAGGAACTTCGCGAATTCATAATTCTTTATAGTGGCAAAGACTAGGTGGTCAAATTAATGTTTTATCGTGAAAATAACAAAATATTTTAAAGCTTTAACATTGATGGACAATATATATAT
This sequence comes from Leiobunum rupestre, assembly GCF_980474605.1. NCBI lineage: Eukaryota > Metazoa > Arthropoda > Arachnida > Opiliones > Sclerosomatidae > Leiobunum > Leiobunum rupestre. The sequence goes on along the minus strand of NC_143392.1, from coordinate 51,480,522 downwards.
ATATATAAAACCAAATTTATTTTTTGATATTTATGAATTTCGAAATATGGTATTAATGTAGCGTACATAGTTTTTAAATACACTTTACGTCCCACAAAACCATGTAAGTTATTTCAATTAAAGATTTGGTTTTTGAAGCGAGATAGTGACAACTGCTGTGTAATAATTCGTTGATCTCCTTTAAACTGTTTTATTCTACAAAACACAACTATTCTATTTTATTCTTACGTGATTTCAAAAAGGCTTTTTTCATTTATTTTGTTGGTTTCTACCAATTACATTTTTGTGTGCCAGCGAAAATAATGGAAGGTGCTGAAAAACAGAAACATTTAAAAGCGATTACCATATATAAATGAAGCACTTTGATAACTTTTAAAATCAAGAAAATAGCATTAAATGTTATATTACATCCTCCTATTTAGCTTTATGCCCATAGGCAATATAAACAGTTTTTTCAAAGACCAGTTCCAGATCGATGCAGGTTCGAGCCTGTAGATAGAAGCCTATAGAGAGAACGGACAAATACCAACATGTTTGACAGCAGACGTCGAGGGAAAGGTTCTCTTATCACTCATTCTTTTTTTAACTTACTTAGGTATTTTAACATATGTAATTACTATTTTCGAAGATTCTCCCTTGAAAAGTTGTACAGCAATAAGGTGTAAATAACGTCATAGTTTGACCAGTTCTACGTATACCTCCCATACCTTCTTCAAAAAGATCAAAATTTAAGCGAAGCTGAGTTTCGTCAGCTATTTGACTTTGGTCATTGGTATGTTAACAGATTAGGCGTTGATCTACGTTTCCGTAACCATCACAGTAACAATCACGCAACAAGTGTTAGGTCTCACCAACTGCAGTTGCGCTTTAACGTGTCGTCTGCATTGTTGGGGATTAATAATAATAATAATCAGCTAGGCTAATACCCACGGCACCACCTTAGGCCTAAGTCATCAAGCGACTTTTGAAGCCTTTATTTCAGGTGGCCTAAATTAAATTATTTCCAGTGTGAAATATCGTATTTCAAAATCCCGTACACATTTTTGATGAATGTCTGACCCCTTGATCGTATCGCTGTGTACTGCACAATGCTAGTATGTTAAATCCGCGGAACTTCAACTATTGAATTACGATCTTTTCTTTTGATAATAAAGTTCTTTCAACTTGGCTTATTGTTTCGCTGGATATTAGACCTTGTTATTGTGTCATTGCGTGGATTTGAAATAAGCGTCGTTACCATTCTAGAGTAAATAAATTTTGTTGCTCTTCGGTTTTTCTGACAACCCACTTATTTTGGTGGGTCACTGGTTTTGCTAGGATTTTAATTTTGAGGGGCAAATTAGGGCAAATATTTCCATGACAGGGGCGTAGTTTCTTGTTGAAATAATATTAATAGTAATTGTTTTTGTCCGAGGGTGCGAAGCGAGAAGAAACATTTTTGACCACTTCAGCTATTTATAGAAAGAAATATTGTTATTAAAAAGAAACTGAATGTTTATAAAGGTTTAGAGCCAGCAGATGAGGTAAGGATTTTATTGTAAGAGTAACGCTCAATAAGTTGTATTAAGCCAGAGGTGCGTAGAAACGACGATGTTTCAACCAAAACTTATTTAAAACTCAACGAGTCACTCCTATGAATGTTTAAGTAAATTAAAATTTTAAAAAATGTATGCTTTTTTCAACAGATCAATACTCTAGTTTTTAGAGACTCCTTAACTTTTCAACTAAACATAAAATAAACAGAATATACAGAGAATAAGAGGCGTGATAAAAATAAATAAATTCTAACACTTTCAGATAATTCAAAATTATCCCGCACTGTATTTTCTAAGACGTTTGCCTCAATTTGAAATTGAAAATCAAAACTTTAGTTAAAGGGATAATGAAATAGTTAAATGACCTACTTGTCTATTCCGCCTCCAAAATTAAGTATAATTCCGATTTTTCTTTCGTTGGAATTATTTAATTTTAATTTAAAAAAATTAAAAACAGTGATATCGTCCGGAAAAATTTGAGCCTAACGAATCTGAGAAATCCGCTGTCTTTTGAGTTTCCCGCAGATAGGTCCAACTTCCAATCAGATGGCTACTTAAGACTTTATCTCAAGCCATCTGATTGGAAGTTAGACCTATCTGCGGGAAACTCAAAATACAGCGAATTCCCGAAACGCGTTAGGCCTGAATTTTTCTGGAAGATTTCACTGTAGTTATTATTTTTGAAAAAATAGAAATAAAATAATTCCAATGAAAGAAAATCGAAACTATACTTAATTTTGGAAGCAGAATAGACTAAAAGTAGGTTACAATTTTATTATCCCTTTAACATTAAAAACAAAATTCAAAAACTTATATTAACCTCAATATTTTTTTCGTTTATTATATGTTTTTAAATTCCAAATAACCAAATAAACATTTAAACCAAATTGGTTTTCTAGATATAATATAAAATAAAAGTGAAAATCAAATGAGTATTTTGTGCTACTTCCTAGTAGAGAGTTGAAAGACAAACAAAATTCCATGGCAATTGTTTTAGGTTGAATAGTCACTCTCGTCATAGGGTCCTAAATTGGATCTACGACTTGCTTTCCGTCCTGATTGTCCTAGTTGTCTTGGACGTTCATCCTTCGTAGATCTGTCTGATCTACCCCCGTTTCGGTCTCCAGAATGTTTTAGCCATTCTTTAATCGATTGCTCAATGTCATATTCTCTGGCCATTTTCAGCTTAGTATTTTGCCTTAAAAATATTTAAATTGTTGAGATTGAAATAAAATTAAAATAATATCTTGTTAAAAACAAATTATGAGCCGTCGCAGATGGAGATTCTTCATAGCAATTTAACTATTGATACAATTCCAATTCATCTGCAGTGCCAGATTGCGGGATCAAGTGTTAACTAAAATTCGTCTGCTAGTATCTCCTATCTTTCTGCCACCCCAGCCTCGTAAAACAATCACCTGAAATACGTGTTTTCTATGAACTAAAAATCATGCGATATTATTAAATATACCCGTAATTTATTACGGCCTTGCTTCTTTTAATTGGACAAATACTGTACAGTTCAAAAACATCCAATTTATCTTCAGAGTCAAACGGCAACGAAGGGAAGTCTGGTATATTAGTAACCGTTGGATCGTCAAATTTTTGAGAAATGGCTTTAAAAACCTTTTCCATTTGAGCTTTAAGGTCAGAAAGCATAAGTAATACAGATTTCTGAAATTTATCTACAAAGAGAAAAAATTATGCATTTAATTAATAAAAGAAAAAGCAACGTAATAATTTACCATTAGGAATAATGAAATTTTTGTTACGAATTGGTAGGTTTGTTTCATTTATCAATGACGAACCAGTTGGCGTAGTACCACATTCATTGTCACTTGAACCTTTGAAATCGAAATTATTTTTATAACAGTTCAGGAATAAATTATTTAAATTTTAAAATTAGATTTATCAGTATTTTGATTAATTATATACACTTGGAATTAGAAAACCTAAAATTTTATGAGGTATTTACCGACTGCTTTCTGCATGATTTGCATATTGGATTTCACTCTAATGCTTTCTGTATTTCTGCTTCGAGTGACGTTTACTTCACTGTTGTGGTTATAAAGTTTGAATGTAGTAACGAAATTCCGATTATGTATAGATTCGGTTTAAAGGAATTACCAGAAGTTACATCGAAAATCTCGAAGGTTTGAGATTCCATTGGTGGAGGACTAGGTGACGTTCCGGGTGGAGGAGTACGAGACTTTCCGGGTGAAGGACTAGGTGCCTTTTTTTTATTTCGTGACCCCCTTTATGGGGGCGGGCAAGAAATTTTAGGTTTACTCAATAGTGGAACAAATAGATGGTTAGCTAGTAGTGCGCGTAAAGGCGGGAGAGAACCATTCGACATTGTAGAGAGGTCTACGGGTAACCTCTCAGAAAGAGAAGTGGTGGAGAAAACTTTAAATCTGTCACTTCGTAGTGGTCGCAATCCCGAAGAGCAGTATCGCTTAACCTATAAAAAAGTTCTGCGGAGAAAACGTAGAAAGATAATAAGAGGAAGGTGTATTTTCTGTTAGAATTTCTAGAGAGTCCGACGAAGTAACCTCTAAATGAAAAGGTATGGATAAAAAGAAAAAGGGAAACAGTTGACTAGTAGTGGTGACAAAGTCCCACTTCCAGGTTAAAATAACGCAGAGCAGTATCGGTTAACTTTAATTTGACGGCACGGTACGAGAGACAAGACAGAGCTGCCGTCGGAAGGGGATAATACGAAAATTGTCTTCCCCCTTCCCGTAAAACATTCAGAGTCAAGGTTCGTCCCATGAAATTTGTACACAACACAGACTGCGATAGTATGGCGTGTTAAAAGCCGTGTATGGCCAGAAGTAATAAATAAGTGTGGCACTTTCATATCGAAGCCGTGTTTGGCCAGAAGTAATAAATTAGTGTGGCAACTAACTTATCGAAGCCGTGTATGGTCAGAAGTTATAAATAAGTGTGGCACTTTCATATCGAAGCCGTGTACGGTCAGAAATTATAAATAAGTGTGGCACTTACTTATCGAAGCCGTGTATTGTCAGTAGTTGTAAATAAGTGTTTATCTTACTGTTCAAAACCGTGTAAGGTCAGAAGTAATATTTCACTCAAATTCAAGGTTTATTACCAATTCATGATTTTCTGCTACCTGCTTAAAGGGATAATGAAATCGGAAAATACAGTACCTTCAAACTATTCAGCTTTCAAAACTACATATTTTTCCAATTTACAGTCATTAGAAAAAATGTAAACTCAAATTTTAAGAAAATAAAAACTACACCGAAAAAAGCAGACGCCGCCAACGCGAAATCGCCGTGTGTTTTGAAAATCCCGGAATCTGTACGGACGCCCAATTAGAGGCGACTTTTGAAGTTAAAACGTCGCTTCTCGTGAGTTTTATGAAGAACAGCGTGATCTAAAATATAGATAGCGCAATGAAACAAACGAAAATGGTTCATGACATCTTCTCTTAATATATCAATTATTAAAAGAACTGGCCCAGTGTCGAGGGGCAGGTCACTTCCATTTTGGGTGCGACTTAATCATAGTAAAATGATTAAATCAGATTAATCGTTATTAAATCAGGGTAATCATGATTAGAAAATCTAATCAAGATTATAAATATAATCACGGTTTAATCAATCTAATCACGATTTAAACTAGATTTAATCAATCTAATCATTATATCATCTTCTTAATCATGATTTAATCATTCTAATCATGATCTGATCTTCTTGATCATGATTTAATCATTTTAATTAAATTTAATCATTTGACTCACGATTTAATCAATATAATCGGTTGAATAGAGATTTTATAACTAAAATCAAAAATAAAGTACGATAATTTAATATTAATTATTAATATTGATGGTTCTATCGCAATTGTGTTTGATACTCGATCTAAATTTCTAATCGCGATTTTATCAAACTAATCACGATTTAATCATGAATAAATAAGATAATCATTAAATCACGATTAATCATGATTTAGTCAACATAATCGTGATTAAATCTAATTTAATCAAAATAATCACGATTAAATCGGATTTAATCTTTTGAGGTGTGCGTCGTTAATTCCAGCGATCTAAATATTTAAGTGTTCGACGTTTGCGGGCAAATTCCTTTGGAATATACTGACGACAGCAATCTAGTTATCATTTAGAACTGATAATAAATATCTCTCGAGCCTTACCGTTAAATCTCCACTCAAAAAGCCCTGTAATATTTTTTGGTTACACCCAGACACATAAGGTGCATATTATTAGAGATCGGCGTTTGAATAAGAAATTATCCAATTATTTAATTTTATTCATAACCGCAAATTATCCAATTATTTAATTTTATTCATAACCGCAAATTATCCAATTATTTAATTTAATTCCTAACCGCATATTATCCAAAAAATCGTTATTTATTCGTATAAAATTTTCATCAAAAACAATTAACCCAACATTTTATGGTTAATCGAAATTTTGACGGTTAATTTATTTCGGAGAATATTGAGTAAATCATTAACTGTGACATTGTTAACTTTATGATCCAGGGCCCAATTTATAATATCTAAATTTATATCAGGCGTTTCATCTTCATCATCACTCAAGCTCTCAGAATCAGATGGAAAAGGGGAGATAGGAATAGAGACACTTGATTTAGATGTATCGTTACTCTTGGTTGAAATATTGTCAAATGCATTACGTTCAAGCAAAGAGATATTTTCATTTGAAGAACACGTGATAAAACATTATCTACAAGATTAGAGATTGGCCCTTGAATATTTATGTCTACGATATTATTATTTAAAAGATATATTTCGTAATCATCAGCTTCTACTCTTTTTAAAACACTACTTATATAAGAATTCCTTTATCTGCGTTTAGACATCATTCTAAACAATTCTTCCATTTTTTACTCTAGCTCTATTTGATTATTCAATAATTTTTCTAGGCACATACGATTGCACAAATATGAAATAAAAATTAACCAATCTAATATATTTTCCTAAGAAAACTAAAATTGACTTGGGTAGAGATCTAAGTTAAAGGTTAATTGAAAATAACCAATTATATTCTATAAATTTGTCCAGTATAACTGGTTTAGGTCGACAACTTTGTAGTACAATAAAGACGCTAACGGCCAAGGCTTATCAATTTGAAATTTTTTTTCTACTTTACCTTTTGATTTGAGCTTCAATAGTAATTCTTTGTCAATCAATTAATCATAAAATAGCATTTTCATAATATCTCAAACAAAACTAATCATATGCTTAGCGATTAATGTTGATAGAATTAAGCAAATGGCAAACCAAAATATACGATTGAGACTCGAGAGACAGCATGCTGACACCATGGATTATATAACCTTACAGGGATAGTTCTGTCAGGTAAAATGTTTGCTCCAGACGCACCCTGGTGACCAAAATGGTCAACACCGGAAATTTCTTATTTTACCGATACACGGGGGTAAAATTTTCCGAGGGGTGAGAAAAAACGGTTTGGTTCTGTCGTCTGCATTTTAGGGCTTTGTGAAGACATAGATTCCTTTATGTTACACGTGTGCCTCTGATTTCACCTACAAATTTACTATGTTTTCATCAAATACCTACGAGGTTTTAGGGATTCCATGCTCAGACAATAACACTGAAAATTTTTCATCAGGTAAATATTTTTAAATTAGTTGTTTTCTAATTTTTGAAGTGGTAAGGCAAGGCTTAACATAAAAATGTACATCTTATTTTCAAAGATAATGAAGAGGAATTTGAATGGGGAAATATTGCTCTACAATTTGTCATCTCCATCAACAGCGATTACTTTACCCAATCTTTTCTTAATACGTGTAATTCTTCCCTTTAATTTATATACCGCAGTCTTTGTGGATTTCAAATGTGTAATGAGACCTTCTTTGTCCATATTCTTGAAATGTGTGAGGCTTTGATCATTTTTTTCTTGTTCCGCCTTAATGTAACTTTGAAACCAGCCCTTTGTTACACGCAGTAAAAACACAGAGACCTCTTTTCATTTAGTTCTATTAAGCTGCACCTTTCACTATGGACTCCACCAGATATTGAACTGAAAAATCCATTAGCATTATTCCGATTCTTAACATTGTTCACAAACTCATCCTCGGAATTCCCTTTACATGTTTTCAATTTATCCAGGACATTTATTACAGATAGAAGATCAGTAGCGTTCCTCGCCTCTTTTGGAAGTGATCTAAGAACAGCGAAAATCGTTATAGGTTTTCCTACAGCTTTGTACGTGACCGTAAATTTGCGATCAATGGCTAAACCGAGAGTAAAACAACACGACTCATTTAATTTTTGCATTTCAAATCCATTCAATGTGTGAGTAATTCATCGGCACGGAGAATTTTTGGAACACTGATTCAATATCTTCTGGCGCTACGTCATTATTCTCAGTAACAACTTGTTGTGGTTGAATTTGGTCTACTACCGAGTCCAGCTGCATACTGTTTATGGCTTCAGTTTCTTCCGTTAGAGTTTCTGAAATATCTGTTACCACCAGGGCATGAAATAAGCACAGGACACTGGAAATTGTCCGATAAATTTGGCAAATGTCCGATAACTTTTCAAAATTTTAGGGGGGTCATTGGACATTTGTCCGATAACTTTTTCAATAAACTGGTAATGTTTTTTTCTAAAAAATAAAAATATTAACAATTATTTTACAAAAAATATGAGGAAGTTCAGAGTTACTGAAGATGATATTTGATAGTTTATTCTGTAACTGTGAGTCTGTGCTGTGGCTGTGCTAAATAGAGAGGGATGGCCACCTGGCGGGTAGTGGCGGCCCGGGGATCTGGTGACCAGGGAAGATGTGTTGAAGCCTCAAGTGCAGAAGCAGAAAGAGGCTTCAGCATTATGAATAATATAAAAACCAATAAGCGCGTTAGTATTTAAGTCAATGTATGACTATTATTTGGCATGGTCCTTCCATAACAGATTTTCAGTCAGAAAAATGTATTAAACAGTGGTGCAAAGAAAAAGGAAGAAGACTTGCCTGTAAAAATTAGTTCCTATATTTATCAAAACTAACTTTGCATAGATCTCATTTTAAATAAATATTGAAATTGTTTTTCAAGTGTTTTTACTCATTTTTTAAGTGGGGGGGGGTCATTGGACAATGTCCAATAAAATTTTGGAAATGAGGGGGGGGGGGTCACTGGACAAATGTCCGATAACTTTAATTTCTTATTTCCTGCCCTGGTTACCACCGCCATTACATTAATAGGATGTTGAGACAAAGCTTTTTCTTCAACTTTGGCTTGTTCTTGTGGTATAGGTAATACTACCTTATGAATTTCTTGTGAGCTACGATTACTAAATTCGTCAACTTGGGCTTGTTCTTGTGGTATAGGAACTAATACCTCCTGAATTTCTTGTAAGTTATGACTACTAAATTGCAATGTGGAAGTTGAAGCTACTTGAAGTTTACTTTTCAAAATTGATACATAATCATGGAAGTAATGTTTTTTATATTAGATGATGTAATACCTTAAAGGAGTATGTAACTTACGTTTAAATGGACAGGATCAGGGAAATTTTCACTTGGGCCTTTTCCCCCAACGAAATGCTTCGAACAAAGTTAGGTGTTGTAGCTCACACGTTCAATAAGGTAATCATCTCTTCCAAACCATTTCAACCATCGTGTTCATTGTTCTAAACATATTTTTGGCTTTGGAAAAGGGTAAAACACAACGTCTTTCATATAATCTTTCGCGTTGTAACGGGAATCACTATTGAATCCTTTATAAACACATCGTTTGATGCGCGGCATGATGATTCAATTGTTGTAAGCACTAGGCCTACTTTTCTGTTAACTCACTTTTATAGGAATATACTTTTCTTTTAAAGTACTAAATTTGTTACAAATAACTGCTTTATAAACGGTATAACATAAAACCACTAATTTATATAAAAAATTCACGAATAATGTATCCTAAAATGACGATGATATTTCCGAAGAACCAAATAAAATAAATATGTTTAAAAATTAAAATTCAAAACGACGTTCTTGAGAAATTCGCCAAACTTTACCACTAGATGGTACAAATTCCATATTTCAAGTTCCGGATTTGTATCGGTAAGGGGTAAAATTGAGGGGATGAAAAAAAACCGGCAGCCTTGTTTGATACAAACGAGTTCCATATGCTAAAGGCGTACAGAGTATGATGTGAACTATCCCTGTAAGGTTATTTAATCCATGCTGACACGGCTGACGGCTGCGTAAGCTAGGCTGTGTTGACGGACCCCCCGAAAAATATTCCGTTCGGTTGGTTGTTAAGAAGCGTTGCTAGAAAAGTCAAATATATAATTGTGTTAAAGGCTATAAATATAATGATAATTTTAAGTCAAGTCATTTAAGAGTCCATGGTCAAATTAGCTTTTACCCAAAACTTTTGGCGGGAATTTGAATAGTAAATATTAGTATAGCACAGTCTCTCTGTACAGACTATAGACAGAATGAGGTTCAACCCTGGAGATTCATAATAAAAATACCGACCTACTATCGCCGGTACCAAAATCGGTAAAGAATATAGCTATAATGAGGAATGTGCGGACTTACCGAACATCATTCGGCCAACAATTATGAGATAACAAAAACTGAAGTGACGATGTTTTTGACCAAATTTTGAACGTGCAATGACTGCCGGATATAAAGACTACAATGCAGATATCGAAGACTTACATTGCGACAGTCGGGTGACTGTCTGGTGCCAGACCCAACGCAAGATGCGTGTAACAATTATTTGAAAGGGTGGCCTATTTTGGACAATTAAAAGACTCATGGACTCTTAGCCAACTCTATTCCGGAGCCCATGTGCTACTGGGGTTAACATTTTTAAATAACTAAATGGTTAATGAATAAATTAAAGGAAAGTTCCAGATTTTGTTTTAGCTCTTAAGCATAATATCGAAGACGGTTTCGAACAAGGAAATTGACTATTAAAAATTAAAAATGATCGATGCAATTAAAATTATTAGCATAAAACTAAAATTTACGGGCGTCGCCATTTTCATATAACGCGGGCTCTCAGGTCGCAGCATTCTGATTGGCTCTAGTTCCCAGCGGTAATAATTTTACTGTATAGCAGGATTAATTCTACAGATAACCAATGGTGAAGCTTGGCTTACCCCACATGACCAAAATAGTAAAATGCTTAGTTTGTTTTGAGTGTTTACCTCGGTTTTTGTTTACATAGTTATGGCAGGGCGACTTAATCCTTATGATTTAGACCCTTTATATACCGATTCAGAATTAGAATTGATGCAAAATGAGGCAATTCAGGAAGAAAATGGACGAAAAGTCTGCATAGAAAATATTTTTAACATTGACGAGGTAAAAACTGACTGCCAATGTGAAAACTGTATACCATTGTGGTTAGGCCTTGGCAATAACGATATCATTATGGAAAATTTAAAACAGTATCTTACTCATCAAGACATAAGTGGTGGTGTTATCTGTTGTAAACGTGTTAACAGAATAAGTTTGTTTCTACAGCAGCACATTCCAGCGAACCCGTCAACCTGTATTACATTGTTTCAGGGGTTTACGAATTTGGTTATAGATAGGCTTTCTCTAGAAACTGGCTATAGAAGCTATATGCACAACAGGAGACGACCACCACCACCAGTAAATTTAGCAAACCAGTAAGAATAAAAAAATACTTAATGTGTAACTAAATTAGTGCAAATTTTAAATTTAATTGATAGGTCATATAGGTATGCGGCTTATCGTACTTTTAATCACATGGTATACCACAAATTGGGAAGAAATGCTAGACGTATCATTCCGTTATGTGTACTTCTAAAAATTAGGAGAGAATATCCCGAAGAAAGTGCAATTAACTACACAGGTTACAAACCGGTTGCTGAAGTATTAGCGGCATGGGATTAAATGGATAAAAACCTCCCCTATGGTTAAAAATACTTATTTAAACGTGTAACCTTAATCAGAAATAACCACCACTGTGATATAAACGGTTTAGTTAGATGTTAGCATGCGGTTTTTACATTTAATTATTTATGTCAAAATATCACCTTAGTTCATTTTTACTCATTTTAAAATATCAAACCTGAAAATTAAGTTAACACCAAATTTGTAAACTCATGGAAACTTACTAACAACTTTTCACTCTATGGCATTTCATGTTAAAAAATGTAAACAAACTCACGGTTAAATTCATAATTTCATTTGAGCTAGGTTTGGTATGTTTGAAATCTGATTATTTCATTATTTCAAATATTTTCAATACAATTTTTGGTTCATATCTGACTGGCCTCATTTTGTAACATTTCTTCATTCTGAAAGGGATCCGCAACCTGCGTTTCAGATATTTGCAAAAAAAAATTATAATGGGACTACGAAGTAGGTGCGAAGCTACATTTTAAGTTATGTTCTACTTAATTAATGACTCATTGGCAAACTATATAATCATTTATTAACTGGCTTGTTAATACTTAAATATCTATATTGTTAACGTACAAACAATGAACAATGCAATATCACCTATATCGAGATGTCCCGCGCACCCATATATCGTAAACACCTTTTACCGGGCAAAGTATAATAAAAAGCGCCAGGCTGTGGCGCCATCGCGTTACAACATTTTTATTGAGACGCGCGCGTTATTCAAATTTTAGACCTTAACACTACATAAGAGTGGAAGTGAAACAAATTAATCGTACCGATAAATTCAAATGTGCAATGTAGGTTGCAAATCTCTTTAAAAGTACAGTAATTGAGAGCAAAAGTATATATTTAAATTTTTTTAATAATTTACCATATAAACCAATTAAGTTTTATCCCAGCTTCAGAAATGTATGTTATTTTTAAAAATATAATTTTAATAAATTTCAATGTAGTCGACGTCTTTTTGCTGCATTTCTCAATTCTTTTTTCTCCGGTCTTAGTATAGGAGCAATATTCTTCGGGAGCACTTTTATTAGTTCTTCACTCGTAGCTTCTCCATTAGTTTGCCTCTTTACAATATTTTCCATAACTGTAAGACTTTGGCTCTTTCAGCGGTCTTGCATTCCATTCATTCGTGGCTTTGGAGAAGAAATATACAAAATCTTCTTTAGTTTGGCTTTCTACTATCTCCGTTTGTATTTCAACAAGATTTTATCTGCCTACATTATGATTGTGGTCTAATATTGTCAAAATTATTCTTGCCTCCATGATTGTATAAGCAAAGTCATATTGTTTTGAACAGTACTTGTTCATTAAACTATGGAATGACTCAAGCGCAGACGTATGGGAAAAATTATTAACTTGTTTCAAATCTTTTAGTAACGGTTTGTTATTAATAAGTTTTACTACATTATTGTAGGCTGCACTGTTGGGTTTATTCCACTTTCTCCTCCTTTCTCCATCCTGAGTTAACCTAGCGGGACCACATTCTGGATACTTTTTAAACTGAGAGAAAGTGTGCTTATTAATTATGTGATACTGAAATGATTTCCACATTTCAATCAACATTTCTGGGTCATTTTGACATTTCTCCGAGCAATACCACAAATGTCTGGAAAGTGCTTTCACCCACGGCTGTAGATCTTCGTTACATTTCAATTTGGCCATTGCCCTAATTTTTTTACCAACTCCTTTCGCCAGATGCCAAACGTCGAATTGATGATCTATTAGTGGGTGCTCATTCCGTAAATAGGCTATGATTTGAATATGGTGATCTGTCGTTAATTGATCAATCTTTACCGTACCTTCCATGCGATTTAGACATTTCTTTAGCACTAATAATTCCATGTTGGTTGATTTGAATTCTACTTCTGTTTTTTGGATAAGTTCAAAGTGTACACCTTAACTCGTTATTTTGACACATGAAAGAGTAGGTACAGTAGCGGGCACTGTGGCCGGGACTATCACAACGACCATCCGCTGACAACTTAACCTCTGGACTAGTTTTCAATTCTTCTAATATTGTTTCTTGCTCCCTTTTCCAAGTTTCTTTTATTTCGGGAACTAGAATATTCTTCTGTATGCCATAGAAAGTTGTCTTCCCAATACCCTTTAATCCAAAAAATTCAAAGAAGGAGTTAAACCTGTGAAACGTCCCACCACTTAGTAAAACTGTTGCGGTAATAAGTAAATTTCCAGCGGGATTTCTTCCGATGAGAGGTTGTGATTTCCAGGTATTTAGATGACCGTTCAAACAATAAAACTTTATAGTTACAAGGCTACCTTCATTTTGAGATTTTTCACCGTCTGAAATATCCACTGGACTTGAACATCCATCATGGTCACACATAACTTTCGATAAAAGTTTGTCCAATTGACTTTCAAATACTATATACTTTCGTTCACGCACTAAAGTCTGTGGTATTAAATCTCTTTTTAATTCTTCTAAAACCGCTTTAGGGGAAAGTGTGTGGTCATCTGACTCCTCACAGCTAGGTTCGTAGAATGAAAGCTTGTCAAATTCTGTATCACTTTGAGAAGATGATATATTAGAAGGACTACTACAATAGCTTTTTGGCGTTGATTGAAGTATATGGTTACACAATGGATTACAGACTGGACTATTTTCCACGTTGTTTTGATGTGATTGAAATATATGTCTGGAGTATGAATGGTCACGAGGCACATGAACTTTTAAACTATCTGTTAACGCTTTCATTTCTTCACAAATTGTCTGTGGAGTACAAGTATCTGTGCCAAAATCTACAGTTTCCAAAACCATTTCTTCACACTGCACACCTACAGAGTGCACGACTCGAGAATCACTACTAATGTTACTTGAGTTCGCTGTAGGGGCTGTAGATATTTCTAAATCATCACCCTCATTGACCAGTAGCTCTTCACTCTCATCATTCTTTGGTGTTGCACTCTCAACTTTGGACACCAGAAAAGGCGTTGGAATCGAACCAAAGTTCAATTTTGTATATGTTTTATTTTTTTTATCTTGAAGAACTCGAAAACACTCTTTGACAAAATGCTTTCCACAAACTCGGTAAAGGTTATTAGGAAAATCAGGCTTTTTTAAAGTGCCTGTTTCATACCCAGCTATAGCAGTTTCAATTTTGTCTTTTGCTGATTTCTTAGCGTGTTTGACCCATTCTTTAGTTAGCTCTACATTTTTTACTAAATCAGGAAGAGTAAAATATTTTACATTTGGTGTACGACGACTATTATTGTCACAACCGTTAATCATACAGCTTGGCATTTTGAAATAGATATGCGACCTAATAGCTCTTTCTATAAATAATATATTCGCATACATGTATAAAAACTGTTATTTTTTGAAGCGCGCGCTTTCGAATATTTCCGCGTAGAGGGTCTCGTGCGTCTTCGCGCGAGCCGAAAAAAAAACAAAATATGCGCGCGCTCTCTAACTTTAACTGTACGATGAATCTAACGTAATCATGTGACCTCTCGTATTTTATATAACGAGCTATTTAGGCCCCCTAACTTTTTATCTCGATATTAGGCACCAACTAGGCCCACTAACTCAATGACAACTACGAAAAAAATTGAAAACAGAAACCACGTGATCCAAGGAGCTATCCTTCTATTGGCTAATTCTAGAGCCAATCAGGGAGCTGCGACCTGAGAAGCTTTCAACTTAAATAAAATGGCGGCTATTACGAACATGTAACTAAAAATAAATAAATTTAATTTTAAGTTTAATTAATTTTTTTCTCGCCAATTTTTAGACATATCTAAGCCCGTCTAATATTTTAAACAACAAATTAATATAACCTGAACCTTTCCTTTAAGTGAAGTCATTTAATGAAATTGCCCATTTTGGCAAACGTTTCGGTAAAATGATAGTGATAGGAAGTACGATTTGATCTAGCTTCGGTAAATCTTTAAAGTTGGGGCATTTTTAAGCAGGTTTACGTTTAGTGTTTGTTTATTTTGAAAGTATTAACAAAAACATCTGAGAAAAGCGACCTTATGAACAAAATTAATTTAGCGTTAGCAAGATTTGAGAAGAAAAAAGCCATTTATGGAAATTGCCCATCTCGGCCAATGTTTTTAAAACGATTTTTAACAGAAAAAGTCAAGCAGGTTTTTGTGTCATTAAAACATTAAATCTTTTTTAATTAAAATATATAAATGTTCGTTTCTAGATTCAGGAGGTATGTAGCGAAAATAAATAAAACTGAAGTTAAAAGTTTTAAATTAAATTAAGTGTATTATTAAGTTGAATAGCACCTCCACTTCAGCGGTCAAACTGTCTTTATTGGGGTGAGCGAGTTAAATTATTAAAGTGGTGTAGGGAGTAACAGTTAGTGATTAAGTTCAGTTTAAGGGATTGGTTTTTAAAGTTATTTAAGTTTGATAGCAACAAGGGGTTTGCTTTGATTAATAATGAGAACTGTGGTTGAGGTTTACCTTGTATACATTTAGTGTAGCCAAAATGGTTAATTTAAACCGTAATAACAGTGCAAAATTTAAACATAGTAGATTGATAAAAATACTAAGAGATGAATATGACATATACAAAAGTAATAAAATTGTAAAATATTACGGTTTTAAGATGTCCAGTTCTGCAGTATTGACCGGCCTTGGCGGGGACTACGGATTTCTACGATGGTTTCTTCAAGGGTTACACTTCACAGCGGGCCCTTATTTAATTGAATTCCGCACTGCACTGACATCGCGACTCGAGACTAGTTCAGCTATTTACGCGGCTGGGACGTCTTGGGGCGCAACTGTTGTCATGTTCCCGTGCTCGGCTCTCATTTTTGGACTTATGTCATCCAAGAACTCAAAGCCCTTCTCCTAAAAGCCTGAGACCACGTGGTCCATTCAAATGTATCGGGCTCGGAACAATCGAGACCATTCAGGGCTGCCGCGTACGAAATCTTCCGTCATTGCCCGTCAATCCCGGACCGTAGGATTTGACTCGGGTCAAGCACTATCAAAGGATTTCCAGCACACTTCGCGCAAACTATAAATTTCGAATGTGGCGCCAAATCGGCGACTACCATAAATTAATGAACATAGTGAAAATAAACTAAGAGGACTAGTGGAATTTTCATGAAATCTTGTTGTACAATGTACATGTGGTAATATTGACTATTTACAGGCAATCATCAACGCTTTGGGAAACATTGCTAGAGATGGGTCCTTTAATTTTGAAAATAAAATCAAAGGGGAGATGCTAGACCCAAGAAAGGGGAACCGTGACTATGGGTCCCAGAACAAATTGCTTAAGAGTAGGCCCATTAACCGGTTAATCGGAGGCCAGCGTCCAGATCGTTCAGTGGGCTTTGGAGGGTATCTCCGAGAATTTTATAATGGTGAGAAAACCCAGGGTATGGCTTAAAAAATAGCTTATTAATATCGGTAGAATATAGGATAAATAAATTGTGCGTTACAGGTATTTAATTGCTAATTTAAATTTCCCAAACAAATTTTCAACGCGATATTCTACTCTGCGCTGTAAATAAATTAAAATTTATTTTTAACAATTTTCAAGACTGATTTTTCAAGTGTCATAATTCTCCGGACATTTTCTGTTTACTTTCATATATATATATATATATATATATATATATATATATATATATATATATATATATATATATATATATATATATATATATATATTATATATATATAATTACAATAATTAAATAATTTAATTCAAGTGTAATACAATTTTAAATTGTACAAAATTATTAATACATTTTCAATCGTCATAATCGAGTAATCCGTAATTTTATTAAACTCATCTATACATTTATCATCACCATGACCAAAATTAGCTCCACTATTAGTGAAATATACATCTCGTTATATTAACACCCCAAGGGTAAATTGTTTATTTAGGACTTTTGGTGTGTGCGAGGCTGTTGTAGGTAATTATCCAGAGCTTTTCTAAATTTATACTTAAAACTGTTCGTTCTGTGCCTTTCTTGAGAATCCAGAATTGACGATATCTCAATGGGAATTCATTCACATTAACACGGATTACCATTGCATAAATACCCACTGCCAACATTTGGGAAAAATACGAAATTACAAGTTTTCCTATTTGAGCAACAATTCCCGTTCTGTGCTTCTGTGCACGCTATATAAATAAAAAATAAATTATAAATATTTTTTTTTATTCTACAGCTCTCGAAGAAGTCAACAGTTTTATTCGCGTAGCACGGTCTCGAAATAATTAATTAAATATCACGAGCTAGTCTGCCATTTAAATATAACGACACGAATCCGTAAAAACGTTTACCTTATTCAGTTGTATACACAAATGGCATAAATTTCGCAAACGATTAATTTGGTTTTTGATTATTAGTCAGATTTTAAAGTGCGTATCTCCTTTGAAAGCATTTTCAATGGAATAACTTACTAATTCGTTCTTAAACTTCTTAAAACGGTCAAAACAATTGGAAATTTGCATTTCACATAATTTACATTAAAACCAAATTAATTGGAATTTCTAATACTTCAAAAAACACCCTTTTTAATTTTCTATAACCACAAGTGCCCATTTGAAACCAAACCAATCAGAGTTAAGAAAATTGCTAAACGGTGTTTTGGATTTAATAACTTACAAACAATATCATCCGTGAGAACTTCAACCGAAAAGAAAACCACAAGAGAAAGCACCAGCAATAAACGAATGTGGAAAAATCCGGACATGGTTCAAAAGAAAATTCACTGCTAGGAAAAATATTTAAATTTATTAGCGCCTCTCCCATTTTCATCAAATGTAAGATGTTTGACGAAAATGTATTTGCTTTACATGTTGATTTTCGATTAATAACATTTTAGATTTGTCAAATGAATTTAGATGCTCATTATTTGCGGATCTGCATTCTACATTGGTTACCTTGCGTTAGTGTCGTTCAAAGAAATTATCTTAATAATATGAAAGATCTACCTTTAGACGATTATAAAAAATAAATAGTAAGAACCATTGATTTTTGCACATGTTTGTTATCATAAATACCTTATCAATTTATTTTAAATTATTTAAACAAGGCATTATATTCATTTGAGACTATGTAAATATTACGTAAAGATTATAGTTAGACACTGGTCGAGGTTAATGGTAATAGTAAGTGTAGGGAGCTGTTGGCTCACGTGGCATGACAGGCTTGCCACCACCCTCCTACGCATTGTAACCCGGCCACCTGAATTAATGGCTTTAAAACGTCGCTTGATGACTTAGGCCTAAGGTGGGGCTTTTGGTATTAGCCTAGCTGATTATTAATTAAACAAATGGAGAATCATCCAACTTTAGAGTTATATTTCTACGGTTCAAACAACGTTAAGGTTCATACGAGTCAATAAATTTTTTAAAATTTAAAAGCGACTATTTCAACCCAGACAATTAAATTTCATTATTTTAATTTGTTAATAACATCATGTTTTATTTCATCCATTATATCCCAATTTATGTCTAGTAATTTTCCACCTACAAAGCTTTACTCTGCCTTAAACTATAAAGGTGAAAACGCGATGTGCAACTGCAACCCAAAGTACTTACCAAGTAGATTCTTTCGTGAAGTATCGTTGAATGAAATAAGCGCTCTATCCTGCTGGGTATTATATAGAACTGTATTAAAGCAATATAAAACCTTACACTAAGAGCATCGATTTTGGAGGAACTTTTAGCCTTTGGCACTGGTATTAGATGAGGTAGGCATCAGTATTCTAAACGAATAAACAAGCGTCTGCGTAGGACAGATGTCAACTCTGTTTTCCGAGGCTGTTACTCTACCGAGGAATATTAATATCATGTGATCGGTATGTTACGCAAACTAAACAGCTGACACATTGTCATATCAATGTAGACCGTTTCAATGCGAAATAAAATGCTTTTCTACTAATAAAAGAGCTTGCCAATACTCGGTTCATCAATAAAAAAATAATCAAGGATTTCCCAAATCTGAATGGGCACTAAGACGAGATTTTCCTATTGATAAGAAATATATACCAAGCTGGCCGCCATGGCTAAAGCTAGGAAATGATTTGGCCCTATTGTCATGGAATTCGATTAGCGTGATTAAAAGAAAAAGAAAATGTGGTTTATTTCGGGAAACCCTTATTATTTATCTAATTTTTTGGATCTACAAAATGAAATAAACTTTGTTCTCTACGCTAAGAAGTTCCAGAGATACACAGGGGTAACAAGGACCCATTGAAGCATGGGGGTTTGGTTCTTCAGAAAGATTTACTAGACTAAAGAAGTAAAAGTGGATACGATAAAAAATGCCCTTTTGAAGTTTGCCCAACAAAAAAATATGATTAAATATCAAATAATTAACGTAACAAGTATGATACTCCCTTTGGATTTAATGCAAAATTGTTTTTCAAAACAAAATCTCACCCAAAACCGTCTTGGATTTATTATCTTTGGTAGTAGTTTATTTAAAATTGAGCATATTGGGATTTATTGGGGCTTTCTGCAGTAATATGAATACGCAATAACTTAAAATTTCAGTAGCGTGATATTTTTCTTCTGATTGTCAAAGTTCTTTTTATTATTGTTTCTTATGGTAAAGTCAAATTAAGAAAAAGAAAATTTGTGAAAAGGAACTATGAAAATGGACGCCAATTTGTCTATTTTTAATTTTTCCTAAATTAGATGATTGCTTTTATTGAAAGTTGGTTTTCATCAATTACAATGTTGTAGAAATAGAAATTCGCCACCGCTTGAGGTTAAGTATATATATATATATATATATATATATATATATATATATATATATATATATATATATATATATATATATATATATATATATATATTCAAATATATATATATATATATTCAAATATATATATTCAATCTATTATACAATATATATATAGGTTACCATGAATATTTTACACGAGTAGAAAATCAAACGTTTCAATCAAAGTAAATGTCTCTGATGCATGACAGCAGATTTTCCCTCAAGGCTTCATTTCATTCTGACACCTCGAGGACGCTCAACTGTACGATTTTAATTATTGGAACCGCCAGTTTGCGTATTTCCCACTTGTTGCGAAATCACTTATTTTACGTCAAACGGAAAATGATGTTTTACGACAAGAAGAATACGCGATAAAATGCGTTATTGAAATTTACGCAGAAAATAGCAGAAACCAATTGAAGTAACTTTCGAGAGGTGTTAATTGTTCTGTACCAAATGGTTTTAATTCAACCAACGGAATTGAAAAATTGTAATTTAAAATTATTCACGGAAATTTCGTTTCTTTATTTCCGCTGCTTCTTGTAAAGGCAAAATTCTCTTCTGCGCTTGCGTGAATAAGTAACGTTTTTTTTTGCGATCGAGATAAAAAGGGCAATGTTTTAGAGCGCTCTATACGCTTTATGAAACCTTTGGACATAATATCTGTTCAGGGGTCACTCGCTATTCGTTGAAAGTTAAGGAAGAAAAGATGATGTATTGTGGGAAGACGTTTGTTTGTTCTGAAATTCAAATAAAAGACAATCCAATGTGTTTCAAGGGCTTGCCATCAACATTAGGTGTTTTCCTTGCAATTATTTCTATGAACTTGCGATACATTTCTACGTATTCCCTTACTTTAAAGAGCAATCGGTTACAATAGGAATAATTGGAGAGCTCTTAAGAAATTCTAGTTGTTCTGAAACACCTAGGATCCAGTGGTTCGATTTTGGCGTAGCGAGATAAGTGAATTCGGAAGAGCCGATTAATTAAAATCACACTTCGGTAAAGGGATACAAAATATTGATTTATTACGGATGATTATAAACTGTGAGAGAACTAACAGGAAAAACAAAGTTTAAAATCGTTAGAATTTATCACTAGACTGGAGTGGAGTGGCGGAGTTAGGTTGAAGTGGCAGATTTTCTGGGAACCTTTTCGGGGCTAGGACGGTGATACGTTTTCCGACGACAAAATGGGCAGGCATGAGAGAAATGGGTAAACTGGGTTGATGGCTGTTTCAGCGCCAACCAATTCTGTCTCCAATCCCTCTTTGTAAAGGTACCCTGACTAATCGTTTTCCGTAGGGTGTTCTTTACGGACCTCACCATCCTCTCCCAGAACCCACCGTGATCGCTGGCATGAACCATGATGTAGTCCTAACTCCCCGAAGAAACTGGTGACTACTGGGGATTAAAAGAATCGGATAATTTGTTGCCACTCCACACCCGTGCGGTTAAAATACTTTGCGTTATCCGAATTATTTATCTTTGTGATGGCTCGACGAGCGACAGATTGCTGGAATTCGAGCAAAAATTTTCGGAGGACATATCTTAAGTGAATTGGAGGTGTATTTCCTGGGTATCCATGCTCGTATATATTACAATGTTCACCCTATTCGCAATTTAGAGTTGACTGGCCAGATTGAGAGCGGCTACTTCAAATGTTTCCGACGGTATAGCCCAAGAAACTGGTAAGGGGGCCATTGCAAAGGCCAATGGCTTAGCGATAAACCTGCGGTGAACACGACAATTACTAATGATACTTCGTACGAGTTGCCGTCCCTTGAAGATCGAATATTTATTCCTTATTTGTACGAGTTTCGTTGACTCCTCCGTGTAGTACGTGGCAGTGGCTGTTATGGGCAATGAGTTTCACTAGATTATGCGTTAATGAAAAACCTTGGGGGTGCTTTTGAAGATAGGATAGGTTGAGTTATCTCAATCTCCCTCCAACGTTAAGAAGTCCTTGCTTGCCCAGGACGGGATTTAGAGTGTTTATCCTAGATGTCTAGATGTCTTGCTCACCCTTTTCCCTTCTGTCAGGCTTTTTATCTCTTCCGGATACGCCTCTTTTTGAGCTGTTTTAACCCGGAAAATATCGATATCTTCGGCCATTACCATGGTTTTAGTTTTCAGGTAATCATTATATCGTGTTAATTTGGCCATGAAGTGATTAGACTTCGCAAGCAAGCTGTAGTTCTCGATCCTCAGACAGTTCAATGGCACCTCGGTCGCAGGCCCGGCATTGACAATGGCTTGAGTGATGGGATCGCCGTGTTCAGCTCTTAACTCCCGCTTCGACCTCTTCGCTTTTTTCTTCTGTTGCAGGTCATAGTAGTTAAGTTTCACGGATGAATTATGGTCATTGCTACCACATAGAATCCTAGTAATCTTTGCGTACTCTGCGTAATCTCCACGTACTCCAAGTAAGCTTCGCGTTACCCGCTTAATCCTCGTAGTCTTAGCGTTCTCCAAGTTATCTTCGCGTACTCCACGTAATCTTTGCGTACTCCGCGTAATCTTCAGATAGTCTCAGCGTACTCTGCGTAATCTTTAGGTAGTCCGCGTTATCTTTGCGTAATCCGCGTTATCTCCTTAATATTGGCGTACTTTGCGTAATCTTATTGTAATTCGCGTAATTTGAAGTAAACAGCCCCTCGAGGCACAATTTATCGTACTTGGTTGCGATTGAGCTGCTTATTCTGATACTCCGGACATTTGATACAACGAAGGGCGCTTTGTGTGTGAGTTTCTTTTCTAGCGGCGATACTCTCAATTTGGCTGAAACTATTGTTGTCTGGATCTCATTCACTCTGACGTGATAAACCAAGTTGAATTGGGCTGCGAAGCCTCTCTCACTGGCGTCGACGAAAATGCGTAGCTCGGGTTGGTCGAACGCTCCCGCGGTGAGGTCAGCTTACTATTCGCACCAGGCGTTGAATACGTCTGCCAATTGATTAGGGAGCTTCTCGTCCCATCCGGTAGCTTTAAAATATCTGCGTGGAAACGGTCCTCCTAGATATCCTGGAAAACGAACTTAGCGATCACGGTGAAAGCCGATAGGAGACAAAGAGGATCGAAGATTCTGGCCAATGACTTGAGAACACAACGATTTGTGTTCTTTCTGGTTGTCAGGAACTGCTCTACATCCTGATGACTCCGCGATGCGGAAGGTAGAAAACAGGATGTCCGTCGATGTTGGTAGCTTCTTCGATGGCACCGGCCTTGAGCTGATCCTTTATGTTGTCATCGTGGCTCTGGGGAAGCGCAGGATTGGCGTGTAGTTTTCTCAGTAGATTTTCAGTTATCACAAGGAGATCGCAGTTGGACTTCGACGGGTATGACACCTGATACTATCTCTGTAACGTCCGATTGCAAATTAATCAAATACCCAAAACGCACGCGGTTTTTTCGCAAGTGAAATTCTTTGTCTTCGCACTCGCAACAAGCTTTCATGACGGCTGTAGTGGTGACTCCAACTGGTGTTACTCCAACTGCGGTAGGGCCGTTAATGACCAAATCTATTAGTGAATCCATCGCGGCGAGCGTTTCCGTGTAATACCTTTAAGAAATCTGCCATCCCACCTTAGTTTTTACCTCTCCGAGTAGACTATGTCCCTTAGGAGGGGTTTTACAATCATCGTGTCTGTGTGTGTGTCTCTGTCTGTCTGTCTCTGTGTGTGTGTGTGTCTATATTCTGCGAACGCGTTACCGGGTCAAAGTCCAAAACGCGTTACCGGAGCAAAGCCGAAAAACTGTTTTTGCAGAACTTTAAAGGTTGGCAAAACCACCGGCTGACGGTAAGCGTTAACGGTTGGTGCGGTTGGGTGCGGTTTGGTGCGTTTGTTTTTATTCGTTAACGCTCACCGGCGTGACGGTTTCAACTTAGTTTCATTGGAAAGTTTATTATTGTAATGTTTATGTGTAGTGCGGGAATGTTGAGTTTGCGTTATGGTGGTTGTGGGCGATGATTTTGTTGTGTATGCGTTTTGCATGTATGGTGTTTGCTCTCCAACTTCTTCATACTGACTTCTGGGACGGACCGAGTGCTGAGGGTTACGATAAACGTCTCAACGTCCAAATGGCAGGGTTTCCACCAATTGTTTACGGTATTCGTCTTAGTATCAACTTTGCGATCGCATCGGGCGGGATTCGAACCCGAGCCCTCCTGCATGACAGGCGAGTGTTCTACCACAGAACCACCGATACGTGTTACGGTTCAAAGAAAATTATAAGCTCAGCTGAAGCGGAATCGTTTATTACCAATTAACAGAGCATTAAATTTCAGTTTTTAAAATAGAACGACATTTCGTGTTCCATTTAAATTATGGCATCGAATATAACGTCTTCTCTGTTGATTAAAAAGAATGCGCTGCCCAGGATTCGAACCCGATTCCTTTTATATGACAGGCGAATATTCTAGCACAGAACCACCGATGCATATAACTTTTTTCAGAAAATTATAAACTCAGCTTAACAGAAGAGTATATTAATGGTTTTTAAAGTCTACGTTTTTTACGTATGGAATTTTAAAGGTCAAATCTTGTTTTAGGGCAGTCAGCAAAGATAAGAGGGTTAAAGGGTAAAACCTGTGGGTGGTCCACTTTGTTAGTTTTTTGTTATTTATTTACGGGTTTTATTATCGTCTTAAATATAGTTGTAATAACGCAAATGCGTTTATTTAACGATTATTGATATAAGAGCTGCCGTTTAGTCATGTGGCTCTCTGTGCCTTGTTGATGGTAAGGTTTTTGCTTCTTGGTAATACTTTTGGTGTGGATATTTGGATATCTACGATTCCTAACGCAGTCATAAATTTCCTGGGTTTGCGAGCCAATATATGATATTCGAAATTGGACGGCATTGGTCTTTTGCATGCGGTATGTGTCACAACGTCCACTGGAAGTCTACGAGTCGTCCACTACCAGAGGTCGAATATAGCTATTCTTCATCAAAGGCGAGTGTTGAAATAATATGAGCGTTAAAGTTGCGGCAAGTATTTCGTAAGCGAGAAAAATACAAATACTCTGGGTAGATATTTCTTTCATTAAAATTTGCTTCGTATTATATTCAACTGATAAACTTGTACTGTAAAAACGGGTTAAATTCAATTGTGCATTGTTGTAGTACGTCTAACTCACTGTTGTAACTACTTAATTTATAATATTCTGAATAAATTAAAATCGGTTGTTTCGTCTCAATTATTTTAATCATAATTAAAATTTATACCAAGAGGGATAGAACCAGGATTACGTTTTTAGTAAAAAACTCTGAAATGCGGAAATATATCTTTAATGGTCATCTCGAGAATTTAAAACCACTAGGGACAATTCTTCCGAGGAGAGGTATATTTTGGCAAGCTTGCCAACTTGTTTTTTAATTTTTATTGCGTTCAATATTTGGTCTGGCTTGTTTCCTACTCCCGGCAAGTAAAGAAAAACGGAAGTTTGGGAAAGAGTCACAAAAATGACGAGAATGTCGTTGTCGTTCGCAACAACTACGACACTATTTGAATTTTTAGATAAATCAATGGCAGTATTCGCGATTAACGTGTCGGCATCCGATTTCGCTTGAAGAACTTTAATTCCTGAATTTCTTAGGTGTTTTGACAAAATGTCAATAAATCATGTTTTGTGTCTCTTATTAGCTAAAAATTCTTGTTGTCCAGCAATAGCAAATGCATTTGTTTGGACGATTATATCTGCAGACACTTTTCGACCGCTTCTCCTGCTCTGTTCAATTACCTTTGTATTGGACGATGTTTCATAACCGTCAAACACCACGGTTGCAGAACTACTAAAACTACTAGAACTTCGCTGGCCTTGGCCATACAACTTTATGCAATAAATAACCGTGGTAAATAACGAAATTGGGGTTTGGTGGCAAAGAGGTGTCTGGTTTTGATAGAGGGTCAAGCATTTCAGTTAAAATTGATTTCTTTGTTTTGCGCATTGAGATTTCATCAAACGTAGCGGCTGTTTTTGGGGAAAGTTCGTGGGACATGTAATTGGAAAGATTATTCGGTTTGTTATTGATGACACAGACTTTTCGATTAAAAAATTGCTCCGGATTAACTGGTACGTCTTCGTTTTGAATTTTGACTGAACTGTTTTGCACAGCAAAAGTTTTAACTTTGTTAGCCCTCTTCAATTTAAAATCTGCAAATGGTTTTCCGACCATCTCAGAAATTGCTTTCAGGCCGAGTTGTTGAGCTAAATAACAGTTAACTTCGTCAATCGCTACAACACCCGTTGCGAGAGAGACAAGGTTTTCAGATATACCACTAAAAGGAGGGAATGTGTCAAACCGGTTCTTAAATGTTTTAAAATCACTATCGTCCTTCGTAATTCTTGATTCTCTTAGTTCGACATGTTGCTCGGAAGTTTCGAAACCAATTTTGCAATACTTTTTTAGGGCATCGCATACTCGCGCACATGCTGGCAAAGTAAGAACCCATCTGGACAAAGTACTCTCTGTTATACCACGCCCTCTTGTTAGACCTCCCGATGTTTTAATAGCCTTCATGAGCACCTGCTCGATAGTCATGTCGGACCAAACTCCGGACCAAAATCAATAAGAACGTCTTATCGTAAAATAGGCCTTTTCAATCAGTAATTTGAATTTGGGTTCAGATATTTTCTCTTTAAGACCATGCATGTCTTGCAAGTATAAATGCGTGCTGTTCGCGTAGTTCAAGTGGCCAGCTGCGTGGAAAAATGGAAGAATTTCTTTAATTCAATATAAATGTAAATATGAGTCTCCAGATCTTTCAGCTCGAACATAGAGACGTAGAAGTTCGACTTGTTTGAAATATTGAAACCATGGCTTTCCCGTTGCGTTGTTGCTTTCCAGAGTGCACAATTTTTTATTCATTATATAATTCATAATCTGAACGCATTTTTCTTCTAGGCTTTGTTCATTTTGCCTTTAAAGACATTGCTATTTATCTCGTTTAAACGATCGCATATCGGGTCAAGGTCTTCGGAACTGTGCTTTAAGATCTGATAGGCAAGAGCTTCTTGTGTTAAAAAGTGTGCTCTAAGCGATCTAGAGAAAGCTTTTCCCGATGTCATATGTTTGACCGACGCTTTTGCGTAAACTGTTTCCCAGAGTTCTTCTAAGCCTGAGCCCGACACAATGTATCCAATGGGGCCAAGAAAGGACATAAGGAGGTGAAATCCCCCTAGTCTTACAACGATATTTGCTAAATTTTCTCCAATTGCCAAAGCTTGGACCATTTCCCGAGCTTTCCAATATAAAGGCTGGTCGAACGTGACTATACAAGTAGTTTGATTATGTTCTTTCGCGAATAGAAGAGTGGTATAGATGGTAGATAATTTACTTGGGTCCCAATTAATAAATGGCAAAACGTCGATCCGGCTATAATCATAGGTTTCAGCTTTCGTCGCAATTTGCATATAGCCATTCCAGCTAGGGCTGGCTCGGCCTTGAAACAATATGTTGAAATCCACATGGTATCTAATTTTAAGAATGACGAAATTTTGATGGTAGTGTAGTTCGATAGATCGATAACGTCCTTAACAAAGATACCTTTCATCCCAGAGGTACTAGCCATTTTGTAGGTTTTAATAGATATTGTACCACGTGATATGATATCTTGATTGGTTACGTCTTTTCTACGGGGAACTACGATCGTATCGCTTACGTCTTTACATTGCGGAGTAATACATTTTTATACCTCAAATATTATGAAATGTGCCATGTCCCGTTAAAAATTTAATATTGAAGTCTGCGTTATCAAATGAAAACTGCACAAATGTATTGGAGTTTTTCATAGTAGTTGGATGGATAAGGGCGGATTCTTCAAACCGAACTATTTCTTTGTAACTTACTGATAGACCCAGACTATTCAACATTTCAATTAAGGACCGCGATTCATATTTTCTGTGAATGTAGACACCAACAGCTGTTAGCAGTTTCGGAACGAACGATCTAGGTTTACATACTGTCATAATGATTTCAATTATTGCGTGACGCTGTTTCTTTAAAGATTTGGGATCGTTCCTCATTCTAGTCAGTCGGTTAATAAAAACTTGCAACGCTTCTGGAATTTGGATAGCATCTAAGTCAGACTCAGAGTCATAACTCGAATAAGCGTTTATATCGTAACCTTCTGATCTTATTTCTTGTCTAATAATGTCAGCCGCTGCTTCTACGACTCTTAGTTGTTCTTCGCTCTGTGTTTTCTTCTTGTCAGAGTACTTGTTATTGTGGAGAATTTTCCCAACTGAATCATTAACGGACAAAAAGGGAAAACCTTGCGTCGTTTCTTTTAAAGTAATGCATTCCTCAAATCGGTCTATTAGCTTTGTCTTAAAATGTTTCGTGGAGTACCTGGATTTCGAAGGTGAAAAATCCTGAAATATTTGCTCTAGCTGATCCAAAGAATATTGACATTCGTCGTTGTTTTGTAAATACTCGCAAAATTTGGAAAACGCTTCTCCTAGTTCTGGGTCTTCCGGTCTTCCTAAATGACCCATTGATTCTTTATGCAAGAAAAATTTAATTCGGCAATGCCGGTGGTATCTGGCTTCAGCAGCCACTAAATCAACCACAGCATTTAGACCAGTGTGTACAATTTCGCCAAATTTATCTTTTCGTTCTGTGGCTCATTTCTTTATGGCATCGATTAATTCTCTCGTAGTTACTTCCGAAACTAATTTACGGCATTGTAGTTTTTGTCGTTTAGTTGTCCTTCGTTCAAATCATTCCCACAAAATAAACAATTTGATTTGAAGTTAAATTCTTCGAGAGACGATTTAAGTCTCTTCTGGCTATTAAACGCCGAACCTGACGGCACGTCGGTTTTAACCGCGTTGAGATGAGCCTGTATGCTCGATTGACGCGTATAATTTTTTCGACAAGAAGTATGAACACTTGCCATATTAACTAGTTTCTCGTGTAGGTCATCTTTCCTTTTCAAGCTGCGTTCGACGATGGTTTTAATCCCATTAGGCGTCACGCGAACAGTTTTACCATTTAAAAGTTCGGAACACAAAACACAGTTGTCTTCATTCATCATGAAAATTAATACTTAAATATTGTTGAAATAACTCTGATAAAAGCAAACTATTTTCGCCTCGTTCTTGTTCATTTCCCTCGGAGATTTTCAAGGTCACCCTTTTTCGCGCCTTAATGCAATAGTTTCGCGCCTTATTTTACCCCTCGAGGAAAGCGTTTAAGGAGATCGTGTGTAACGCCATTATTGTAATACGGCGATTACTCAAACTAACGCTGTAATTAATCACGCAAACATCTAAACAGTAGGAGGGGGGTATCAAACAAATAATTTTATTTCGCTTGATAATAAACCGATTTTGAAACGGAAGATATCGTTAGATTACGCCATGCATTAGGTTGAACGACGTTGTGTTTAAAAAAAAGAAACATTGGTAACATTTGAAAAAATCTAATATTATTTAATTTTAATCGATTTTTTCCAACGTTTATAGTTATATGGACCTATATACCCCAGTACAGTATAAAATTCGGGAGTCAAATCTTTAAAACACTTCGTTTAACGTAATTTTATCGAAATCGGACCATTAGTTCTCGAGATATTGCAACTTCCGGTGCGGTGGCCATTTTCCAAGATGGCGGCGGTAGCGGCATCCGGATCCTTGGGGACTTTTGGGGGGAGATAAAGGACCATAACCGGCTTCGATCCTGAAATTTTCAGCTTGTGTATATTTATTTCCCTTCTTGGTCCAAAACATGTCTAAATACCCTGTACTATTATATCGACAAACAATTAAATTCAATATTGATACGGGAGCTGATTTAAGTGCAATTTCTGAACAACTGTACAAGTCATCAAAGTTCAATATTCACCTGGAAGAGTCGAATACACAACTATTGGGTCCTGGTGACAAGAAATTGAAGCTCGAAGGCCTGATAAAGGTAAAATTGAAAAACCAAAACTGAGGGATATAATCCAAGTTGTACGTAGTTCGAATGTTGGAGACACTTCCGTGGAGTTTGATAGCCAGTGAAAAGCTTAGCATAAAAGCGAGAGCTGATAATGACTGGTGTGTGCCAATGTTATAAGTTAAAAAGCCCTCTGGGAAAATAAGAATTTGCTTAAACTTGGCAGATTTAAACAAGTACATTAGGCGGGAATGGTTTCTCATCCCAGCTTAATTCTTCTCAAAAGTAAGATAAAAATATCGGCTACTGGCCAGGGCATTAACACTCGAGACAGCTCATTACACAACGTTTATTTCGCCAATTCGCCGTTGGACATTTGCAATCGAATCGATCGAGGGTACCACAAAATTACAACACGACATTTAAATATGGGGGAGTAATCAAGAAGAGCACGACGAAAGACTAAGACTAAAAAAAATATGACGGAATCTGGTTTAACATTAAACCGAGAGAAATGTCAATTTTCAAGTTCGTCAAATTACGTTTTTAGGCCACATTATCGATTCCAATGTAAACACCCTGATGATGAGAAAGTCAAAGTGATTACGCAGTACACAAGACTAACTAACGTCACGGTACTAAAATAATTACTAGGTATGACTATCTATTTGGTTAAGTACGTCCCCAGAATGTCTGAAATTTTCAAACCATTAAATGCACTTCAAAGTAGAAAGAATGCGTGGGTATGGGATAAATGTCAAGAAAAAGTCTTTACATAGATTAAGAAGACTCTAAGCAGGAAACCAGTATTATTTGTTAATGATGCAATCAAAAGTACTGTTATATCAGATGATTCTTCGTTAAAAGAGCAATGCGATTAACAGCTAAGATTAGTTGCCTGCGTATCGAAGACGCTGTCCGAAGCAGACACGCGCTATGCGCAAATAGAAAAAGTACCGCTCACTTTAGTTTGGGCTTGTGAACGGTTTCGAGATTACGTAACTGGATAACGTAAACATCACAGACCATTGCTCGCAATTTTACAAACTAAATAATCGGATGACCTCTCACCTCCCCTTCAAAGGTTGGGGACTCGCTTAATGAGGTAGAACTATTTTGTGTACTATACGCGTAGTTCATTGGACATAATAGAAAACAACGAGCTTGAATAGGAATTAGATTCGCATATCCAATTGCTAATGTTCAAAATACTAGCTTCCGAAGTTATTAAATACGCTAGAGATGGAGGGCCTACCAAAAACCCAGTCTCTCGAGATTGTCAAGAATTATACCTGCACCGTTACGACATAACGGAGAAAGACTGATTACTGCTGAAATATGCTCGAGTTTTTATGCCAAAAGAGTTGCGTAAGGATTTTCTAAATACGACTCGTGAAGGGCACCAGGGAATAAGTGTTGAGTAAGATCGAAATCTGCCGTTGGTGGCCTAGTATATCGAACGCCTTAAAAAGAAACGCGGTGCCTCAATGTCTAACTTGCATTTAAGAATTTTGTTATAAACCCGAACCACCTTGGCCATCGGAATTTCATCAAAGACCATGGCAAGTCGTAGCGATGGATTTATTTAACTTTGAAAAACAAAAGCCCATAGTAGTATCTGACACCTACACAACCCAAAAACTCTACCGATCCATATGAGACTAGGAAATCACCATACAACCAGCATCGCGAACCACTTCAATCGACTCCACAGCAGAACGAAGAATGCGGGCGTTAGAGTAAAAAAATAGTGAACAATAATCATACAGAAACACCCTGCATAAATAAACCCAGTGCTCAAAATAAAATTCAAATATATCAAACAAGAACCGGTCGCAGCTTAAGAAAGCCCGCGGGGTTAAATTTGTAAAGGTGAAAGGCAATTGGTTAAACAACAAAAATCAAAAGCGGCGGTAGTCCCTATGCAAGGTCCGGGTAAAGAACACCTACCCGAGCACTTGCTATATTATCTCGAGTCAGAATGAAGCCGATTTTACCCCCGTGTATCTCAAAAACTATAGGTCGTATAAAAACAAGTGTGTATCGTTTGAAAGGTTACAGGAACGCGACAAACATATACAAATTCCATCGAACAGGGTTGAGGCGACGTTTCGTAGTAATGGGGCAAAGTAAGGCTTAATTTTTCTTCTTCTTCTTCCTCTTCTTCCATCGTCTCCCCGCAGACCACTCTACAGAAAAAACTACTGTACCGATTTAAATTAAATTTGGTATACAGTTTCAAATTAAGCTCCCATTGTGTCCTGCCAAAGGCGAAGTTCATATCTGGTATAGTTCTTGAGCTATGGCGACAAATGTACAGTTCAGTGAGTCGGTAACGAAACCATGGAGTAATAAACACATAAGAAGTACTAAACCGGAGCGACCAGCGATTTAAAAAAATTATGCAGAAGGTTTGATGGTTGATTCTAGGTGAAAAAGTGGTGCTGAAAAAATTGTCTTAAAGTTTAAATGCCCGCTATGACGGATGAACTTGGAAACTATGTATGGAACATATTTATAGGTGGATTGTAGGTAAAAAGGGGCGCTGAGTTCGACACCAAAAGTCTTGCGAGTGTCAGGGTGGGGGTTGTCCGCCATAGGGCTTGTCGATAAATAAATCCAGTTTATGACGTTTATGGGAATATAATAACAGATCTTGTGACTGTAGTTTACATCTGCCCCAATACTAGTTTTGGGTGACGTAGGGTTCGCGACGATTGTATTAATATTTGTAGACTGGAATATTGATGTTCATATTGATTAAATACGGAGCAGCTACAAAAGAGTGAGAAATGGCTCGTTTCAAGGCTTGTTAGGTTAAGGTTAGGTTAGGGTTAGGTTAGGTTTAGGTAAGGTTAGGTTTAGGTTAGGTTAGCAATTTCTGGTTCTTTTGTAGCTGATTCGTTATTAATTACCTTGTTTTCCATTGAAACCAGCCATCTTTGGCCCTTTGTAGCTTCTCCGAATGCACATTAATGTTTTTCATTGAAATAAAAAAATTATGTTTCTTTTGTAGTTCTTTCGTATTTAATTACCCTGTTTTCTCGCTCTTTTGTAGCTGCTCCGAATTTAAATACCCTGTTTTCTATTGAACCAAGCATTAGTTTAGTCTACAACTATTAATACTATCGTCGCGTACCCTACTTCACCCAAAACTAGTATTGGGGCAGATGTAAACTACTTCCTATTTTGTCCTAGGGAAATAGATTAAACATTCGAATGCTTACGATTTATAGGTTGTTTCTAAGTGAAAAAGGTGCAGTGAGTTCGAAGTGTCTCGCCAGCGTCAGGGTGGGCAGTGTGCCGCCAGAGGGCGGTAAACGATGCCAAGTAGTATATAACACAGTTCAAAACGTGTAGAGTTAAATAACAATCGTACAAGCTTATTTATTAACATTAAAAAATGAATTAAAGAGCATAATGACGTCACATTTTCAAAAAATTAAAGTAAACAATATCTAAACGTACACAATGTTGGCGAAAGAGCTAGGCAGTTCTCAATATTCCAAATAGGTGAAAGTTCACTTTCCAATTTTGTTTTTAAATATTATTTCCGCTTTGTTACGTTTGAAGGTATTATAATAACTTCACTTCTATTGTTATAGACAAAAAGGGGTAAAATCCACCCAAAAACCATTGGGTTAAAAATTGCAAGGTCCTTTAAACAAAAACGTCACGTCCTATATTACTCTAGGCCATAAAAGTAATTAAATCAAATAACGGGCAAGATCTGTAATTATATTCCCATAAACGTCATAAACTGGACTTATTTATCGACAAGTGATGTGCTCTGAAGTAATATGCTAGACCTTGCACGTCCTAAGTGTTTTACTGAGTTAAAATCCTTTGTACAACCATAAAACATTTCAAAGAGAATGGCTAATATTTGAATCGCATTGTATCAAATATATTATTTAGATCGAAATATATTATCTACGTTGTTTAAATTTACTCTTTTACCTTAAAACCATAATTAAATAAAGCAGACAAGTTGTTGACTGCAGTAATTACGTCACTGCAGTCAACAACTTGTCTGCTTTCAGTAATTGGCCAGTTTCAATAGTCGCACCTATCGATAATGTTCAGAAATGTTCGAGTACCACTAGTACGGACAGTTCCAGTAATTTTATCGAGTGTTTTTATTTTGACTTGGTTGGACAAGGTGGTTAGAAGAAACCACCTATGGACTATGAGAAGGATGATAAAATACGCGAAAAAGTAAATAAGTCCACCACACTCCCCCCTTTTCGGCTTTCCGTTGCTAAACGCAACGCGTTTTGAAATTTTTAATGTTTAGGCTTAGTTTCTCTTTTCGATTTGATAGTCGCCAGCCAGATTTCCCGCACGGTACTGATGAGTTCCAAATAGAACGAAACCGGTCTACCGTTGGAATTTCTGGCTATTTTATTTATTTTTAATTTAGTTTATTACTCGAAGAACTATTTGATCCGAGTTTCGCGTTGCTCGAAGACCTATCGGTACGAGTTATTAGTAAGTTTTTAATTTTCTTCAAATTATGGACTTATCTACTTTTTCGCGTATTTTATCATCCTGGACAAGGTGGTACTTTGAGCGAGACAAGAATTAAACACGTGCCAACGTTTATTTCACTGCCACGTTATGTTGACTCTGATTATTGAAACTCGTTTACTATGCTTTTAAGGTAGAAGAGTAAATATAAACAGAGTAGATAATATTTTTCGATCTAAACAATATATGCTCCTATAAATAAAATAAACAAGCCGGGCCACGTTTTGCGAGAACGAAAGAAAACTTTAAAGTCGGGAGGTTGAAATGGTCCCGTGATTAGGTAATGCTGCCATCTACATCGTTTTTAGGAAGTAATTCTTGATATTTATGCTTGTATTTCGTCCGCTACGTTGTAAATTTTATGATTTGTTCACTCTTTATACATTCTTAAGAAAACGTTTTATCTTATATTGACCTTTTTCTTTAATTTACTTTGTAAATTATTTAACTGATATTGTATCATTAGAATCGTTACGGCTAAGCTAAGAAAACTTGTCTCTTCTAATATTAGCCATTCTCTTTGAAATGTTTTATGGTTGTACAAAGGATTTTAATTCAGTAAAACACTTAGGACGCGCAAGGTCTAGCATATTACTTCAGAGCACATCACTTGTCGATAAATAAGTCCAATTTATGACGTTTATGAGAATATAATTACAGATCTTGCCCGTTATTTGATTTCATTACTTTTATGGCCTAGAGTAATATAGGACGTGACGTTTTTGTTTAAAGGACCTTGCAATTTTTAACCGAATGGTTTTGGGCTGGATTTTACATATCTGAAAGGGGAAGATGTGAAGTTACATTTAGTTAAGGCTTAACTCACTAGATGAGGAGATTTGTGCCATAATCGAGATAACTTTTGCGAAGCGAGGCGTAGGTACTTTTTCCGTTCTTTACGCAAATATTGTAGTTAAATTTATCTGTTAATAAAATTTATTTTATTTACAATAATAAGTATCTCAATTTAAACACATTATAAAACAATTCAACACTCGGATATACAAATATTTATTTAATTCTTTTTCATTTAGAAGCAATAATTTCTATTGAAATCAGTACGTTGCTTCAAAAATGAATTAGCACTAATAAACACTTAGTATCAATAAAAGCATTTTAATAATCTGAATTTAAAATAAAACTTCGTTTCTTGTATTTTCAGATGGGCCCCTAAAGGGTCGTAATGTGCAATAGATGTTGGCTTTACCGAGAAGTCGGGGTCCAGCTCTTGTAACTTATAAGGGCGGTGATGCATTGGGAGATGTTACATGTGATCAAATGGTCTTATCGTCGCCTCCGAATTCTGTCAGGTAGGGGCTGGAAAATGGGCTTCGGATCAGACTAATAAGGAGACTACCCGAGGTGTTACTCATCGATTTTGTTTAAATTCAGGGATTAAGTAGACCTTCATGTAACTTAAAAAACCACCAAGGGAAAAAATGCGTTGGGCTTTAGTTTTACCATGGCAACCGAAAAGGTTTTTGACAACTGAAATAATATATTTCTCTACGTAAATTAAATGGCAAAATCGAAGATTCTAAAGGTCCCCCCCTTATTCTAAATGTTTTGAAACAAAGGTGGTTAAATTTGGGTAAATATCTAATTTTGGGTAAATGTTTTATTTTGGGAAAAATAATTTTGAGACAAACAATTTTGGGAAAAATGTCTAATTTTGGGTAAATGTCTAATTTTGGGTAAATGTCTTATTTTGGGAAAAAATTTTGAGACAAATAATTTTGGGAAAAATGTCTAATTTTGTCTACCTTTTTAGATTAAGGGTTATTCTGTTTTATAAAGCGGAATAAACTAGGATAAAAATCTAAATTTAAATTGGTATATTGGGTTAATTAACTATAAAAATCTAAATTCAGGTAAATTGTGTAAATTCATATCTAATGACTAAATTGGTTTAGATTTATCAGGTACTGTGAATTGGATGAAATTTTTTCAGGTTTTTAAATTCAATAACATTTGAGCAGGTTATGTATATTTATTTCAAAAAGCTTTATTAAGTAGGTGTAATATTTTTAATTTTTAGTAAATATCTATTTTTAGGTAAATATCAAATTTGGGTAAATATCATTTTTTTTAAATTGAGTAAATGTTGGTAAATTCAATAAATTTGAATGAAGTAAATTGGGTGAAATATCTTAAATTGCTGTATTCGGCGGTGTTTGATATTAATAGTATTGGCGATAAATTACTTTCAATATAGTTAGAGATATCGTGAGTTCCGCGTCACATTATTTTGGTCATCAGTTACAATCAGTCAGAGAACTCACTCTGAGCGAATCTTTCTGTTGATTTCGGAAATTCAAGATGGATGTTAATAAAATTACCGGAGCTCAATATTTGTATGATATTGTAAAATTAGAATTTCCTTCATTCAATGGAAGTTCCGGTTTCTATAACGACAATGAAAAATATTTTGCAAAGAAGATTTTCAAGAGCTAACAGAATACGTTTTTCAGGAGGAGGAAGAACTATTTGGTAAGAATAACTTGTGTAATTAAGCAATATATGGAAAAGCAGTAGACTCGATTGATATTCTATATTATTAATAATTAAATAAAATTTAATTGGGTACTTAAAGGGGAAACATTGAGATTTTTCGAAAAACCTACTCAAATTTCATTCAGTTGAAAAACCGTATAAAAACTTATACAATTTACAGTACCTGATAAATCAAAACAAATTTAGACATTTGATATGAATTTACTCAATTTACCTGAATTTAGATATTTATAGTAAATTTACCCAATTTAACCATTTGAATTTAGATTTTTACCCAAAAGGTAGGGTGGAAAATTCCAAAATATTTGGTCGATTTGTCGTGGAATGACCCCAAATTTAGAAGTTTACCAAAACTTAGATATTTACCCTAATTAAAATATGTACCCAAATTTAAATACTTACCCAATTTAAATTCTTACCCAAGTTCAAATACTTACCTAAATTCCATGTAAATATTTAAATCTAAATATTGACCTGAATTAAAATATTTACACAAATTTTAGTACATACCCAAATTATTACTCAAATTTAAATACTTATTCAAATTTCAATACCAAAATTTAGACATTTACCCAAATTTTGACATTTACCCAAATTTAAACATTAACCCAAATTTTGACATTTACCCAAATTTAAACATTAACCCAAATTTAGACATTTACGCAAATTTAGACATTTACGCAAATTTAGACATTAACACAAATTTTGACATTTACCCAAAATTAGACATTTACCCAAAATTTTGACATTTACCCAAATTTAGACATTTACCCAAATTTAGACATTTACCCCGTATTAGATATTTACCCAATATTAGATATTTACCCAAAATGATATATTTACCCTTATTTAACCACCTTTGTTTAAAAAAATCTTTGAAACTTTGAATAATTTCACGAGGGGGACCCTTAGAATCTTCTGTTTTGCCATGTTAATTTACATAGAGAAATATATTATTTTAGTTGTCAAAAACGTTTTCGGTTGCCATGGTAAAACTAAAGCCCATCCCATTTTTTCCCTTGGGGGTTTTTTTTTTAAGTTACATGAAGGTCTGCTTATTCCCTGAATTTAAACAAAATCGATGAGTTCACCTCGGGTTGTCTCCTTGTAAGTGAGAGAGTCCAAGCATACTGGCCACCCCGTTGGAATTGGTACGAGGCGCTGTGACCATGTCTCCCGACCTTTTGGAGCCCACTTGGATATCCGGTGCCTATTGCGCTTGGTTACGCGGGGTTGCAGTGTGGCCATCGTTCCCCTTTAGTATCCTTTTTAAAGGGCTAGACTTTCTACTAGGGCCCTGCGAATCAGCTGTATTCGAGAAATTCGAATATAGAATCGAATATCGAATCGAATTGAGAATTAAATTCGAATCATATATTAAACAGATTCGAAAAATAGTATAAGAATCGAATATTCGCAGAGTTAATAAATATAAAACCAACGTTACCACATTAATAAAAATGTATCACACATTTAAAGAAAACACATAAAATAAATTACGAATTACGAACAAAGTAAGCAAAACGAAAAAAGAGCGTGTAGTATACCACTTGAAATCGTATTCATAAATGACCCTTAACGGTTCAAAAGTACCTATAGAAAAAAATATAACTAAGTGGACCACCCACAGATTCTACCCTTTAATCCTCTTATCTCTGCTGACTGCGTTACAACAAGATTTGAGCTTTAAAATTACATACGTAAAAAAGGTAAGACTTTAAAAACGATTTATTTAC
The DNA here is from genome assembly GCF_980474605.1 of Leiobunum rupestre. Taxonomy (NCBI): domain Eukaryota; kingdom Metazoa; phylum Arthropoda; class Arachnida; order Opiliones; family Sclerosomatidae; genus Leiobunum; species Leiobunum rupestre. The sequence continues at coordinate 51,441,663 of NC_143392.1, read as the reverse complement.
TCTTCCGCTTAAGCTGATCTTATAATTTTCAATGAAATGTAACATGGATCAGTGGATCTGTGGTAGAACACTCGCCTGTCAAGCAGGAGGGTTCGGGTTCGTAACCCGCCTGATGCGATTGAAAAATGGTACTACGACGTATACCGTGAACATTTGGTGGACGTTTACCGTAACCCTCAGCACTCGGACCGTCCCAAACGTCGAAAATTCTTCACGTGCATTCACAATTCGCAAAGTTAATCTATAATTCACCCAATGACAAAAAGAGGACACTTTTGGAAAAATCTTTTCCCTAATTCTAAGAAACTGCGAACGCAACTATAACACTTTGCTCCGAAAATGCCAACACGTTCGAAGCCGAGACCCACACACACACCCAGAGAGACAGAGCGGTGATTGTAAAACCCCTCCTAGGTTACATAGTACCCTCGGAGAGGTAATAAAATTAATAGAACTGTCATAAACAGTACAATTTTCCTATATGAAGAAACTTCTCTTTAGACTTCTACCGAGAATATAATATATGGCATAGAAAAACCTTTATTCGCTGCGCTTTCAGTGAACATTTGACCCGAAAATTAACCTCGAAGCTGATGCCAGAAACCTTGCGTTTCGATATTACTCGGAGTCTAGCTCAGCTTCCTCAAGCCAATGAACTTAAATGCTAAAAGAATCATTTCGTGCACGCCATATGTGGATTGATCGAATTAGTAGATGAACCATAGAATGAATAGAAATACCACCTTAACAAACTTAAAAAAATAAACTATGAAATGTTATAACGAATTTTCGATCTTTAATACAACGATTTTTTAAATAAGAGATCCTACTTATTTTAGTATTACATTGGTTTCTGCATTTAATAGATTTACGAAAAGTACTCAAATGACCCTCACTAAAAGATAGCTTTCTCTTTTTAATTAATTGATTTGGGTCTACCGTATGGTGAGTACCCATCTTTGAAAATGTGCAGTGACTCGAATAACAAATCTCTTTGTACACTGACTAAAAAAAATCGCTTATAAAACAGTACGTATTTGATTTCTTAGAGCTCAACAGTGGCTCCACACTCTCGCTTCTTCAATCAACAAGCTAACACAAATTACTTAAAGAATTCAGCAAAAGTGAGCCGCTTTTCCCAACTCATTTTTCCCCTCTACCGCGAGATGAGAGTGCCCACATCTGGAACTGTAAAATGTGGCAAAAGCGCGTCTCTCAAAAAACGAGTACCTTGTAAATTACTATTTTTACGAACTATTACGCTATAAAAGGGAAGAGATTCAAGTAGACAGTGTACGCATCACAATCGTTGTCATCAGCGTAAAGTGTTCTCTACTTGCATTAAAAACAAATTTCTAAAGGTAAGCCACCACATAATATATTACTTATTCTTATTGAGAAATGAAGGTTGGTAAAAAAAAAAACACTTTAAAGGAACCGTGCGGGAATTCCATTATCTTCATTAGTTTGATTTTTAACACTGATCTTAAATAAATGGTCATAATGAAATTTAAAAAAAAAATAAAAAAATTGAATTATAAATTTGGAGTCAATCCGGTCAACCAGAATGTAATGGTTTGTTCTGCCCTTGAGAAGAAATATTGTTCTTGATTTACAACTTTATAATCAGTGATATCCTCACATAAACAGTACCATAAATAGAACAGGGTGGTGGATATTTCTCTATATTTAGTAGTATATTATAAACTCCCTTTAGTGTAAATCAATAGTCATCGTATTTTCAGTTAAGAGGGATATAAAAATCTAAAAACCTGTAATGACAATTTTGACAACTGTTAAAAGCAGAGTTGGTCTAGCGACGTATTTTTCTGTTAAGCATTAACGGCGTCAAGATTTTTGGAAGCCCTATTTTCAAAACAACGATATGTGAATATAGACAGTGGCACAGTTGTTTGTCTGCTTTATAGTATTATCGTAGCAATTACAAAAAAATAGCATCGTCGCGTTCTATATATTACTCCAAAATAATGTACAGACAGCTCTCATTTAATCTAAACAAGTAAGGGTTCAAAATCTAAAATATCGGGGACCTTTTTTGAAAGATGTAAGAAAACTTTCTTACGACGATACTAGATGGCACGATTCAATTGGGGGAAATAGATTGGTGTTCAAATAAGGAATGCTTTTTGGTTGTAGATCAAGTTAGAGCGTATGAGAGTCAGACTCAATTACTTAAATATATTTTAAACTTTTTCTATAGTCACAAATATTTCTACTGCTTGACCTGGTTAATGTTAGCCTATATTAAGCTCGGTTAATAGCTCGTGAAAATATGCGTCGACTGTTTACGGACGAAAAAAATTATTTCTTTAGGCTACTCTGATTTTCCCCAGAGTGGTCCGAAAAACAATGGCTGTCCCTTTGAGGTTTTACCAGGAAAATAATTTCAAATCCTTTGTTAGCCTTATTTCAAATATTAGCTAGAAATTGCCATTTAAATACTCTTCTTAAAAATATATCGGCTGAGGGTTAAGGCTAAGTCACTGCTTCCCAGTTATAACTCCACCTTATAATAACCACAAAATCTATATTTTTTTATATTGTGTAAATTATAAGTACATATTTTATTAGTTAATTATTATTATACTCTAATTTTATTACTTTTTGCATCACGTTAAAAATTGAACTTAAATAAAACCTATGGTTTAAGTGGTTCGAGTCGAGCGGTACGAACCTGCTTACTAACAACAGAACCACCTTCAGCTTCAATTCTACGAAATAAAAAGTGTTGTTCACAAAATTTAAGCGTGTCCATAGTCAATTGACGTATTCAGAACGTTATAAACAAAAAATTCAGTTTGAAAATCTAAATAACTCTGACCCAAATTTTGCATCCTGCCCGAGATTTTCGTACTGTTTGTTGCTATCGTACAAATCGTTTCCTATTTTGTAAACCAATCTAACATCCGACTCAGTTTTTCTGGCATTGAACTTAAAGGATTCATTAAGGGTGGCCTAAAATACTCTCAATATATCCTTTCAGAACATTATCTAAGGTATTTAGGCCCTCCTTGTTCATTCCTCAGTCTAGAAAATTAGCACTTCTTAAATTCTTGAGAAAACCCGTTTAAGGAGCCAATGTCTTTTTGTAAAATGTAAATAAGAAGGTCCAATCTAAACAAGACTCACGGAGCATTAGTTAATGAAGTGGGGCAAGGTAGTGACCAAAGCCACGATTTTAGAGTTAATATATTTCCCGTGTTTCCCTTAACTGTGGAAGTTCCCAGGGAATATTTTATTTTAACTGTTCCGATTAGTTCCGTTTCCCGATTAATTCTACAGACTCAGTCGGTATGTGACCGAAAAAGAAGAACACTAGGGAAACGGAAACGGATTAGAAAACCAAATCGGACGGAAACGGAACAGTGTTCTAATAGCATTTTCAACTCGTAGCTTCGGAATGAATGGAATCTGCAGCACACCAATGTCAGCGAGCGTTTCTCTGAACTTGTTAATAGCGAGAAATTCCTTTAGAAATATTCTGCTAAAGAACTCAGATGGCTAACTTTCAGGAAGCCTTCTATTGTGGTTTATTGGAGTGCTAAATTGAATGACCATTTAATTTGAACTTAACTTACCACCTTAAGATAAATAATCTAAATTTTCGAAATATTTTAGACTCCTTTGAAGAACCAAATATTATTTAATATACAGGGTTTTTTATTTAAGATTGAAATTTGAAATTATTAGGCTTAAGGAAATACTCAAATATTTTTAACCACTAGGTGTTAGATCATTTTTATCAATCGATAATTTAGAGCATCATCTGAAACCCACGAATACCTTTGGTTTGATAGAAAAAGACCTATTTTTTCACTGAAAACGTGACTCGAAAAATTGACCATTTGGACAATCTAAAATAAACTTGTTTGATCCGGGAAAGATAAAGCAAAGATATGACCGCATTCACGCAAACCTCCAATTAAGAAATAACTATACTAGTTTTAATAGAATGTTAATGCCCCCCACGCAGAATAGTTTGCACGTTCAAAAACAGTATTCGGGTTTTATTAAATAAAATAAAATATTTCAAACACGCTTAATAATAACTGCAACGCTTGAGCTTGGAAAATCATATCATCAAATGCACACTATCATTTCGGCTCTCGTTTCAATAGGAGTTGCGTAAACCCTTTCTTTGATAAACCCCCACAGAACAAGTCTAGTTGTGTCAAATCGGGGGGACAGGCAGGGCAATGTGTCAGAATTTATAGCCCGGTGTACCTAGTAACAGAGACCATACCACCGGAGGCCTATCATCATAGTGCCCTACGCCAGCGTCCCCAAGCCCGGACAGGTGACAAATCCAGCATGGGTAGCAGAGCCCCACTACTGATGGTCGCACCTTTGACGCAAGCCACTCAACCCAGCAGAAGGTGCAGCAACGGGTGGACCAATCCCCACTTCGCACACAGCAGTGGGAGTAAGAGTGGATGCGGTAGCAACTCCAGCCGACACCCTACCTATGAAGGTAAAGAGTCAAACCCTTTGGAGAGAGCTCCTAAAGGGGAACGACGAGCACACAGCAGCCCGCATAACCCGGCACAGCTGGCACCGGAGATCCAGGTGGGAGTCCAAAATGCCGTGATATGGGTCCGCCGTGCCCTCATACGGAGGCCCACCGCCCCACAGCAGGCTACCCAATCCGCCGAGGCGACCAGTTTGCACGGACCCTCTCCGTTAGCCTGAACCGAAGTTCAGTATCCAGCCAACATGTTGTCAGAATTTATAGCCCGGTGTACCGGTAAGAAAAGAACCACACCACCGGAGGCCTATCATTAGAATGCCCTACGCCAGCGTCCACAAGCCCGGACAGGTGACAAAACCAGCATGGGTAGCAGAACCCCACTACTGATGGTCGCACCCTCGACGCAAGCCGCTCAACCCAGCAGAAGGTGCAACAATGGGACGACCAGCCCGCCACTTCGCACACAGCAGTGGGATAGAGAACGGATGCTCTAGCAACTCCGGCCGACACCCCACCTACAAAGGCAGGGAGCCAAGCCCTTTGGAGAGAGCTCCTAAAGGGGAACGGCGGGCACACAGCAGCCCGCATAACCCGGCACAGCTGGCACCGGAGATCCCGGTGGGAGCCCAAAAGGCCGGGAGATGGGTCCGCCGTGCCCTCATACGGAGGCCCGCAGCCCCACAGCAGGCTACTCAATCCGCCGAGGCGGCCAGGTCGCCCGGCCCCTCTCCATTAGCCTGGGCCGAAGCCCAGTATCCAGCCCACACCTGACCGAAGTCGGAGGTTGGAGATAGGACCCTTTGGACGGAGCTAACATCTCCCAGTGCGCCACCGCCCTTACGGGTTACAAGAGCCGGACCCCGACTCCCCGGTAAAGCCACCAGTTATTGCACACTCCGACCCCTTGAGGGCCAGTATCCAGCCCACAAAGAACTGGCCCATTTCTTTTGAACCATCTGTGAGGAAACTTGTTTTTCGGGAATTCAGTCACTTCTGTGATAATGTGTTACGGCGCCATCTTGATGAAACTAAATTCGGCGTCTTTCAGCCAAAGGAAGGTCGTCGATTGCTTCTGCAAGCTCATTCTGTAGAAAACACTAATAGCTCTGGCCGTTTAGATTTTCAGGCAAGAACACTGCACCAATCAAACGTTTTTCTATAAGTCCAACCGAAACATTTAAGCAATGGAACTGAACTTGGTGATGATATTTGAATCCCCAGTGAGGGTTTTCGTCCTGCCATAGGTGATTTTTTGATTGTTCAAAATTCTATCTTTAAAAAAAAGATCTTTGGTCGGTGTAGAGAACATGAGGCGTAAATTAGGTAACGTCGCTCATTGCAATAAGAAGGCAGTTGCAGATGTCGCAACGTCTTTGTAAATCCTAATCAATCAGTCCTTGAAGAAGCGTAGCGATATGGAAAGTACCTACATTTTCCTAAAATTTTTCAAACATGGTCTTAACTGAAACCTTAATCGGCACTCGTGTTCGCGCAACTTCTTCGAGGGAATTACAAAAAGTATTCAAGGACAGTGGTCTCAAAGTTCAAATTATAGGCTGACCGAATCCATGAAACCTAGGTTCTACAATACCAGACTGTTGAAAGTCACTGGGTTAAGTTTATTTAGTACCGGCCTACGGTTCGGATGTCGCAATTGAAAAATCACACTCTTCTTCTGGGATTTTATCGACCTTCCGCAAAGTAAAGGGAAACAATTTCAGTTCACTCCGCTCTTCAATAAAGAGACATTATTCGAAAGATTGACGATGTCGATGATGTTAAAAAAAATTGTTTGACCTTTAATTACAAAAAAATGTACGTTTACTTTAAAACATCTACAATTTAAACTTATCTTTTTTATTTATTTCGCTAGAGCACAGCATTGAGATGAAAGGTAACTTTCTTTGTCCGAGTGTTTGTGAGTTCTTTTGATTTACGAAGCGACACCGGAAACATGTTATGTCAGCACTAAAAAACATTTAGGGGAAACTTGGAGCTGAATGTAATCTTAGACTTATCATGTACAATCCATGCCCCAACAAGTTTCCCGTACACGTTTCAAGGGGTGAAACAGAGGCGAAAGTGCCATCATTGTGAAACGCGATGTTGAATCCGAATTTCATTTCGGGTGGGGCTTAAACTGTGCAAATGTTACGTTTCCATTCCCCATTGATACGTTTTGGGATGAAACTCCCCTTAAACCCTCCTTTGATTAGATACTTTATTAAGTTTTCCTTATTTTTTTTAGATTGCGAGGATACAAAGAATTGCAAAGCTAAGGAATGCGATGGAATTGGTAGACAGTTTCCAATATGCCATTCCAAGAAATGTTATTGCCTCTGTGGGGAACAACGGAGAAGGGGCATGTCTGTGTCCAATTACGAGAAAAAAGTTTTCGGATGTGAAAAGTGGATGTGCCCCGGAGGAACGGCCACTTGCGTAGATCCACAAGTTCGTTATTCTAAATACAAATATTGCTCCTGCCGGGATGAAAAACAGTAATTGGGTACCGGTTATAGTGCATACGTACTGAGTAGTAATAAAACAATTTTAAAATAAATTTTATGGTATATTTCATTAATATGTAAAAATGCGCTAATGAGAGCAGTTTAGGTTTCTCTTATCAGACCCTTCTTAGCTTAAGCGGTCGTAACCTTTACAAAAAGTATATAACGCTTCTTCTGTAGGACTGGTTATTGTCATTGTTCTTATGTTGGGTTCATTATGTTTCGGTTGTTTTTAGTGAACTTTGTTCTAGGCGGTACTGTAAAGTGGTATTTACCCAAAGGACTAGGTCTGTCAGCTAGCCAACTAGGGGAGATCAAGAACATTTTTCCTTACTGTCATGATGCTCTTCTTAATAGAATGGAAACGTTCTAAAAATCTGTGTGTAGCGTGATCTGGACAACGTAAAAGTAAAATATTTCCCCCACTATGATTGAAGATTCAAAACTGGAAAGATAATTTTTAATTAAATTCAATGGATGAAACAATTGTAATTTAAATTTATAAAAAGAATAATATTTAGTTATAATTTATTGACTTCATTTTCCACGACTATGAAATTAAAAGTCTTAGAGTCAATTTGAGTTAAAGAAGTACAACATCAAGGTGCCAGCATTCAATATTTTTCAAGTTCTGAGATACATCTATGGCTAATCGTTCTTGGTGAGATTCAAAGAACTCTAAGTTGGCTTTCATTCGTAGCCTTTCTTATTCAATTAAAATAAGGAAAACCATAGCTTCTTCATAGACAAAATGAGGAAAGCCCTTTCAGTTGAATATACGGAAAGGTTTGATGCCATTTATGGCTCCTTTTTAATTGATTTTGGTTTGGATATCTTCTTTCAAGCTTTCTCTGACAATTTGCCCTTTCATTAACCAAATAAATAAATGAATTGTGTGTTATAAATGGAAATCGTCTGCTGGGTAGACGAAATTGCAGCTGTTTTTTAACTTCTAGCGCGTGCCTAATATTAGTGGGCCCCATTTTCCCTCGAGCGAAAAGAGGAAAAGAGCGGTTCTAAAATATAAATAGCGAATACTTTGAGTAAGGCCTCGAGGGAGTGCTTTAGGGGTGCGAAACGCTCCTAAAATCCCCTTGAGCCTAGGAGCCTCAAGTGGTGAAAGCGTGCTTCTAGCTTTAACCTTGGCAATGATGTCAACAAAACTTTTCCCTTTTTTCAGAGTATAATCCCTGTGACGATTTATAAAGAAATAGGGCTGAAAATGGAAAATTTCGTTCGATACAGTTTCTGACTTTGTTACCCTACGTACTATCTGAAATTCACTAGACATCCGCGAGAATGCCTCTCAGCTCTCAATCTTACATTATCGTTGTTTGTTCAAAATTCTTAATTTATTTTAATTTCTATTTTTCAATGGTTTGTTTCTTAATGTTTAAAAATTATCTTAACTTATCGTAATTTTACATTTATATTGTTATTTATTAATGATATGTTTGTAAATGTCCTGGTAACCAGCACAACAGGCGGCAACCTATTTCAACATGTTTGTGGTCCGATACTGAAGCCTATTTTTTTAAACTTTGGTGCTGAAGGTGGTTTTTAACTCTGGTTGAATTTTTGTTAAAATATTTCTTGAAAGAACCCGAGTTTTCTCGCGTGAACTGGATAAGTAAACCTTCAAAAAATGTCTTCTTCAAAATATGTAAGTTCATAATAATTTTTTATTACATTAGATTTTCGTGCCCGAATGGACTTAACATTCGATAGCATAATGACAAGTGTAGTTTTAAATCTTTCTGAATGTTAATATATCTCAAATTTATAGTTTATATAGACGTTTATTATTTTGTGCTGAAGCAAACTAAAAAATTAACAATCAAATTCCTATAAGCAACGAGGTTAGTTTTATTTAAAAACATAATGTTAAAGGAAAATGCTTAATATTAAAAATATTAAAATGATATTGTAAAATTATTTCTTTTGACCTTTAGTGAACTCTCGGCTTCGCCGTTATACTCTAAAATTACTCTCCGGTAAATAATTACGGTGATGGATCACTCCAAACAGTTTTCTCTACTATACGAATCTTTTAAATTGCTCGGTGATGGATTGCTTTAAGCAAAGTGTTGTGTTTTCATATAAAATCCGTAGCTGACAGGTTGATCTTCTTTCCTTTAATTCAGATTAATTCAAACTGCACTGCGAGCAATTTTCCAGCATCGTACATGGTCTTAAATGGGAGTAGAAGCAAGATCGAAAAATCAATATTTTCCCGTACAAAAATGCTCTACAGAAATAACACTTAATTGCACCACTCAGTTTTAATAGAAAGTTGTTGTTCTCTTAGGTGTTTCTTGGGTTATTTTCTCTATTTATTTGTAAAGAAGTTGTATATAATTTTGTGTAGAATCTTTATTAAAGTTGGCGTGGAAGCTCTATTAAAATGTATGCGGTATAACTCTTTAATTTTTGTCTAGAATTTTACGATTTGTCTGTAGGAACACTATTGGAGTTGGAAGTCTCCCTTTTGGTGCTCGTGAAGAAATGATATTGGAGGTTATGTAGTAATTATTCAGGGGCTTGTGTAGAAAACCCATCTCACGGTTTTGGTAGATATTACACTGAAGTCAGCTAGGATAATACCCTAGTCACCACCTTAGGCCTAAGTCATCAGGCTACTTTTAAAGCCGTTAATTACACTGAAGTTGCTTAAGAGACTACATAGGCTGGGAGTAAATTTATCTATCGCGATGTATGAGTCGAGGAAATGTTGAAAAGTTAAACAAAACCATATTCAAAGATATTAACTAAAAATTATTTGCTCAATAAAGTAAAACAGGTACAGGTATCATTGCCTTTGCGCTATTTCCTTTATTTTATTGGCTAAATATTCCGGTTTATTTCTAAATTCGATTTGTTATTCGATTTATAATCCGAATTTGCCAAATGGGGGCATTCGCGGAATATTTTTTTTATTTTCTTATGTTCTGTATAATTATCGAATTTTACTACATATGAAATTTTACAGAATCTTTGATAAACGTCTTGAGAACAGACAACGTTAAAAATCCCACTTAATAAACACGGAGTGTTCTCTGTAGAATTTTCTAAAAAACCCTTTTTACAGTATAGAACCCCACTGAGAACCAATTGAGCTTTATGCGTTTTAGTATTGTTTCTGTAGAACATTTTTTTAAGGGTGTGGTAAGAATCGTGTAGAAGTCGTGGCATTAGCTTGGTTTCAACTACCGAGTGTAACAATGCATCTTCTTAACGTGCGTAAAACTCTTATACCTGCAGAAGTACCTTGTGGAAATTAAGCAAAAAAGCGAAATATTTCCTCCCAGATAGACTATAGTTTCATCTTTGCTTCATCTCTCATCGGACTATAACGAGTAACTACACTAACTTTTCACAAAAAAATTAGCACTGTAAAAGTGTGATAACTATACCTTCTGTCTGACTGCAGTGAATTATATCTTTCGATTTTCAAATAGAAATATGCCTCTTTTACCTAAGCAGTATTTCTTTTTCAAGATTGCAAATGTTATTCACTTGAAATATTTACCTTCGTAAAATAGTACATCACATAATGAGTTACATCTATTACATGGAGATTACAAAGTTGCCTATTTTCCCCATATTATATCGTTACGCAAAACACGGTGAAATTTGAGCATAGATGATAAGTAAGCTTTCACTGCTTAGCTGATAACTCATTGGAACCTGACGTTGGTAATATTTAATTTTAATGGAAAGTCAGTTTCTTCTACCCGAAGCGATATAATATTCACTTCTGGTCATACACTTACTTGTCGATAAAATAAAAGAGAATGGTTTATATCTGAATACAAAAAATAGTAATAAAAGCATTTGTGACGTTAATATTTCGCATATTTTAAATTTGGGTATAAAAAGTTGCTAAGTTCAAAATTTAAAAGTTGTTACGCTTTTCTAAGGCCTTTCAATGCCTCATTGACGGCGCCAGACCAACTCGACCAAATACGTAGTGCCCGCTTTTTATTTGAGGCACGTAGAATTTCTCAAGCTAGCAAAATATGGTGTTTCATCCTTAAAAATTATATATCTATGCTCTCTGTAAAAAATTTCGGTAGAATTTTAAGGAATTTATAAGTCATCCCCAAATAATTTGTTGTTATTAGGTCTTTTTTTGCCATTTTGCAGGATTTATAATTAACTTTCAAATAAAAAGGTAGGCCACCCCTTATTGCAATACCCACTTCCGGCGCCACTTGATGGCCCACGCACGCACTCTTTTAAAGACCATATTAATGTTGGACGACTTTGCTAACAGATGTCCTTGTCTCCTATTTCTGTAAGCCTCGCGTTTAAGGTAACACATTTCTTTATATTCGTTATCCGGTGCGTGGAATTTATGCTGCGTGTAACCTCTTTACGACGACGTTTCCTTGGCCAGTAGGGTTTTCTCTTACTATCCGACTATTTTAAATCAGTTTTGATTAAAAAATATTTTTTCTATTTATTATACGAATTTCACTAATAATTACGAGTATTATTCTTGTCACTATTAATTACTATTTTTACTGTTTTCACAGTTATTTAACTTATACATTATTTTTTTAATTATAACGGTGTATTAAAGATTAACTTTTCTACTTTTTTACAATATATCGGTTTTAACTTAAAATACTTATTTTTTGTTAACAGGCATAACTATAATGTATTGGTTTATTGCATATTTAAATATAAATAGCATTTATCCTACCAAAAAACAACCCGTTTCGGGAAAAACCATCTAAAGCATTTTCTCGAACAACGACAATGTAACCGCTCTCTTTTTTGAACATCGACGTTCGCGAAAGACGACCTTCCATTACGTCGACATTCCGTCCCCCATGTAACCCTAGTGATAAATGCGCTGGAGGATGACGACTAATCCCTCCATTCCGAAATTAAATATAATTCGCTGAGAAACTACTCTGGTAGCAGGGGCGCGGGTCTTTATTGGTCCGATCTTAATTACTTACTAAAGACCACTTGATCCCGGCGCATTTGGACACGGACTCCCCTGCCAGCGTTATCTGAAACCCCGACACCGTTCGCCTCTTTAATAGGACAAATGTCCAGGTAGTCGCCACTTGAACTATCGGTTTTTTTTTGGATTCTGCAAAGGCGAACAATCAGAATGTTTTTATAATGGACAAGCCCAATTGCGTGTCTATTGTTCTATGACACGTTTATGGTCTTATTAAATACTAAATTGCCAACCCCAACAGTTCAAATTGAACCAGCTACCGATATAAATATTCTACAATATAGTGTTTTCTAGATTTAATTCCTTAAATTTAAGTTAAATCAAATAGGGCCAAACCTAAATAAAGTTTAAAACAGGAAATAAATGGCCTTTTCTGACATAAATGTGCTAACTATTTTCTACGTGGCTTGTGATATGTTGGACTAATTGATTCAGGAATGTTTCGGCTCCTCTAAACGGCTATTTCCATTCCTCAACAGGTGAAAAAATGCCAAACTCACACCGCACACGATTGAAGGTATAAGCTGCAGCAATTACAATTATTATAAATTTTTAATAATAATAATTACAATATTTTTATTATGATGATCTTCTTGTTGGGGATTGCTACCGCAGTTTGGTTCGCTAACTTTAATTTTAACTAATTTTTGTTGCTAATTGCTTACCGACTGAAAAATCAGTAATGAAGTGAACTAATATAATTTCTATACTGACTAAACTACTAGCTACTCTTCTACTAAACGAATGGAAATAATTTCGACTATTTTAAGATATTGAAATAGTGTATTATTGTTGAAATCTAAATATTCTAACCCTTTTACTTGGGTGACTAAAACAATTCTGTCCGTTTTTCGGGCACACAACCGTTGAAAGGTCGGGATAAATTTTCCTTCCCTTTGGCAAGCGCTGAAATACAATACACAGGATTTGATATGCGATTGAGAAAGAGCGAGCTGGCGCCTTTGGGGGAGACGGGGGTTAAGGAAAATTTCTAGTTATTCTTCGCTCCAAGGAGTGTCCAAATGAAAAATAAAGAAAACCCAGCTCCTCTCTCCCAAACTAGTTTCACAATTTTTAGAAACGGTAAATATAAACATGGAAAAACACAAATTATGAAAAATTTCAAAATATACAAAAATACAACAAATATTAAATACACTGAATTTGAGCATTTATACAAAATTTTAGATAATTAATTTAATTAATTTAAATAATTTAATTAATAAACAAAATTAATCAGTTATTTTACACTGGGCCCCGAAATACGCTAAGTATTTCAAATTTATAGGTTACACAAAAAGGGGGGTTAAATATGAGTTACATACAATATCAATAAAAATATCAAACAACTATAAAATCAAAATACAGACAATACAACGCAACTTATTAAATTTTCACAATTGCTAATTATAATTTCCAATTTCAATTTCTAGGGGGTACAAAAGTTGCATAGGTCTCCTAAGAATCTTATTATTTGACGTTCTAATCATACACGACCTAACCTTTCCATCCCTACTCTCAAACGTTTCAGTCACCACCCCGAGTTTCCATAAATGCTTGGGGGTTTTGTCTTGGTGAATCACCATAACGTCCCCGATTTTAATTTTCTTAATGGTTTTGGCTAGCTTGACGTTATGCGCTGACCGAAGGGCTAACAAATACTCGTTTTTCCATCCTAACCAAAATCTATCAGCCAAATTATCTCGATACCTTTGTCGTCTAGTCATTTCTTCTCGCGACTTTGGCACTTTCACGATTTCTCGAGGACCCGATGGTAAACTGGTGACGCGTTTTCCTATCAGGAAAGGCGCGGCCGTAAGGGATTCCAAATCGCTCGAATCGCTGCTAACGTACGTTAACGGTCTTGAATTGATCGCCGCTTCCACTTGCACCAGCGCTGTCTCCATTTCTACGTAGCTCAATAAGGCGCATCCTCAAATTCTTTTCAAAACTGCCTTGGTGCTTTTTACCATGAACTCCCACCAACCTCCATACCAAGCCGCTCTTTCCACGATAAAATCCCAGGAGATTACTTTTCTCCCGTAAAGGTTCAGCTCGTGATGCTATTCCAAATCTTCGCCAAGTCCTTATTGGCTCGATTAAATGTTTTGGCATTATCCGAGTATATTTTCCGGGGGATGCCTCTGCTTGATATCATTCTTTTCAGGGCAAGTAGGAATTCGTGGGTGGTCAACGAGGTGACTAACTTCAAATGCACCGCTCTTGTCACGGCGCACGTGAAGAGACAAATATACTCTTTTTCTGTGGAGGTACCGAGTTTCACGTGCAAAGGGCCGGCGAAGTCGATCCCTACTGTTTCGAATGGCTGAGCTTGATCTACCCTGTCTTTTGGAAGGGGGGCTGTTACGGCCGCTCCTGGTCCAAATCCCGCGGTGACTTTTCTACATTTCAAACAGTTCTTTACCGATTTACGCGCTAATTGTCTTCCGGCCGTGATCCAATATCGTTCTCGTGACTGCGTCAGCGTACTCTGAACTCCACCGTTACTAACTTCTTCGTGACAACGATCCATTATTAATTTTGAGAGTGTAGCGTCTTTATTGAGGATGATAGGGTGTTTGATTTCTGTAGGAAATTCCGATTAGGCTAACCTCCCTCCCACGCGGATAATTTTATCTTGATTTAGAAATGGCTTAAATTCCGCGATTCTCGACGAGGATTTAATTTTCGATTGGTTTTCTATAGCTTCTAATTCTTCCGGATAATCCTTTCCTTGCACGCATTTTATCCACGCAATCTCCGCCTGGCGCATATCTTCTTTTATCCAAATTGTTCAATTTTTCAGATCCATCAACTGACAAATGCAAGTCCTTTCAAGTTTTCCAACTACGAGTATAGTTTTCCTCTTTTCTTCTTCTTCTTTTGAAAAATCGTTGAGCCACCAGTTCATCGGTATGTCCGCGGGGTTTTGCGTTCCCGGGCAATGAAACCAGTTTCCCGGGTCCGAGAGGGTTTGAATTTCCATCGCCCAATTCTGCACAAAAGGTTTCCAGGTTTTGGTCGATCCCTTGATCCAATGAAGCGCTATTTGAAAATCTGACCACATGAATTTCTCTAACTTTTCCGGTTCAAATATTGTTTCGACGTTCTTGACTAATCTCGCTCCGAGTAAGCAACCTAACAGTTCTAGGCGTGGCAAGGTTAATTTTTTCAGGGGTACCACCTTCGCCTTCGACGTTACTAAAGAAACTCCGATTGCTCCGTCTTCCATTTCGTAACGTGAATAAACGGTTGCGGCGTACGCTTTCGTAGACGCATCGCAAAAGCAGTGCAACTGTAGTTTGCGGATATTATCTGGAATTTCCTTGAAATAGCATCTTGACAATTTGACCTTTCTTAACTGGGGCATTTCTGAGCACCACTGTCGAAATGCATTTCCGACTTCTTCGGGCAATTCTTCATCCCACTTCAATCCGCGTTCCCATAAGGCTTGAAAAATGAATTTAGCTCGTATAGTATACGGCGCCAAGATTCCCACGGGGTCGAAAATTTGCGACACCGCGCTGAGAACGTATCGCTTTGTATTCTCGACATCCGCTAGGACGTTTATTAAACTTGAGAGATCGAAAGAGAAACAATCGGATTGCGGGTCTAATAATAGCCCTAAAATCTTCTGGCTTTTGACTTCTTCTATTTCGAATTTGACCTTGACGTTCGGGTTCTCCGCTTTTTGACGTGACATTTTACGCAATTCGGCGGAATTCGTCTGCCACTTTCTCGGGTGGATTTTTGCGTCGCTCAATATTTCAGACGTTCTTCTTGACAGCTTGTACGCTTCTTTCTTTGAACCGCTTAGGTAGTCGTCAACGTAGAGGTCTCGATTTAATGAATTTACGACTTCCGCGTCCGTCTCTTCGTATTTCTTCGCATGACGTTTGATGTTTGCGGCCAGCAAATAGGGGCTTGACCTCACGCCAAAGGGCACGCGCGCTATGCGAAGGGTTCTTTATTTAATTTCTTCTATTCGTTAATCTTCTTCCTTCGTCCAAAGAACCGTACGCTGTCCTTGTCCTCTTGGGCTAGTCCGACTTTCAAAATTGCTTTCTCTATATCCGAGCAGATAGCGATGGGATTCTTTCTAAATCTTAGGAGTAGCGACAGTAGATCCGGCGTAAGATTTGTTCCACTGGACAAAAAATCATTGAGTAATGGCGCCCCGCTGATATGGGAAGAAGCGTCGAAAACGACGCGAAGCTTGGTCGTTGGACTCGTTTCCGTCTTCACACCTTGGTGCGGCAAGTAATATGACCCTGGCCACCTTGTTTTGGGATCTCGCACTTCTTACGCGATTCCTAATTCTAGTTGTTCGGTGATGATCTTTTTGTACGAATCGTAATATTCCGGTTCCCGCTGAAATCTTCTTATCAGGCTATTCATCCGCGTCGTGGCTACCATTTGGTTGTCCGGTAGCTCTTCTTTTCCTGCGTTCCACGGGAATTTGACTAAATATCGGCCTTCGTCTTCGTTAAATTTTACGTCATCTTGAAATTTCGCTAATACTTTTTCATCTCCGGGAATTTTTTCTTGTTTCGATTCTTTCCCTATTGATTCTAGCTCCCAGAAGGACTTCAGCGCGTTCGATACCTGGTTTTTTTTCTACTCCCGCTGTCATGACGGTGATTCAATGACTCTTGATTTCCACACATCCTACATTGGGGTGCTCATTGGGCCCTCGATGGTCCAGCCAAATATCGTGTCTAACGCTACTAGTTTATTTGGCAAGCGTTCCTGATTTCCTTTTACTACGTCCCAATAATAGTCTCCATCGATCAAGATGCTAATTTTGGAGTTACTTGGGTTTGTCTGGTTCGGATTCACGGCTAGTTTCGCTCCCGTTCTTTTCACAAAATTTTGAATTTCGTTGCAGCTGCTATTCTTAGCCCGACAAATAAACGGTACATCTGCAGCCTCTACTTGGATTTTCTTCTCGGGTTCACGGGCATTCTGGAGCGTGATTCTTACAATTTGTCTCTTTTTTTCTACGGGATTTTTGTTCCCAAACTCCGTGACTAAAACTTCTTGTTCACAGATGATATGTAGGCTGAGTTTCCTCGATATTTCTTCTTAGACGAAAGTCCCCTGACTTCCGTTGTCCAGTACGCATCTGACGGGGTTGATATATATGTTTTCTGGATAATCTGGATTCTTCACCACTATTTTGGCTGTCTGCAGTAATACGTTTTGTCGGTTTGGATCTATGACGGTATTGGCTCCTATTTCGGTACCGCTTTTAGCTTTTGTTTTTGCGTCCTGCTAATGTGTTCTATGGGCAACGTTTTTGTGACAAACAACGAAATTATGTCTTACCCGGCAAATCTTGCAATTTCTAAAATGGGAGTCGCAACTTCTGGCGTCGTGGCCGAGCTTAAGACACATGTAACAACTTCTTTCTTCGCGAATTTAATTCCTCTTTTCGTTGAGCGTGTGGTTGGTACAATTTGCGGATGTGTGGGCGATAGACCGGCAATAGACGGTTTTCGCGGAGATATTGGTTTGAAGCGAAGTCGCGCTTGTAGTATAATTTCTCGAACTATTTTCGTAACGCGCCGATCTCGGATGATGAACTAATTTCTCTTGCGCTCGCGACGACGGTTGAAATCGCGTTTTGACCCTTTCGCGGTTTGACACTTCACCTAACAACGCGCACGTTTCGCGGAATTAAACTTCATTTTTTAAAAACTCTACCAGGCGGTGACATTCCGCTTTGCATCTTTTATGTGACTTTTGCTATATTCTAGGCGTATACCACGCGGTAAACAAGACACTAATACCGGACACGAAAAGGTACCACTTAATGTGGCGTCTACTCCTAGAGCTAATAGACATCTTAAATTTAAATTTATCTGATCATAAAAATTACACAATGCCTTAATATCGTTAGAGTCTTTACAGGTTCTTAATTCATCAATCTTTTACCATGGGTATGAACTACTAGGTCTTTACGACCGAAACGTTCTTTAAGCAATTTAACAGCTTCTATATAATTAACGTCTTACGCTTTAATTCCCGCTAAAACATGCTTGGCGTCGCCTTCTAAATAAGAGGCTAGATAATTAAACTTCTCTACCTGGGTCATGTTAGGTTTATGGTCGATGGTCGATTTAAAACGGCTCCAAAATCCTTCGAATTCGGTGATGTCTCCGGTAAACTTTGGTATCACTAATGATGGTAACTTTATTCCCTTATCTTTGGTGATAGTGACGACCCTGTATTCTCTGCTGTGATGTGATCTGTCTGATGAGAGCTCCGCTGACTTTCGTAACATGCGGTTGGCCTTGCTTTTAATTGCGATGATGTTGTGTTTCTCCTAGTAGGCTAGAATATCCGACACTTCCGACTCCAACTAGTCTTCGTCATCGATGAGCTCCGTTAAGGTTTGGTCGCACAGGGTGATTGCATGCTCTCTTTTGATTACGGTCGCTAGTTGATCTTCGAGGTCTCCCGCGTCGATGGTCGTATCCGTCAATAAACGTTCCAGTTCGTTCACTGCTTTTGTTAAACTGGATCTTAACGGTATTCTTTTTTTGCCTCGCTACATCGTCTAACTTTTTCATCTTCTCCGCGGTTTTCTCGGAGTTTGCCATTCAGCTGTTTATCCACTGACTATTTTTAACTATTTTTATTAATATTTTTTACAGGTTCCCGGGTTTTGGCACCATGTTGGGGAGGAGACCGGCGGGCGTGCGCGTTGCTCCCCCTTTTTCGGTAATTTTTCCAGTTATTTTCCCCTATTATTTTATTCTCCTGTCGTGAAATTTGTTGTACGATGCCTCTGGCTTTCTTTCGTCGTACGACTCGTCGTAATTCTTTCAGTATTTTTAAACTTGCGCTTTATTATCAATCTCATGCCTTGTGTTTTTTCTCGGGCCTTGGCTGCTTATTTCTTCGGAATTTGTCTCGCTTACGGTGCATACGGACCCGCGTCGTTTCCACAAATTTTTAGACCTAAGTTAACAGTTATGATTTCCTTTCTTTTTGGCATTTACACGGTGCAGCCGGATCCACGACGTTTTTAAACTTAACCAAACTTTTTTTCCCTTCGTGCGTGTCTAAATTATGCCTTCGCAAAACGATAAAGTCCTTTGCCCCCAGTGTGGTCAGTCGTTTACTAGTCTAAACAGACATTTTGCTCATTCGCGAACCTGTATCAAGCCCTCTCTCGGGAAAGAGGACGGTCCTTCTGACCCATCGTCCCCGTCTGAAGGGTGTGATGATTTCATTGGGCTGGAGCCACCCAGGCTTTCTCGCCATGACGGTAAACGCCCCGATGGCATGTCAATGGTCCCGTGGTCGGGTGGTAAAGCCACCGTTTAGGATTTTACCTGCACGGACCCCCTAGTAACTTCCTATTTGGTCTCTTCATCTTCAGCCCCTCTCTGGGCCGCTACCCAGGCTGAAGCAAAGAAGAGATCCAAGTATTCGGATCTCGACAGCAAATTCATCTTCCATCCAGTGGCCATTGAAACCCTTGGCGCTTTCGGTCGCGATGCTATGTCGTTAATTCACGCCATAGGCCGTAAGATTCGAGATATCTCTTCCGAGCCGCGCTTCGTAGAGTATCTGGTGCAACGCATCGCGATTGCGGTTCAAAGAGGAAACGCCGCCTCTGTTTTGAGCACCTTTCGGCCGGGTGCTTCTTTGGAAGACTACCTCTTCCATTTTAACTAAATTTTTGTTTTGCTGAAACTATTTGTCAATGAATAAAAGTATTCAATGATAAAAAATAAAACAACGAAGTATTTTTGGGAGAGGTATGTTGCTAATTGCTGACCGACTGAAAAATCAGTAATTAGGTGAACTAATATAATTTCTATACTGACTAAACTACTATAACTAAAAGAATTCTGTCCGTTTTTCGAGCACACAACCGTTGAAAGGTCGGGATAAATTTTCCTTCCCTTTTGCAAGCGCTGAAATACAATACACAGGAATTGATATGCGATTGAGAAAGAGCGAGCTGGCGCCTTCGGGGGCGACGGGGTTTAAGGAAAATTTCTAGTTATTCTTCGCTCCAAGGAGTGTCCAAATGAAAAATAATGAAAACCCAGCTTCTCTCTCCCAAACTAGTTTCACAATTTTTAGAAACGGTAAAATATATAAACATGGAAAAACACAAATTATGACAAATTTCAAAATATACAAAAATACGACAAATATTAAATACACTAAATTTGAGCATTAATACAAAATTTTAGATATGGTTAATTAATATTAAACCAAATTAAATCATTTATTTTACACATCTTGAATACACAATTTTTTACAAAATCAAAATTGTATCTACTTTTGCAAATTGCCGTAGATGGCGCCAGGATAACATACTGAAGTGGCGTATTTCTAAATTAAAGGGACTAAAGCGACTAGAATTTATCTCTGGGTCTTTATATTTTTCACTCCTTCCTTTGGTTATTTTAGCATTTCAGCAGGATTAAATGGTTATATTCGTAGAAAATGCGATAGATTATTGAAATGTTTTTTAAAATAGCTTTCGAGGTTATATTCCCTTTAAGGAAAATCTTCGTATAATATAAATATATTTTACGTTAGTTATTATTAAATATAGATAAAAAGCAAGAATTAATGACAGCCAGGCACATGCTCCTTGGAGAGATTGCCAGCCCCGCATACCTTTCAATAAACAGAACAAAACAAGCTGATGTTGTAATGCTAGAGAGGTATAAAGGTTCGCGAAATTCCTCGTACAAGGCCCTACACTAGAACGTTCTATAAAATCGGTGTGGTGTGCTTTCCCCCTTTTGAGTTCGGAGGAGGTGAAGGTTTGGCCGCTTTTTCGTGTGAGATAAAAAATATTTATCTGGCAAACCCGTAAGAAATTAAAAGCAGTCGATTTTTAGGAGTTGCGTAGTTGCTAGCCTAGGCTTCACTAATTTCCGCGCCGTTTTTCTTATTGTAAATGATTTTTGTAATAAATGAATGATGGCAAATAAGCAAAATACTACTCCCAAATCCACGGGTTTAAAAAGAAACTTAGATCATGAAAATATTCTTAACCCCAAACATACTTCAACACCTAGGGTCCCTCCTACAACTCCTAAAAGGTACGTCTCTAAAATATTCCTATAACGACAGGTCATAAGCCATATTATCTTAAACCAAAGAATAACAATAGTTGTTAGTCCGGCTGAACTAGCTCTATAGTCTGTATGAAACGTTGGGCCGATTTTATAGAACGCTCTATTAAATGCGGGAAATAATCTACATGTATAGCATTTATTCATACACAAGCAAAAACGGTGTTAAGCGAAATGAAAAAGCGTTGGAATATGTTATATCGTATTTCCAACCTCATCTATCAAAGCGCCATTGTAAGTTCTAAGGACTTCGTTGCTTTTTAATATCTCTTAAATGAGTTTATACTTTCACTCGTTCGTGAGAATTACAATGATGAGACGATTCACGGGCATCACGATCTAATTTATCCATTTATTCAATCACGTAAGAAGACATTAGTTTCAGGCCCGTAACCACCCACCAAAACTCGAGGGGTGCTCTAACTTTTTTGACGGGCGTCAATGCCTTGATACTAAACATCATAATTTTTAACTCCCACTCCTAAAATTAGTAAATATACCGAAATTTGCTTTATTTTGTTATTTTTTAAATGATGAATTTCGACTACGTTGAAACAGAATATTTTATTAAAAATACAGGTAACCGATGTTATATGATATTAGTTGGTAGTTGAATAATCGATTGTTTTGGGTCGGTCGGGTTGGGGATGCTAAAGTATTCATTTGGGGGCGTTGAGCATACTCTGGCATCCCCCATTTACGGGCCTTCTTAGTTTTAGAGAACAAATGAGATAACGGGCTGATTTGATGTTTATGGAAGCAACGCTAAAAATAGTCTTAGCATTCTTCCTAAGTATAAATAAATGCATTATTGGCCCGTTTTTAATTAATTTCAATTTTAGTTCTTGGCCTGGTTTTGTCATAGTTTTTAATTAAATTAAATTTTAGTTCTTGGCCCGGCTTTGTCCAATTGTTTAATTAATTTTAATTTAATTCATTTAATAAATACAATTTGTTGTTTCCGTGCACATTAGTAATCGAAAGAAAATAGAATCGACAGACTTTCAATATCCCTTTAACAACAAAGTGCGCATAGAGAAAAGTGTCCACTAGAACACGAAATTGAAACCTTTGTGGGTTCGACACAGATTTCAATGTGAGTGAATTATCTAGACAAATCACGGATGAATACACCAATTAACGATGTAAAATGGTAAAATTACACCGCGTAGTGATACCATATTTTTTCGTTATACCATAAGCCTATCAACCCTAAGTTTGAATCGAAAGGCAGTGTTGGTTCAAGCAAAACGACTGGCGAAAGTACAGCGCTAAATCAACCCGGTGTCGGAAAAGAGAGACGTAACGCGTCTCGCAATGCATGATGCCAGCTGCTTTGGTAAGAGAGAGGTGCGTAGAGAGAGAAAGAGGTAATGAAGAAGCTTCAATTTATCTCTACCAGGTGCCGATACTATCGCCTGATTACTTCTTTTTCGTCCGTCCAGTGGTGGTACAAAGGGTGCTATGCGCGTTTCAAACTTAGGGTTGATAGGCTTATGGTTATACTAGTTTTAGAATTTCACCCACCCCCCTGCACTTTTTTCTTCCAAAACGCCTTTATAAAACTTGAGCAGGTACATGTTTCAAAAAGGAGAAACGTTAGCAGTATTAAAGTAAACCGATACCCTCGACTCCTGTCTTCCACTCCATCCCCGTTTAGCTGTTTATCCCGTACCCTATCGTGTAGCATTGCGCTATATTCGATCGCTAAGACCCGATTTTACACTTCAAATTTGCAAAAACATCTCATTTCGAGACTTTTGTATACAGTACGGTCTAGAGAACAAACTACTTATCGGAAAACACCATTCGATTTCTGACATTTCAATCCTCAGACTTTGCTATATTTCAAGTCAATTCCAGTTAATTTTAGTTAGTAAATCATCGAATACAAATTCAGTTAATAATTTATCAGCTCTAAAAACAACCGGCTAGAGATAGAGCGAGCTTTTCGGGACGGGAGAAAGGGGAAGACGCGGGGGTGGAATACTTGTCTAAGAGGGAAAAAGGGCCGTGATTGGCCCTTTAGCTTTTAGCACGCCAGTCGCAGAGTTGCCATAAGTGATTATTTAGTTTTTAAATCTGATAGTGCAACGTTCAAGGTATTTATAATTATATTTATTTTCCAAAAATTACTTTGGTATGTTAAGCCTTGGTACAATTATTACATAATTAAAAAGGCTTCAGTAAAATTGCAAATAAATAAAATAGTAGTCGAGATGGAATTTTTTTTGGTGATACCGTGATTTCCGTAAATTCTACCCTACATAGCAGGCTTGGAAATAAGCAGGGGGCACTGGGTCAAAGACCAGTTTATTAATTGCTCGGACCAGTTTTTTTATTCAAAAGCTAGGGGTTCACTGGTCTAGTGTCCAGTTTATTAATTCAAAATTATCTACCGTATTACTAACCAACTGGTCTACGTGACCACTTAAATAATTCAAGAGTTGGGAGTCACTGGCCAAATAGACCAGTTTAGAAATAAACCTTATTTCCAAGACTACTACATAGCGCTTATTTTTAGAACTGACAAGGAAACGGTAAAGTAGGACTCTTGAATGAGCTTATATTGGTAGTTAGACTATATATATATATTATTTTAAATATTTTGAAAACGACTACCGCAAACTGCGTAAATTACTTGGTATACGTTTATGCTTAGCCTATACTAAATATAAATTACTTGGTATACGTTTATGCTTAGACTATACTAAATATCATGTTAATCCCAATCTGAGATTAATAAAAACGAAGTTGAATTATGATTATTTCATTACGTAACTTCGAATTAATCAATTACTTAAACAAATAGTCGACATTAATATGAAAATTTTAACACAATAAAAAAGGGACATATATTATAAAAAAACAGTTCTCTGAACTGAAAAAACCGTGTTTATTCTTGTAAATGTTACGGCTAAGAAGGGACAGATATTGAAAGTTCACATTTTGTAAATGTTACGGCTAAGAAGGGACAGATATTGAAAGTTCACAACAGCGTTTCAAGTTCTGTTTAATTTTCCCAAGTGACTTACGCATGCGCATTGCGGTCCCGGATTATTTCAGTCGGTAGGAAATAAACTTAAACGCTGGAATAGCCCTTTAAGAGTATTCCTAAGGGCTATTCCAGCGTTTAAGTTTATTTCCTACCGACTGAAATAATCCGGGACCGCAATGCGCATGCGTGTTAGCTGAAAAGTCACTTGAGAAAATTAAACAGAACTTGAAACGCTGTTGTGAACTTTCAATATCTGTCCCTTCTTAGCCGTAACATTTACAAGATGTGATCTTTCAATATCTGTCCCTTCTTAGCCGTAACATTTACAAGATGTGATCTTTCAATATCTGTCCCTTCTTAGCCGTAACATTTACAAGAATAAACACGGTTTTTTCAGTTCAGATATCTGTTTTTGTATAATAGTATGATTAATACTTCTCCGTAAGGGATTAATTATATACTTCTAGTTCCACGAAATATAAACAAATTGAAGCGCAAACGATTGTTGATATGGTTTATTGAATTAACATGCAGAATGCAATCATCGTTGAATTCCATTGACCCCGAGTCAACGTCCTGTAAGATATATCCACTGGCCGATGAAGAACATGCAAGGACGAGAAACCTGTTTAGCAAAGCCAACGATATAAAATGACCTCTGCTACGACTTTAACATTCCAAAAAATGCTGCTGCTTCTATAGCTGGAGTGGTCATCTGCATCAACGCTTTAAAGGGTTTCTTAGAATTTATTTATGTCAACTTAGCCATAGTGAATTTGTGAAGACGATTTTTGGCGTTTCTCGCAATAGCTTTTTGCTCGATAAGTTAGTTTATTTCACCAAAAAAATCAAACAAACCCGGTATCTGGGTGGTTTTTTTTTAATTGACGTCTTTCTATGCGAAGGCATGCACGACGGGGCTTATTTCAACCACGATCCCCGCCTGTTGTCTCCTTATGAATAAATAAATACGTTCTTGGCTCTTCGATATAACCAGCGATTTCAGCAAATTCGAAAGCAGACTAATTTGTCAACCGTTGAGTTTCAACGTCAAAAATATCGATATATCATTGGTTGAAAATCAAAGTGCGGCCACATTTATTATTACTACTACACGTTTCACCCTGGAGAAGTTTGATAAATCGAGGCTGTAAATGTATAAATAAATCCTTAATTTAAAAACCTAACATGAAATACACACAAATATAATACTCCAGCATTCCCCCTGTAGCAAATCGGAGTCGGGTCGATTTTGGTGGCAGACGATATTCGAGGAGTCGGGTGGAATAATTTCGTTTTTTTCTTCCAGTAACAATTTTAATTTTAGGAGAGCGTTTGATTTTAGCAAATCGGACTGAAACAATCCACTTAACTATCGTTTGATCGAATTGGTGAAATAACTAGTGAAACAGAGTCTATTTAAAACCGAGAAATATAGCTTTATTTTTGAGGACTTTTATTTTTTACAAGATGAACGCTTTGGCGTACGAAAAGCCAAAGCTTTAGTTTTCTCCGATTTTCTGTGGTTCTTTTTCATTGAATGCCCGAAGATACCGTTTAAACCCCGCTCCCCCCAAGTGGTAACACTTAACACGTGTCTTGGGCCTTCTAGAAAAGAAGCATCCGCGAACAATGCAGGGTCCCCGGTCCTATCTGGCAGCCATAACAAGGGCTTGTCGAACTCGAAAACGTGTACCAATACATCATTAACAACAGAAAAACAAGTTTAAAAATACCAAATACTTTTTAAGAAAACCTTTTATTTTCATCTTTTTACATTTAGTTTTGAAACTTTTAATTCTTATTTTTAACATTCCACATAGTTTTCACAGTTTCTTAACACGTCGTATGTTCAACTTCTGCCGACTCTAAATTTTCGTCGTATGTACTCTGAAACATCGGTGGGCCGACTTGGTAATAAGTCTTATTTTCGATCCAAAAATTACTAAAAGGTGTTAGAACCAGACGAGTGGTGTTTAAGAATTAAAGAAAAATAAGTCAGTCGAAAGCTGTGAAGAGAAAGATTTTTCAGGGTCAGTTTAAAAAGTAAAGATCTTTTCTCAAATTACCAAATTCAAATAAATGATTTTTTCAACATTTGCTTCCATCGTAACAACACCAAATTTTCGTAATAAATAGTCAAACACAGTTTTACTGTAATACAAAAATTTACCTAAAAATTGTTATACATCTTTCGAAAATAAGGTTTTTTTTAACTTCTGGAAACAATGCAGACTTTTAAAATCGGTATTTAAATGTCCCTTTAATGAATTGATAATTTAGGTGTCAGTACGCAACTACAATATGTGACGTAACGTTTCAGCGACGTCCTTCTCGTAACATTCAGAAACGCTTTAACAAACACCCTCTCCCCCTTACTGCGTAATTTGACTGATTTCAGCCAATAATAGAGAGGTGAATTCTGGGTCCGAAAATATGTATGGGGAACATTTAAGAGTTCGAGCACAATCCTACATTAGTTTCCTTTACACGTCTTCTGGTCGTTTACCACTGCAGTGTAATTAATGAATAACAAATCAAGAACGATGTACAGGGTCACTAAGCTGTTTGAAACCAATAGCTTCTATGGAATAGTTCTATTATACAGGGTGTCTTAATTTGGTAGGCCCAGGAATTTTTCTCAAAAACTATACTATCTAGAAATGTGAAATTTTAAGTATGTACTCTCTCGTTGGAGATCGTTGTTATTTGTGAATTTCAGAAAAATCATGAAATATTTCACGGTTTTAGAATTTGTAGTTTTAGAACGCTAGGTAGTAGACGAAAAGTTTCTATGAGTACGTTGTAGAGCATTCTCGAAAACCTTTAATGGAGTTGATACGGATAATAAGAAAACTAAACGAAACAACAGTATAAAACTATGTACAGATAAGAACAGGTGAATTGGGTTATCTAAAGAGATTAAGCGGGAAATAGTACAACAAACTATACAAAAACATAAAACTAATTCAGATATTTACAAGGGGGAAATGGGGAATGGACTAGAAGGTCCAGCCCCGAAACTTGTCCAAACGTGATTTAAAATAACCAACCGAGGATTTAGTTTTGAAGGCAGAGGGGAGCTCATTCCAGTGGTTAATAATACGTTGAGTGAAAAAGACCCGTCTGGAAAACAGCTGCACCTGATTTTGTACAGGGTTGGTGCTTTTCGACCAGACCACTTAATTGTAAATAACTGGTCGGCCGTCAAGTCATAGAAACCATGAACAATCTTGAAAGTTTCAATGATGTCAGTTGTTGAACAAATGGTACAATTTTGATATTGTTATGGTATCTAATATTTTTATGTTATCCGGAAAAACAAATAGTAAATTAATAACGATTGAATAAATCCTAACCGTATTTTTCTCTTCATCATTCCATACGCATCAAATAAAATAAAAACAACTACATTTTATTATAATATTAATATCCCATATGAGCTATTGGTTTCAAATATCTAAGCGACCTTAAATAAATTTAATTTGCTTTTATTATAAACCTTAAAACGATCGATCAGACATTTAAAAAAATCTCGTTTTTTCACCGTAATATCCACAGCACATACTTAATCCACGAAAAAATCCTGCAATAATTTAGTATTTTTTAAGTTTGGGCATATTTGATAAATCCTCAAAATTCTAACTACTTCCTTAAAATCAAAAGAAAAATCCACAAATCCATGAAATTCTCGAAACAAATCCAGAAATGCCCATCAAATACAAATACGTAAGATTATCTTACAAATGAGGGCTTAAATGATTTGAGATTAGCCAAAATCTTTCCTGGAAACTTTTAAATAACTTAAAATGTTATTACAGGGAGCACAAAAACTGAAATATTGAGGATGAAAACCATATGTTACTTGTTTAAGCAAACCACCGAAAAAGGGCGTTACTGAGCGGGGGAGTCAGTCGTCGTGGTGGCGGAATAGTCGCCATGAAGAAAGTCTTGACTGTTGAAATGACGATTAACTTCATTACTAATTATGCTCGTAAATAAAAAAATATCTTAATATCGAAGTACTTATTTCTGTATTACATTTAAGAAACAAGGCAGCAAAACATTACTTGGTGGCAGAAGTGGGATGCTGTATATTGTGCTAAGCATATGGAAATTCGCCGACTATATTACCCTATTTTTAGCCTTGGTGACGTACTTTTATTAATAAATGCTATCATTATAACTATATAAGTTTTCATCATGTTTAATGGATAGCAAATTCCTGCTACTATGCAGGACAGGACACAGCGATAATTTAAATGTATTCGGTTTGGCTCATTCAATAAAATTCATACCTGTTTGGCCATTGGAAGACATTTTAGAGCCTGTGGGAGTTTGAACAAATTTGCGGCCGAGTGTCAGACAATACTGGTGTTGGATATACCGCCAAATGTAAGTGGTGCACAGCATGTAGATACTTTAGCAGGAAAAGCAACAGATGCTGATGACGTTTACCTCAACCTATACGCTGTGGAAACCTTCATAGACATTGGAGAAATTGACATGCAGTGGATGGCTCTGCGCAGGATGATTTTATATGAAGGGCCCCATGATTGATCTTGGCAAATACTCCTGTCACTTTAAAGATTGACACTGGGGCACAAGTGAACGTCAAACCTTATTCAGTTTATCTAGGTATTACTGACCTACAGCCTCTCGAGAAGGCGTAACATACCATTCGTGCATATTCTGGCCATGACGTTGAATTTCTATGAATGTTCGCCGTGGCTCAAAGACAGTATCAAAAGCCACGTAGTTCTTAAATGTTAGGAGAAAGTGCAATATGCCGATTTTAAGTGATTGGGCCCCCCGTCAACTTGGCTTAATTATTAGATTACCGAAAAACCTGGACCTAGTGAAAGAATAGTTCAGGCAAAAACCACAAGCACGATATGAAGACTTGACACCACAGCAAATTATAATGCAGTATCAGTATGTCTTTAAAACCATTGGTAAAGGGCCTATTAAATATAACATACACCTTAAACCGGATCCATTCCATCCGCAACACATGCTCGTCCAATTCCGATCCACTTGAAAGAGAAAGTGAGGCGAGAATTGAATCGTATATTGAAATTGAAAGTTATAGCTTTGGTGAAAACGCCAACTCCATGAGTGCACCCCATAGCGATTGATAATAAACCAAACATTAATCACGTATTATAACGACAATATTGTAGAAAGCAGACGAAATAGGAGATTTTTGCTAAACTGGGTGTTTACAGTACTGGATTCCCAACATGCATTCTGGCAAATAGAGTTCGATGATTAAAGCTCTTATCTTTGTACCTTCGCCATACTATTTGGATGTTACCGATATATACGACTCCCATATGGGATAAAGTTTGCATCATAAATATTTCAGCGCACAATGGATGTTATTTTTGGAGGTATAATCAAAACAGAAATATCAACCTATCATACTGATGACTTTCTATTGAATGGCGTAAATAAACAGGAACACCAAAAGATATTGTTAGCGCTATTACAAGGGGCGAGAGAAAAGGGGCGTACTTTTAATACTGAATTAATGCAATTAGCAGTACCCTCAATTACATACATTGGACATATTAAATCTGATCCTGCTCAAGTTAAAGCCATTACCACCGTGCCCCCTCCTAAGGACCGTAAAGAACTAATTGGGTTTCTAGGAATGGTTAATTACCTAGCAAAATTTACACCAGAATATTCAGAGTGTACAGTATGATTACGTCACTTAGTTAGTTTTTTGTCTATCGGTACTTTTGAACCGCTAAGGGTCATTTATGAAT
Source organism: Leiobunum rupestre (assembly GCF_980474605.1). Lineage (NCBI taxonomy): Eukaryota > Metazoa > Arthropoda > Arachnida > Opiliones > Sclerosomatidae > Leiobunum > Leiobunum rupestre. The sequence goes on along the minus strand of NC_143392.1, from coordinate 51,411,804 downwards.
ACAATTTCAAGTGGTATACGACGCGCTTTTTTCGTTTTGTAATGTATTTTCTTGTCGGCTTTAAATATGTGATACATTTTCATCAAAGTGGTTACGGTGGTTTTATTTATTTTGAGATATGCGCTGTTTTTGGTTTTTACCTCTCCGAGGGGACAAAGTCCCCTAGGAGGGGTTATACAACGACCGTGTCTGTCTGTGGGTGGGTCTGTGGGTGGGTCTGTGGGTGTGTCTGTCTGTCAGGACTGCGAACGCGTTCGCATTTTCGGTGCAAAGTGTAATCACTGCGTTCGCAGTCTCTCAAAGGGTTGGCAAAACCACCGTGTGACGGTGAGCGTTAACGGATGCATTTGCGGTTTCTTTTGGATGGTGTTTTTTCGCTCACCGTCGTGACGGCTTGGTGTTCTACGTTTTTGTAATGTTTATGCGTAGGTTGTGAGTGTTGAATTTGTTGTGTTTGTGTTCTGATGGATGTGCATGTTGAGTCTGTTTTGTTTATATGGGCGTTTTATCTCCAACTTCTTCTTAATGACTTTGGGACGGACCGAGTGCTGAGTGTAATGCTACCTCTCAACGTTCAATGGCAGGGTTTCCACCAGTTGTACACGGTATTCGTCTTAGTATCAATTTGCGATCGCATCGGGCGGGATTTGAACCCGAGACCTCCTGATTGACAGAACCACCGACACTTGTTACGCCTTATTGAAAATTAGACCTTCAGCTTTATCGGAAGCGTATTTAATAGAGTACGAAATTTTGGTTTAATTGAAACAGAATTGAAATTGAAATTATTGCATCGAAGAAATTCTAATTTAGCGTTTCTCTATTGATTAAAAACAAATGCGCCACCCAGGTTTCGAGCCCAGACCATTCGGCTTGGCAGTCGAGCGCTCTACCACAGAACCACCGATAGCTGCTTAGATTCACTGAAATTAAGACAGGCATCGTAAGCATAATAGGTAATAAAGTCTTTTTTTATTAATGAATTTATGAAGGCCTAATCTGGTATTTTTTAAAGGTTAAATCTTGTTTTAGCGCAGTCAGCCGAGATTAGAGGGTTAAAGGGTAGACCCTGTGGGTGGTCCACTTTCTTAACGACCTATATATAGTTCTGTTAATTCAAAGGAGATAATTTAACGTTAATTGCTTTAAGAGCTGGCGGTTAGTAAATTGGCTCTCTGTGCTTTGTTGATGGTAAGGTTTTTGCTTCTTGTAAATACATTTGGTGTGGATATTTTTATATCTACGATTTCTTGGGTGTGCGAGTCATTATATGATATTGGAAATTGGACGGCATTGGTCTTTTTCATGTGGTATGCGTCACAACGTCAACAGGAAGTGAACGAGTCGTCCACTACCAGATATCTACGGTATCTTCATCAAGGGCGAGTGTTGAAATAAAATGAGCGTTAAAGATGCGGCAAGTATTTCGTAAGCGAGTAATTCCAAAAAGCCTCTGTAGATATTTCTTTCATTAAAATTTGCTTCGTATTATATTTAACTGATAAACTTGTTCTGTAAAAGGGTTTAATTCAATTGTGCATTGTTATAGTACGTCTAACTTACTGTTGTAACTACTTAACTTATGATATTCTGAATAAATTAAAATTGGTCGTTTCGTCTCAATTATTTTAATTATAATTAAAATTTTATACCGGGCGGGATAGAAATGGGTTAATATTTTTAACAAATAACTCTAAATTGCGGAGATATATCTTTAAAGGTTATCTCGAGAAATTAATACCACTAGGGACAATTCTTCCGAGGAGAGGTATATTTTGGCTTGCCAACTTGTTACCTCTCCGAGGGGACTATGTCCCCTAGGAGGGGTTATACAATCACCGTGTCTGTGTGTGTGTGTGTGTGGGTGTGTGGGTATGTGTCTGTGTGTGTGTAATGTGTACGCGTTCGCAATTTTGGTGCTAGGCGTAATCACTAAAGTGTGGGAAAACTGCCGTGACGGTGAGCGTTAACGGATGTTAGTTGCGTTTTATGGTATTTTGTTCGTCAACGCTCACTGCCGCGACAGATGAGACTTAGTAGTCATTTTCGTTAAGTTGCTATTGTAATGTTTATGTATAATGTGCATTTGTGACGTGTTGTGTTTTTGTGATGTTTGTGTTGCGATTATAATGTACATGTATATAGTGCTTTTGTCATGTTTGTGTTGCGATTGTAATGGTCATGTATATAGTGCATTTGTGAAATGTCGTGTAGTGATGTTGTTGCATATTGTGCATTTGTGACTTGTTGTGTTTTTGTGAAGTTTGTGTTTCGTATGTATTCTACTTTCCAACGTCTATGTATTGACTTTACGAACGGACCGAATGCTGAGGGTTACGATAAACGCCTCAACGTCCATAAGGCAGGGTTTCCACCAAATGTTCTATTATCAATTTGCGATTTATTGTCGCCGGCCGGTATCGAACCAGGGTCTGTTGCGCGAAGAGATTTACTCTAACACCTCAGCCACCGACGCTTGTTGAGCTTCGGTGTTTTTCAAAAACAGCTTTGGCGAATGTTTTTGTGCCGTTATAAAGTTATTAGCGTCAATTTATTTTACAACATTTTATATATTACAATTAATTAAATATTTTATCTTAATTTTAATCTAAATTATGAACGAGTCAAGGAATTGAACCCGGGTCCTTCGGGTAGGAAACGGACATCCTACCGTTGAGCCATTGACTCTCAAGTGACTTTAATGAAAATACAACATGTCATAGGCAAACTTTTGAAGGAAAAATAGCGATTAAAAAAAGGCCGGTAAAAGTTCAAATCTAAATTTGCTTTTTATATTTGGATGTGGATCTAATAAAATGTTAGGCCTGGGAAAGGACTTATTTTACCTCTGTTGACCTTTGTTTAATGATCCAGATAACGATTTACTTATTTGCCATTTTTTGATATGATTGTTTTTTTTCCAGCTATTCTATTAAATTGTAAAGTGAATTTATAATTTATTATTTTTTAAACGTATTTAATTTTTCCGCGAAATAACTGATTTTTGCAGAAACATTCTATTTGGCTACTTCGTTATTTTTCCAGTTATCTAATCGACTTAAAATTTGTGATATAATTTTATTTTAGCGGCGAAGCGAATTATTAATGGTAAGATGTTTTTATTGAAGTTGGCTTGATTTTCAAGTATTTGAATTAATGCGCTGCTTGATTGCGGTGAAGAGTCACGCTGCGGCGATGATGGAGGAACTGAGCTTTGGCGTCGTTGAGCGTGGTAACGACCAGAAAAGTTGTTTGTGTGTGCTCGAAAGGTATCTTAGACTGGACGATCTCCATGGACTTGTTTCTGGGCTTGAAGATCTCGTCGGCCTTGCGAGCAGAATGGATAGATATCGACTACCAGCCAACGTTGTATCATCTTGTTTTTAATATAATATGTATCTGGGTTTTACGCAAAGGAAGGGTCGTATGTTATTTTTACTGATCGAGATAATGTTGATTTTTGTCTATTCTTTTAACTTATATTTTTATCTTTGGTTTTTTAGCTTATTTTTTTCCACGAAAACGTCTAGTTTTGGAGGAGGTTTTATAGTGTGTAGGTCGTGTTGTTGAGCTTATCCGGTTTCATGATAATAACGTCGAAAATTCCTGTTTGTTACGGTCATTTATTGATATACGAGCTGTGGTTTAGTCAAGTGGCTTTCTGTGCTTTGTGAGGGTAAGTTTTTCGCTTCTTCTTAATACATGTTTTATTGGTGTGGATATTTGGACATCTACGATTTCTAATGCAGTCATTGATTTCCTGGGTGTGCGACAAGGCTTACCTGTCGTTTAGTAAAGTGAAAGTTGAAAAAGTTCTAACTGGTATAGAAGATTATTTATTTTTGCTGAGTATTTTATATCTTTCAAGGTTAGTAAATAAAAAATAACTAAAACCAGACTACCTTATAAAATACATAACACATAAAATTATATTTTTAATACAACCCTAGCCTTTATTATCTATTTGTAACGCTGTTAATATTTAAAACTAAAATTGTCTATACGCGGGCCTTAGTATCAGCAGCCGGATCTTAGTAGACGATGCCTTGCTCAAACATACTGAATTCCCATGAGCCTCTATAGCGAAAATCTTTTGTAGAACCACCTATTGTGCATTGTTTAAGTTAGTCCAACTCGCTGTTGTTACTACTTAATTTATAATATTCTGAATGAATTAAACTCGGTTGTTTCGTCTCAATTATTTAAATTAAAATTAAAATTTTATAGCGGGCAAGGATTGAACGAAGATTACGTTTTTAGTAAATAAATCTGAATTGCGGAGATATCTTTAAGGGTCGTCTCGAGAAATTAATACCACTAGGGACCATTCTTCCGAGGAGAGGTATATTTTGGCTTGCTAACTTGTTTCTATTACAATTTCCATTACCGTGGGTATATGGATTGATATTTTCTTGATTTCTAAGAATTTTAATAACCTTGTTGTTTGATTGGGTTACTATTATATATGTTTTATTGCATTAACGTGTAACTTGGTGTGGGTATTATTATATATTAATTTGATTGTTTAAGACCTAAAATACAATGGGTTGGTTTTTGTCTATAAAATAGTGTATCGCACGTATATTTTACGTTGAGTTACCATTCTAATTATTTTAAATTTTGTATTTTCTCATTTTGTTGCTTTTTTAATCTAATAACGTTTTGGGTTCAAAGTTGGTTTTTGTTCTATGGATATTAGAAATTTGTTTAAGGGAATATTTTTGGCAATATTTATTATAATTATAAAAAAAAATATTCTACTGGTTGGGATAGCACCGGGATTATGTTTTTTGGAGGACTGAACGCTTTGAATATGGCGAAATATCGTTGAGTGCCATGTCCAGTAGTTAATACGCCCAAGGGCAAATTATTCCGAGAGGAGGTATATTTTGGCAAGCTAGCCAACTTGTTAATTTTAAAACGTTTAAGAAAATTAAAACATGGTTCCTACAAACGGGCTTCGAGTATTTTTTAAAAATAATTAACATTTATCTTAGACCAATGTCGTTCTAACCCATATGGAACAGCTTTTAACAAAGATATTCCTTGTGATAAATTAATGTATATTTCCTAAGCTAACAACAAATTATTATGTGTGACGAAGTATCACTCGTTACTAAATTATGGCAGCTCATACAATAAAGCCTTCCTTGATCATTATAATTCAGACTTGATACAAAAGATAAATGTCTGTTAAAGATCATTGTTAAATTTTTCAGTCATATATTCAGAAACAAGTCATCCTCAGGTACACGCTCAAGTTAACTCAAAGTCGAAACTTTAGACTAAAACGTGTGCTAATAAGCACTTGCATAGATTGCAATGAGTTATAATCTAAGACAGGGATGCTCAAATGTTGATATTTAATTAACGGATATATCGATCTTCTAATTAGTTTTCAATATTAAACCTAAATAACTGAGCTCACTACCTCAAACATTTCTTACTCTCTACTCCCGCGTTTAGAAGTTTGAAATCAGGCTAATAGCCCAGGACAGATACGGTTTGACCCGGAACATTTTCCCATAAAGAGGAAAATTGGTACATAGGTATTTTTTGACCCCAAAAAAATATATACTAAAAGTCCCCACCTCTAGAGCGTGAGCTTCCGACGCCATCTTGGAAAATGGCCGCCTAGCATGCCTGACATCATAAATTTAATGAAAGTGTCCAAAAATGTTAAAAATTGGTACATTATACATTAAGGGCTTTCTGAATAATATTAAATTTGTTTTGGTGTACAACCGTTATTTTTGCTGCCATCTTGGAGAATGGCAGCCAAAAAGGTTTTCCACGTAACTTTCCACTGTATGTTTCAATATGATTGAAAATTAATATATAGTTTCTTCGCGGCTGTGTGAACATAATTACAAAATCTTATGGATCTGCGACCGTTATTTCATCCACCATCTTGGAAAATAGCGGACTGCAATGCCGAATTTGGCCTTCAAAATTGTATGATATAGTCCGATTGTTTTCGAATTTGGTATATTTTTTGTTTATTACGCAGAAAACACTATGACGAAATCTTAAAGGTATCTGACGGTTACTTCGTTCGCCATCTTGGAAAATGGCCACCTGGAAAATATTCAACTTGTTGATAGCATTCTTATAACTATTTCGAATCACTTTAGGGTTAGTTTGTTAGCTTTTAAAATCTGGAAAATGAAAACAAATGATACACATATAACACATTTATTTCTAGAAAACATTTTATTAGGAAATGCCCAAAACTGTTTAATTAACTGTATAATAAGCACATGATGTTTTCTTTGGTTTGTAGGCACCATTTGGCGATGTATCGTTTTTCATCATTTTGGATTCAAACTGTCGATGGGCTCTCCTTTATCTTTACAGGCCGCGTGTTTTCATTTAATGGAGAACGTTCTATATCCCCGGGTCCTAGCAGTAAAGGGCCCATGAGGTACTGATTGGGGACCCTAGGTCAAGGAGGGGGAGAAAGTCAACAACATTTTGAAAACGTTAGTGGAGCCCGGGGTCTAAAACCTTTGCCCCGGGCCCAAAAAAAACTTAACACGGCTCGGGAGGTAGTATAAAGAGGTTCATGGGGTGCCTTATAGGAGTACACCGATATTAATAGAGGAACACGGTACACGACGTTACAGGAATCAGCTAGGTTACTGATATGAGTACGAGTTCTAAATCAGTCTAAAAGGTTTCATAGAGGAGTCTATATTAGTACTTCGAAATTTTAGAGTATAGGCGTTATACTATCTAATAAATCGGTTCTAAAGGATCAACTGTGTTTCTTATAGTGGTACACAGTTATTTTTGGATATACAAAACCATTAATATATCAGTTATTAAATTTATGGCTTTACGAATTATACGATCAATGCAACTATGTGGGACCCGGTCAAAGGTCGGGCTCCCCAGCTACTTCCTAATATTTACAAATCGCATATGATAAATCTCGTCGTCTTCTTCAATCAAATATTTCTAAGGGTTACTTCTGATCATTTCACACATTGCAGAGCAAACGAGACCAGATCTATTGCAAACGAAGTTTTTAAGGCAAGTCGCTCTACAGTTACACGAAATGTGTGTGAATATGTGTGTGTACGTGTTTTAAAGGCAAACGCTCATTCGTAAAGTGGTAATTTCAAAGTAATCAGAAAACGTTTACTTCCACCAGAATGGTTAGTTAGCAAAATATTAATCATGTAACGGCTAATAGATTTTAATATCTATATAAATAAACCGGTGTGTTTTAATTTCAAAATGTCTTGCTATAGAGAGATGGGCAACGACATTTATTATTATTTGGGATTAGGACTGTACGAGCTGTAGTAACTGATAAACATTTAATTAAGTATTTTAAGAATATTTAAATAGTTTTAGGCATTTCCTAATTAATTGTGTTGTATTATTATTATTAAATGTGTTATATTATTTATATATACATATACATTTATATCAACGCTTTTAATTTTCCATATTTTAAAAGGTAAGAATCTAACCCTAAAGTGATTCGAAATAGTTGTAAAAATGCTATCAACAAGGTGAGTATTTACGAGACGGCCATTTTCCAAGAGGGCAGACGAAGTAACCGTCAGATACCTTTAAGATTTTGTAATAGTGTTCTCATCGTCATAATAAAAAAATGTACCAAATTTGAAAACAATCGGACTATATCATACAATTTTGAAGGCCAAATTCGGCATTGTAGTCCGCAATTTTCCAAGATGGTGGACAAAATAACGGTCGCAGATCCATAAGATTTTGTACTTATGTTCACACAGCCGCAAATAAACTATATACCAATTTTCAATCATATTGAAACATACAGTGGAAAGTTACGTGGAAAACCTTTTTGGCTGCCATTTTCCAAGATGGCGGCCGAAATAACGGTTGTACACCAAAAAAAATTATAATATTATTCAGAAAGCCCTAAATGTACCAATTTTTAACATTTTTGAACACTTTTATTAAATTTATGATGTCAGGCATGCTTGGCGGCCATTTTCCAAGATGGCGTCGGAATCTAACGCTCTAGAGGTGGGTACTTTTAGTATATTTTTTTTGGGGTCAAAAACTACCTATGTACCAATTTTAATCTTTAGGGGAAAATGTTCAGGGTCAAGCCCTTTTTTAGTCTATCTGTCCTGGGCTTTAAGGCGCCGAAAGCGTTATCTGGCGAAAACTAGTGATTTAATTTTCCTGAATGCTTCGGGACTCCAATTCATGGAGGGTTTTCTGATTTTCATATATAATTAAGGTAAATATATTGTTTATACTTATTCTTTATTTTTCATATTATTTAATCCTAAAACACCTTATAATTTTCAAAATTGCATTATGGAATGTGTTTTAAGCTTCCTGTTAAAAATATGATATTATAATTAGGCCTTAGCATAGAGAGACACGTGGATCATGGAAGGTTTTCTGAATTTCATATTTAACTAAGGTAAATATATTATTTATACTTATTCTTTATTTTTCATATTATTTAATCCTAAATCACCTTATAATTTTCAAAATTGTATTTTGGAATGTGTTTTAAGCTTCCTGTTAAAAATATGATAATATTATTAGGCCTTAGCGTAGATAGACACGTGGATTTTTTATCTATATAATCTTGGTTTTAAATTACAATTTTAAAATATATAAATTAAATTAAAAAAGATGGGAAGCTTTTGTGGTATTTATATTTCAAATTAATTTTAACAAATTGTATATAAAGTACAGTAGTACTCTTTATAACATACAGGTGGCGCATAGATAGCTAAGTTTGGAACAGTGTTGGCAGGCAGTAGAAAATAAGGGGACCTAATCGCTAGCATGTACGAAGGTACAGGGAGTTCCAACCTGTGTAGATTCTATAAACCGTCGTTTAGACTAGGCGAGCTTCGGGAGAGGCTGCTTAAGCCCCAGTCCCGCGTTCGGAGAATTCAAAATTTCCAAATCGCGTTCGCTGCGCCATCACGGATAAATTTGTAAAAATATTGGCCAAATTTATTATTCGATCTTGCCGATCGCGTGAGCCCAAGTTAGACTGGAGGAAAGTATCCAGTTCTGAAAAATCGGTAAGTTAAAATGTTGTTTTATTTTTAAAAATTACTTTTCCTAATGAAATATGGCTTGGACATTTCTGTTATCTTGTTTCATTTGATATTTAAGCTTAGAACTATGGATGTGTTTGGAATCCTAACACAAGCGTAAACATTAGTTTAAATTGACCCAGGTGGCCTGAAAATAACATTTACTTCATTTTATCGGATCAAAAGATGTCTTGCTACATAAAGAAATGTCAAAATAGAAGTTAAAAGTTCCAGGCTAAAAATGAAGTACACCTAGAACAAGGGCGAAATAAAGTTGAAAGGCCATTTAATCCTTTCGGAACGAAAACTCAGTTATTCCATAAACAATTTGAAACCAAGTACATAGTTTCTAATTACGAACACATAGTTAATGGAGGAGTAGTCACTTTACCTCGAGGACAATGGGATATATTACCTGACGCGATTCCTACGCTTGAACCATTTCCACAAGACGACAGTGATAAAACTTTATGAGATTTAACTTATTCTCAAACTTTCGGCTAACTTTCCTGTGTTCAGTACCCATAAACGGCTATAACACCTTAGTTCTACTGGGTTTTCATCAGATTAGGAAAAATCAAGCCGCAAATATGGACTTCAACTAAACAAAGCTCTTAGGTGCGGGAAGTGAAAAATGTGATACCAACAGTGATACATTTTTTTCGTAGTATTGACGTCTCAGTGATTGAGAATACTATTGACTGTGAAAATCGTGATCAACTTTTAAATACAGACATCTTGCGAACCAATGCTGACAGTGATGTCTCAATGATTAATAACAAGGACACAGATACGTGCAACAGACTTTCTAATAGGAATGTAGAAGTTATTTCTACTAGCATTGATGAATTTGAAAACATTTTAGATGGTATTTATAGAATTCTTTTACCAACAAGTCAATGGATTCTTATTAAGAACGAAGCTAAAATACAAGTTGTTTGAATTATCACGAACAACAGACATATTATGTATTTTACCCTTTGAAACAATTTGTTATTCAAGAAGCCAATTCTCCGTTCAGGCGCTATGACATTAAAATGATCATCAGATTTCTACCACTAGACTGGTCAAAATTGAAAAAAATTCAATTCCATTGTTATACTGTCGACGACACCCCAAAAATTCTTAAAACGTTTCACGAAATGATGATTTGTAGTGGAGCTAAACCTAAAGAAGAGTTTGTGAAAATAGTATATGCAGAACAGTGCTCTATGGTGCTATTTGAAGACAACGACATTTTTCGTTGAAAAAAAAGAAGCACGTTATGCCAACTCTTGTATTGGTCTAATTCCAGAGCAGATAAATTCAATACTAGAACGTCCTTTTCAAAGAGCCCAAGTTTGTCTTTGAAGTGATTAAACAGAAGAACAGAAATTGCAAAACTTAGGATTTTCTTAAAGCAGAAAAAATCGTCCGAGAAAAAAGTTCAAGAAATGTCCTAGAAACTGGGTAAATTAAGGGAAATAATCAATTACCTGCAAGAAGATCTTGTAAACACTAAATAAAATTATCTCAATCAAATACTGGATTCTTTAGAGTTTTGACCCCTTGAATATAAATATGGTTTTGTTGAGTGAATTAATATTATGTCTGTTTAAAATATTCGCTAAAATAGCTAAGGTGATTGAGTAGACAAGAAAATAAATTATAAAAACTTTTAAGTTAAGCTCTAGCGCCACTAGAAGCCACGCTAGATGGGAGATAGACGAAAATCCCACAATTTTTTTTGTGGCGGTTTGGTTGAACCCTCCTACGGCCCCAAAAATTAATGATAACACAATATAAAATAAGAGATTTATTTTAGTTATTGTTAAGGTCACTAGAAGTAAGGGGGTTAATTTTTGTCATGTTAGGATAATAAATGTGCTTAGTCAACTGACGCTCTCTAATAGCGTGGGGACTCAGAAATGTACGGGGGCTACCCCTATTTTTGTTATTAATGCTAAGAGTGTAAGAGAAGAGGAGGAAAAATTTATTTCTATTTGTACGGATCTGATAATAAGTATAGAGGAGGCCACCCCTTGCACAAAGAAATATTTTATAGCAGCTTCTGAGCTACTAATATTTACTTTATTAATGATTAAGGGGATAAGGCCTATCAAGTTTATTTCGAGACCAAATCAGACTAAGAATCAGGAGGAAGCTCTTAGGGAGATTATTGGCCCTAATAAAACTATTAAAAAGAAAATTAGGGTGGCAGGTTTTATGATTATAAAAGGAGTTATTCTCATCGTTAGGTTATGGGCCTAAAAGCTTAGTTTAGCTTACTTTTAAGTTTTGGTGTTGCTGCACGGTGCTCTTTGAAGGTACATGAGATAACTTGTCTTATTAAACTTACTTTTTCTTTTTCTTTTTACCACCCAAACCCAAGAAAAAGGAAAATTAGGTTTTATTATACTTATATTATATTATTGTTAGGCGGTTCAGTTAGGTATTCTTTTGAGAGGCTATTGTTTTGTTTGAGTTACTGGATAGATTAATTTAAGCTAAAATCTTTTATAGTTGCTTTAAAGTTTTATACGTCTTTTGATAGATTTTGAAGGTAGAAATATTATTTATGTTTATCTAATTTTTTTATATATAGATTAAAGTGAATTAGCCAGCTAAAAGCGTGCCAGCCGCTGCGGTTATACGCAAGGTTTATATAAAGTTTGTTTATGCGCATTTTGGCTATAATTTTTAAAACAAAATTTGGGTTAACTAGTGAAATAGTATCTTTTAATAAATTTTATGGTTTGTTGGATGAGAAGTTAGGGTAAAGACTAGGATTAGATACCCTTCTATGCTAGCTTATATTGTTTTAAGGAATAATTTTAAAATTAAAGTATTTGGCGGTGTTTTATCCTCCTAGAGGAACTTGTCCTGTAATCGATGTACCCCGATAAATCTTACCTTGGTTTTTATTAAGTAATTGAGTTTATATACCGTTGTTGTTAGATTACTTAGCTAAATAAATTGTTAGTTTTCGTTATAGATAGTTTGGTTTTGTTACTTCAAATCAAGGTGTAGTTTATGCTAGGGTAGAGATGTGTTACTTTATTTAAGATTTGGATCGTGAATTGAATTTTTATGTGAAAAAGGATTTATTAATAAATTTTTTATTAATAAGATGAGTTGAATCAGGCTCTAGAACATGTACATATCGCCAGTCACTCTAATTTTAATATTAGATAAGTCGTAACAAAGTAGATGTAAGGGAACTTGCATCTAGAGGTTAGAGTAGAGCTTTAAAGCGATTTATTTACATTAAATAGTTCTTTGTAAAACGGAGTGCTCTTATGAATATTTTTTAGTTGGAATATTAGGGGGAATTTGGTTGAATAAGCTAATTATTTTTTTTTTGTTTTATTAATTTTTTTTGAAAAAGTTAGATAAGTGTGAACTGTGAAGGTATTGAAAGATTTAGTTAAAAGTAAAATTTTTTGTACCTTTTGTCTCAGGGTAGATTAAAATTTTAGATATATTTTAGTTTCCCGAATTAGAATGAGTTAGGTACTTAAGTATTAATTGTGACAAAATTAATAGAATAAGTATTTAGTAGTGAGATGCTATACGAATTTTAGGTTATCTGGTTTCTTTAGAAATTAAAAAGGTAGGTGTTATTCAGCTATAAAGAATAGCAAAAAGTTTGTTAGGGTTAAGCTTAGCATATGATTTTTTGTTAGGGGTAGTTAGTGAGGCTTAATAGTGGCTTGTTGTTTAATAACATTTTTTTGTTAAGAATTGAAGGGTTATAAAGAGAAGATTTTAGTTTTAAAAAATTGTTCACAATGATTTAATTAGTAGAGATAAGAGCTGGTTATTTTTTGGTTAAGTTTTAGTTGAATTAGTTTGGATTTAAGTTTAATAGAGGAACTCGGCAATCATTTACCTTAACTGTTTATCAAAAACATTTCTTTAAGAATGGTTATTTAAAGTAAATTCTGCCCCCTGGTTGTACTAAAGGGCCGCAGTAGCCTGACTGTGCTAAGGTAGCATAATCATTTGGTTTTTAATTGAGATCTGGTATGAAGGGATAAATAGGGTATGTCTATCTTTTTTAAATATTTTGAATTTAAATTTTTAGTAAAAATGCTAGAATTAGTCTATGGGACGATAAGACCCTATAAAGCCTAATTTTTTTAGTTTGAAATTTTTTTCTAGTTTTATAGCTAAGCTAATTATACTGGGGCGGTAGCTAATAAACTTAGTTTAGTTAAAATTAATGAAGATCCATTTTTGGTGAAGTAGGACTAAGTTACTTTAGGGATAACAGGATAATATACTTTTGGAGTTCTAATCGAAGAGTATGTTTGTTACCTCGATGTTGAATTAATTAAACTGTAAGGTGAAGAAGCTTTACTAGTTAGTCTGTTCGACTATTAAAAAATTACATGATTTGAGTTCAAACCGGTTTAAGCCAGGTTGGTTCAATGTTGCGTAGAAAATGCTAAAAAAAGCAGCAATGGATTCCGCTAGAAAACATATTGGTTGTTAAAATGCTCAGAATCAAATCACCTAAAGCTTATAGACATTTGCGAGATGAACTACCACAAGAGAAAACCATCTTACGTTTGTTACGAGGCAGTCCATGCAGTATCAGTCTTAATGATTTCGCATTGAAAGCTATTCAAAAAGAAATGGAAGGTAAGGACGGTAAAAGCCGAATGGGGTGCATTGCCTTTGAGGAAAGGAATTAAAAGGAAAGTATATCTTTCAACAAGGAAAACATATGTTCGATTAATTTTGTGGACTTCGGAGATGAGGCTTGGGTTGAAGGTGTCACTAAACTGGCAGATCACAAACTGGTATTCATGTACAAATCATTCAATGCTAATTAGGCACAGCCAGTGGCTATTTTTGGTTCGAGAAAAGCTGCACCTTCATCAATTTTGGGAAAATTATTGTTATCTGTGATAATTCAATTGGAAGACCATGGCTGTGAAGTGGTAATTATTTATATCAATAAACTAAATTGATTTGAATAGAAATTGAATATCAATGGTAATTATAGCCGTTTTTAAAAACTAAAAACTAAACAACCTTTGCGCCCTTTAAAATATTTACTGAAAACTAGTCTCACAAAAGAATACATAGCCTACTATTTGAAAGAGATCTAGCAACTTTATATTTAGTCTCTGGTCTGGCGCGGTTATCTCTCTTCGAATTTTTTTATTCGGAATTGTAACGTGTGGGTCAAATTCAGTCCGCTCGTTCACCTGACTAAACAGGGCGAGATATATGTAACGACCACGCCAACGGGGGGATACGTAGGGACAGGGGTTGGGACACCCGTGGCGGAAGTATTCCAACCACCTGTTAATATCTCTTCTATTAACTCGCCCGTTAATTAAATCGCCTCACTCGGTTCTGGAGTGGATAAATTTAAAATTTCGATGACGTATTTTCAACCCCCTGTCCCACTCCTTGTTTTTACTCTCTTTAAACGTTATACCGTACTGACACACTTTTCGGTCTTATATCAATGTTAGGATTTCATGGTCCAAATAATATAAGAGGAGCCAGGTTCGATCCCAGCTTGTGGCACTGGGTGAAAACTCCAAACCACTCTTTCTGCGTTGAGTTCTCTCCCCATTGGTTTAAGGGGTTTTCCACCGAGTTCTTCGGTTTCCCCTTCCATAAAAACTTGATGCGGTTAACGGTAATAGTAAGTGTAGGGAGCTGTTGGCTCGCGTAGCATGAAGGGCTTGCCACCAGGGTGGTGGCAAGCCGTACGCATTGTAACCCGGCCTCCTGTGTAAGGCATTATAAGTCACTAGATGACTTTGGCCTAAGGTGGTGGCTTGGGTATTAGAATGATAAAATTAGCGAATAAGTAGATTAGTCCATTAAGAAAAGGGATAATAAAGCTAAACCTTAAACAAATTTGAAGAAATTTAAAAACTTACTAATAGCCCGTACCAATAGGTCTTCGAGCAAACAAAAAGACGCGAAACTCGGACCAAATAGATGTTCGAGTGAAAACTAAATTAAATTAAATAAAATAGCCAGAAATTCCAACGGTAGACCGGTTTCGTCCTATTTGGGACTCGTCAGTACCATGCGGGAAATCTGGTTCGCGACTATAACACCGAATTAACTAAGCCTAAAATTAATAATTTCACAATGAGTTGTTTAGCAACGGATAGCCGAAAACGGGGAGAGTGGTGGAGATTAGTATATATGCAATGTTATTGGGTATAAGCCTAGCTGATTATTATTATAATTATAATAATAATAATAATAATAATTATTATTATTCTTATTATTATTATTATTATTATTATTAAAAAAAACAATCTATAAATTTTTTCTGACCTTTAAATTGCTTCGTTCATTGTAGTTAAATACTGCATCAAATTACAAAGTTAGTACAATGGTTAACTTATATAATAATAAAAATGAAGTCAGAAGTACGTAATATCCTGAATAAATAAACGTTTGGAAAGATACCAGCCTGTTTACCTCATGATTTTCGGAATAAACACCACGCCTCTTACCTTTTCGAGCTAAATTGAAGACACACATCTACATAGGCTCTTCCTCTCTCACCCTATGTAAAGGAGAATATCTTATATATAATAATCAAAGTTTGTGTGTTTGGTTGTTTGTGGCTTCCGTGGACCGATCGTTCGCTCTCTCTTGAACCCTGTACCCTACGTTTCCGCCCTCCCGCAGTCGCTAATCCCTCCCAAGCTAGGGGGGGGGAGTTTTTCTTTTCGCGTACCGTATTATTTTCGGTATTCTTTCGCTCTTTTTGCTACGTGTTTTTCTTTGCTACGCGTGTCACGTTTTTGTTACGGTGACATTTTGCTAGGCGTGTTACGAGAACTTTTTGCTATGCGTGTAACGTTTTTGCTACGAGAACCTTTTGCTACGCGTGTTACGTTTTTGCTACGTGGTTTTTTCCTATGCGTGTTACGTTTTTGCTACGCGTGTTACGTATTGTCTACGAGTTACATTTTTGCTATGATGAATTTTTGCTACGCCTTTTGCATTTTTGCGACGATGAATTTTTGCTACGCCTTTTACATTTTTGCTACGATGACTTTTTGCTATGCGTGTTACGTTTTTGTTACGAGAATTTATTGCTACGCGTGTTACGTTTTTACTACGTTCGTTACGTTTTTGCTACGATGACTTTTTGCTACGCGTGTTACGTTTTTGTTACGAGAACTTTTTGCTACGCGTGTTACGTTTTTGTTACGAGAACTTTTTGCTACGCGTGTTACGTTTTGTTACGAGAACTTTTTGCTACGCGTGTTACGTTTTTGTTACGAGAACTTTTTGTTACGCGTGTTACGTTTTTGTTACGAGAACTTTTTGCTACGCGTGTTACGTTTTGTTATGAGAACTTTTTGCTACGCGTGTTACGTTTTTGTTACGAGAACTTTTTGCTACGCGTGTTACGTTTTTGTTACGAGAACGTTTTGCTACGCGTGTTACGTTTTTGCTTCGATGACTTTTTGCTACGCGTGTTACGTTTTTGTTACGAGAAATTTTTGCTACGCGTGTTACGTTTTTGTTACGAGAACTTTTTGTTACGCGTGTTACGTTTTTGTTACGAGAACTTTTTGCTACGCGTGTTACGTTTTTGTTACGAGAACTTTTTGCTACGCGTGTTACGTTTTTGTTACGAGAACTTTTTGCTACGCGTGTTACGTTTTTGCTTCGATGACTTTTTGCTACGCGTGTTACGTTTTTGTTACGAGAAATTTTTGCTACGCGTGTTACGTTTTTGTTACGAGAACTTTTTGCTACGCGTGTTACGTTTTTGTTACGAGAACTTTTTGCTACGCGTGTTACGTTTTTGCTACGAGGGTTTTTTGCTACGCGTGTTACGTATTGTCTAAGATGACTTTTTGCTACGCGTGTTACGATTTTGCTACGAGTTTTTTTGCTACGCGTGTTACGTTTTTGCTACGCGTGGTACGTTTTTGCTACGATGAATTTTTGCTACGCGTGTTACTTTTTGCTACGAGGACTTTTTGCTACGCGTGTTACGTTTTTGTTACGAGAACTTTTTGCTACGCGTGTTACGTTTTTGCTACGATGACTTTTTGCTACGCGTGTTACGTTTTTGTTACGATAACTTTTTGCTACGCGTGTTACGTTTTTGCTACGAGGGTTTTTTGCTACGCGTGTTACGTATTGTCTAAGATGACTTTTTGCTACGCGTGTTACGATTTTGCTACGAGTTTTTTTGCTACGCGTGTTACGTTTTTGCTACGATGAATTTTTGCTACGCGTGGTACGTTTTTGTTACGAGAACGTTTTGCTACGCGTGTTACGTTTTTGCTACGAGGACTTTTTGCTACGCGTGTTACGTTTTTGCTACGAGAACTTTTTGCTACGCGTGTTACGTTTTTGCTACGTGGTTCTTACGTACAAATTAGATCTAATTCATTAAAACTAAGACCCCGGGCGAAGCCGGGTATTAAAGCTAGTCGTCGATAAAGCACGAAAACCAAGCCTGCGTTCAATCTTAATAATATATCATAGAGGTATAAGCGTCTCACTTCTCGGCTAATGCTGCTCGCTTGATTACTTTTCGAAAGAGAAATAAATTATTGTGAATTAAATTATTTTTACAATTTTTATAACAAACACGTCTGGAAAATCAAGTTTAAAAATTAAAAAAGGGAGTTTAATATTTATATTTTACCTCGTTAGTTGGGAGTAGTTCTGGATGTAAATGCTGCAATGCGATGTCTGCTTTCGTGGTTTGGTTGGAATAGATAACTTCTCTCGAAAGAGTTACTTTAAAACATCTGGGTATAAGTATTCAATTAAGAATATTATCAGAATTGTTTTTCAATTACTTATTCATATGAGTTTGGAAATATTCTGATGTTATTTCAGAACTCTTATAGCACCGTAACTGAAACGTTTATGCATATTCAATCTGTTATTTACAGCTATCAAATACTACTATTAGTGTTTTATTTTCCTATCAGAATAATTTTTACAAAATAATTTGTTTAATGTTTTATTTAGATATTTTCCCTGTAAATTAACACTAAAACATTTGTGGGTAGAACTTCTAGGATTTTTTTAGATTGTATGAAGCTACCTTTACACTTCTTCAAGTTTCAACTAAACGATTCAAAGTGCGGGCTTAATTTGTCTGTTTTAGTACCATGTTTCCTTTATATTTAACTAAAGCACTTAATTTTTGTAGAAATATTTATCTTTCATTTATACCAATAATTTATTACCTTGATTCTAATATTTATAGAAAAGAGGTACAAATGGAAGTTTTGATTTAGACCTTCCAAAGCTGAAACGGTATATCATGCCATTTTAATTATACGTTATTAACTAAACCTTAACTTACTTAATTCCTTTCAATAATTTTAAAAATTCGTTAATGAAGTTTTGGAACAAATAATTACCTTGTTCAACAATATTTTGAAAACAAAAGTCGACTTCATTTACATTTTACTGCAGTCACTATTAAGTTTAAACAGGAAACTATAGAAGTATACACTTGGAATGTCTAAGGTTTTATTGGGACGGTGATACGAAAGCGCGTCGAGAAAAAGGCGGGGCTTAACTACGTCAAGTGTAAGACGTAACACGACATTTCAAATTCATTGGCTCGAGGTTTGACGCGAAAAGAATGCGTCGTCATGGTAACAAAAAGACGATCTTCCCGCGCAAAATAGGCTTATAAAACAATGGATTTAAAAACCTCAATTTCTTATCGTAATTAATATTTTAAAGTAATTGTAATGTTCTTCGCGAAAGAAGTGTAGTGATACCTAATTTCTGGTATTTATATAGTTGTAAAAGAGATAATCAGGTAAGCTAATTATATAATATCTATGACTAGGCTTAATGACGAGTTTTCGTCGAATTAGGGTAGCGAGTCGCGAGAGTTTTTCTCGTGAGTTTTCCCCCTTTAAAACACGCCCATTTCTACGAGCTTCATCATGGCCGTAAAAATCTTCCTTAGACATTCCAAATGTATACCTTTATAGTTTCCTGGTTATAATGCTGTCTTGAGTGAGGCACGATTCACCATAATCTTCATAGACCAACATACGGACCAAACAACTAGCATTGGGCAAAAATTGTTCCGTGAAATGTTTCGCTGCTAGATGGCTGAAATCATACTTGTTGACGACGTGCTTCTTACACTAATCCAGCAGCGGCATTTAAAAAAATTTGAAACTTAGGTTTCAAATTAGGTAATCCTCTCGGATCCTGTACTTTTTTTTATAATATTAATGGTTTTTCAAATTAAGCGCGGGCGTAGGAATGTTTTATTTTTCCGATTTGCGGAAATTTTCAAACCAAAATTGGAGAGACTGTTGAAAGTCCCACTGAAGGCTCGCGTGGCATGAATGGCTTGTCACCATCCTCTGAAGGTGGTACCTTGAGTATTAGCTTAACTGATTTTGATTATTAGTATATTACAAATGTAAGACATCTTTTGGTATCACTCTATAGCTTTATTGCCATAAATATCTGTACATTTAATTCTCTGCAATAATTCCAACTAATTTATGAAACAATCCATAATGTGTTCGTCATGGTTTTGATAAACTTAAATACAAGATTATGAAATTTTGAAGAGGCAGAAAATTGCGTGTATCTGTTATCAAACATTTCAAATAAAATTTAATTTTCGACCTCTTCGCTTAAACATATAAATTGGAAAATAGACCCATTAAAACAGGTCCAGCATTTTAAATATTTGAAACAAGATAAAATATTGTGGCACATAGTTTCTGTGTATCGTTTATTATCAGCTTAAGCTCAAAAAGTTAAAATGAAAATAATTCAAACGTTAAAATAGGCTTAAGACAAAGAATGTGTATTGAAAAACGCAAGCGTCACAACTATGTTCACTTTAAAATTTGCCTCGAACCTACCATTAAAACCAACAAAATTATGTAAAGCTATAGTCATTATTATTTTTTTTTTAATTTGAATGCATAAATCTAATTGTGGTATTTTATGATTGTATGGTTTCGAATCTAAGAATCTAAATAATAATCTAAATGCGCCTTGAACTTGTAGATGTTTTGAAGATATAATTTACATCCTTTTTTTATGCACAAGTTCCTTGCATAATTAACACAGCCGTCAAGTTAAAACAGAAGTAAATGAGTCGAAGTGGCCGAGAGTATGTCTTTTTGATCCGTCCTCTGAAATCTGAAACTATGAAGTCCAAATACAAAGAGAACTTTTGACACGAGAGCCAAGAACTTTATTAACAATTATATCTTATAGAAAGTAGGTGGTATCCTTTTCTCGTTAAGAGTAGAAGTTGAAGCCCTGTGAGCAATTCTCACAACCGGATAATTTATTTCAGACACAACTTAGACCCAAAACAGATTAAAGATAACCAATCTATATAAAATAGAATAGAAAATTACTTCTAATTAAATTTCTTGCGTACACCTTTTGATATCTTTCTCAAGAGGTTAAGAGATGTTATTAACAGTTCTGCAAACAATCAACGGCAAGTATCTCGACACTTCGACTCTCTTACTTGCGATTGAAAGCATACATTTCATTAATATATTTTTAAAACTGTGACACGCCAGGCTGATTTAACAATAACGTGTTCTTAATCGTATTGAAGCTTCCCGACTGAGTGATCTTCCCCTTGGGCACGCCGAGAGCGTTGACGTTGGGGTCGTAGGCGGAAGGGACATCGTAGACTCTGTTCTGGACGGCTGGTTGTTCTTTGAGTTCCGTTTTCCTCAGATCCCAACATTCTTCGTCGTGGATCAGCCTGTAAGTTGGGGACAGCGTGATATCGGCCACGTTGTACGGCTGAGGACTGACTCTGATAGGTTTGTTGGCTGGTGGCTTGGCTAAGTGTGATGGTGGTCTTGGACTAGGGTTGCTTGGACTTTAAAAACGAAAGATCAATAAAAAGGCTTCATATTAGGTGAGTAAATCCAGTGCAATTATGAGACGCATATTCCTTAAAAGTAAGCTAACTAGAGAGTCCCTGACACTGGTTTGTTGGCCTACGAAAAAAATTTACGATAATAAAACCGGTCGCTCTTTCTCTACACCAAAAAAGGAGTAAAGGCAGTAATAGAGAGGGATTAAGAACGTAGATACATTTTTATCGTTATCTTAATACCGTTGCTAGCAATATTATAGACACCTATAAGCTAAGAAGGTACTTTGATTTTCGTCGAAAGTATCATCATAAAAATGAAATTTCCTCATTTTTAAAGTTTGCATCTGACGCCGTGTTGTCTATTGTTCTGCGCTTTTTTAATGGGACATTATTTTCACAATTTTTAAAAAAAAACACTCAAACTTGTACAGTCACTGTAGTCTCTGGTGGAAATTATTAATGTACTTTCTTTGCACTCATTAATAATTTTATTGTATATGTAATCGATTACTGATTACTTGTTTGAAACTAAGACATTTGAATCTGATAGTAAGAGCTTTAATAGGTTGTAGGTGGTACGGTTGTCTTTAATTTCTTTGTAACCGTTCTTATTAACTTGAAATTGGAAAAGGCCCTTGGCTACTAACGAAATTACGAATTTCAAAAATCAATATTTCAAAATTATTTCAATTGAAATATTGAAGCATGATTGTATCGTATCCCACCATCACAAAACAGGATTTAAGATAATGTAAAAATATTAAATATTTTCAGTTTTGGAAATTAGAAAAGAACAGTATACATGTATAAACGAGACAAAACTTGTTTGTCGAGTAAATTTTTTAATATCCCTCTTTAAAATTTAACTTGTACGAGTAAGACAAATTGTTTCCGTCATTTTATTTCACGTTAATTTTTTCGGACCTAATTAATCGCATTATTTATTCTTAGTTTTAATTCTGGAATATTATACTGTTATCTTTAGTGAAATGCAATTACAGCAAATCAAATATGGATGCGTTTAATGACCATAATGCGCCTTAGGTTTTTGTAGCGGAAAAGGATTTTGGCCCTAGTGAAAACTAATTCTAAAGGCAGTTTATTTTCCGCTAGTCCAGGACGATCTTCAAATGGGTTTTTAGCTTGAGATAGTTCGGAAAAAGCAGCAGATGCTTTAGCAGCCGTCTTTAGCCCTACATTCAACGTTTTGTTTCGTGGCCTTAGTTGGAACTACATCAAAAGATACTGGTTAGTTTGTACATTTTATGTACCTATAATACGCTCTACAATTTTTGTTTGTAAACATGCGACGAAGTTCTAGCATTTCTATTCTAACCTTACTAACCATGTATTTTTCAGTAGGCTGTTTAAAACTACTTTATAAAACAAAATCATGATTTAGCAAGCAATAACAAACAACAAACTATATTACAAGAAATCAATACAACGTTGATTTTTACAACAAAACGAAAACACTTTTGTAAATTCCACACTTACAAGTTATGTGTTAACCGTCTCTAAAATAAGCTACATTTAAGAATATTTTGTTAATTACTCCGTTGCCTTCCAATATAATTAAAAAGGAAAAATATAAAAATAAACTATAATGTTAGTAAAACATTCCAGCATTCGATTGATAATACGCACCGCCAGAAATAAAAGATTCTACTTACTCATGTGGTTAGTTTTAAGGCACTTAATAGCGAAAATTTAAATTTAAATCGCACGAAGGACATGAAACGACCTTCTTAGTTAGTATCAATATTGAAATGTCAAACATAAAATGTAGGTAAAGGAAGATTCATTGTGATATAGTCTTACATGTTCAGATAATACTTTAGTTTCGATGGATAAAGTTTTTGCTGATTTTTTAAACTTCTGGCCCCAAGATATTTTTTTGAATAGTAGGCGACACGACTTCCCATATTTGGTTTGGACAATACTTCATTGAAATGTTAGTGAATATAGTAACTCTGAATGTCATTTCGGATGTTTGTTGGTTAATTTGTTCGTTCGTAACTGTTGAAAAATTATCCGAAATTTTTTACTCATTTTAGTTGAGAAACAAAACTAATAAAATATATTCAATAACATTATTCATTTAGAATGTTTATTTATAAATTTGTTATTTTGTAATTGTACTTATATAAACCATTTTACTAGGTAAAATAGCACAATTTCAATCATGATTAGTCCCCAATAATGGAAAATACACTACTCATTCAAAATCGTCTTAAAATTTGAACGTAGTATTGTCCAGACAACCTTTTCTCCATCGTCCATCCAACAACACACAATATTTATAAGGGTGTAGAAAGAAATAAATTAAAATTATTTCAATACAAGCTGTACAGAGAAAAAAATTGCTGCGAAATGCAGACCATAAGCGTGATAGAAAACCAAGTGACAGCCAGAGAAATAAGAAAACGTGAGGGATAGAAAACTGAAAGTGACATGGATAGAAAAAGGAAAGCTATTTAAAAATGTTGCTTATAGTGAGAGTAACTTCCTTTTACATTCCCAGAGCTCTTTCGGATGACGTTTTGTGTTCTGTTTTCATTTAAAATACATTATGAGATCGGATTATTTGTTTTTAAGTGCCTTACCTAAAAAGCGCCAGAGGCAAGTGTAGTGGTTTTCCCCGAGCGTCTTAACAAATACCTTTATAAAAGTGCTTAGATGAGGAAAGTTTGATGGCCAAAGACAATCGATTCGAGCGAACATAGTCCCTATACAGTTTAACTTCTAACTATATTTAAAATTATTCTAAAATTAAATAAAAACACTAACAATTTGCGCAAATTAAGTAATTTATATTTATATTAAAAATTACTTTTATACTTTAATATATCGCGTAAGGTGTTTTACTCCATGTTTTCTAAATATAGGGTGTTTCAAAAAGTAATGTAAAAAATTGAAGGAGTTGTAGGGGATGAGTTGAGAATTATGCCTGTTTTCCCAATTTTCCTACGATGAGTTAAAAGAGCGCCAGAGAGCTTCAAAGTGTTTCTTCTAGCCCCTGGAAGTAGGCTGCATCGAGCACACAATCAAGCAGCAGGGTAATGCGATTTCAGGGGTACGATGCATTTTCGGGTTGTTCTGTAAAAACCAGTGGCAGAGAAGTTCAAGTAAAAAATTAAGTAACGTACACAGAATGTGCCTGTTTCACGTAATCGACGATGGACATTGGTAATAGTCCGTGAGACGGGGATGCGCCGGTTCGGCTACCTTTCCTGGTAGAGACGTTGAGCAGCCAAAGCATTGCCATCCGTTAGTACATACACGAAATGAAAATCCGCCAGTTCTTCTGAAGTGAGCTCCATTGTTACAGTTTGAAAGTGATGAGAAATCGCGGTTCATAACGACTTTAAATACTGTTTAGGTTTACTCTTTACGCTGGTTACCTCGAATTGTTTACAAAGTCCTTTTTTACCTATCACACGAACCCAAACAATAATGTTCGCATTTCCCTGCTGCTTGGTTTTGTGCTTGTTGCAGTCTACTTCCAGGGACTAGTAGGCCACACTTTGAAGCTCTCTGGCGCTCTTTTAACTCATTGTAGGAAAATGGGGAAAACAGGCATAATTCTCAACTCATCCCCTACAACTCCTTCAAATTTTTGCATAACCTTTTGAAACACCCTGTATATTTATAATACTTTAATATAATTAGTAGATAATCTAGGTTGAAATTAAGTTTTCCTATTTAATTTATCTAAAATTTATCTTAAGGTTATTTGTGCCAAAAAAGCCTTATTAAAAGT
Organism: Leiobunum rupestre; assembly: GCF_980474605.1. Taxonomy (NCBI): domain Eukaryota; kingdom Metazoa; phylum Arthropoda; class Arachnida; order Opiliones; family Sclerosomatidae; genus Leiobunum; species Leiobunum rupestre. Next base: position 51,387,131 of record NC_143392.1, on the reverse strand, counting down.
GTTGTATTCAAGAGGTTTCGCGTCGAAACCCATTTTTCTCCAAGTCTTGTTGCATTGACTTTCAGCCCATTTAGACCAACTCAGCTATTTTACTGAGCCCAATGAAAATGTATTTACTACTTATTAACTCATATTCGATAAGTAATTTACGAAGGTTTAAACAAAATAGTACTAAAGTCAATAGACCCATTTCGACTATTATTGCTATTTTGCCTGCACCGAGTTTGCAAGGCTTGTGGTTAATCTGATGTTTAGTGTTTATTGAGTAGTTAATCAGTTAGAATATCAAACTTTTAAGGTCATTCCATTTACTGCCATGCAGCGCACTGTGTAACAATTTATAAAGCTTCTAGCCTAAATTTTTACAATGAGTGGTCTCGTTCTGTTTGTCCACAAGTTTATAATATTATTCGTTATAAATGTGTCAGTAGCTCTAGACTGACCACACATTGTTGGCGGATTTCAGACTAAGTCGTTAGGTTAAAGTTGTGCTCTTTCTTACTTAAAGGTAAATCATTTGATCCAAACTGGATGCATCATGATTCCAGTTAAATTTTAATTTGGACATTGGATCGAGGTATTATCGTAAGGAATATTTCTTGTTAGAGGCGCGTTTTTGGTGATGACCTCAATTTTACTTCCCTTACCATAACACTATCAGTTATTATTTTTACTAACTTGCTGACACACTTTTGGAAGAAAATTTCAATCGTATGGTTCGTCATTTCAAAGTAAGGGTCGGCTTTCTGTTCATGTACTAGGACCTCCACAAATTCCGTAGTAATTGAAAAATAGTCAACCAAAATTGCTTCAATACAGACAGCGTCATTGACTGTGGTTTTAAGTATCACTAGAGCTTAGCCTTGTCCATCCGATTCACGTGATTTGTTACATTCAAGCAAATATTTAAAAAAAATCTTAAACAAGCATGCTTATATGTAGTTCAAAAGATAATGGTACTTTTCAGAGATATCCAGAGAACATTAGTTAATCCAAAACTACATCAAATGCCGGTTCAAAACCTAATTCATAAAAGATAGAAGTAAATATCTACCAATAGTTTATTGCTCAACATAGACACAGCTTGAGATTCTCAACTTTCTCAGCAAGCAAGTTTCCTTTAATTTTCAACGGAAGACAACATCCAATTTTTGGAAATACATAATAATAAAAATGATTTGACATTACATTCAAGATGAAGAGATAAAAACATCTGACACAAACAGAAATGTATCAATTACGCACCTTCCGCAAACGATTGGTGCAACGGATAATATGAGCTCCTGGAGACTACTACCATGAAGAGGAAGCCTGTGTGATTTTGGAAATTATTTAAATTCACTAATTTACCGCTCCACTTTTTAAATTACTCACTCAGTTGAAAAACGTATGATATACATACTACAAGTTTAATAATAGAATTAGCCATTGTATTAATTTCCGAAAAAAGCTGTAGCGTACGGAAAAGGGTCCTATAGGACATAGGGTTCAGTAGTAGCAGAAGTGCATTATATATCTCTTAAGATATAAGTATGCATCTCCCTATAGTTATTCCATTGACTGAGTATTTTCGAAGGCTCACGCTGATTTTTTATAATTTATTTCCCGAAGAAAAAATGTTGCGTGGCGAAATACGATTTCTTTAAGATAATTTTAAAATCTATTACTTGAGAAACCTATTTTAAATAAATAAGTAAATATCCGTAGAAGAAGTAAGTGGTTAGTAGTTATGTAAAGTGTATTTCCGCCATTTGGCTTGAAATTCGAATGCATAGAAAACTGCCGTGAGCCTGAGAATGTGTCTTTCTTTTCAGTAGCGTAAATGGATAATTCTCTAGTTATAGACATATTATAATCTTTTGGTAGTAGAGGGATTATTTTTTCAACTCTACTCGATATTGTTTCGTGTCAACAGACGATTTTTCCAAAATGAACTCCTACAAAATGGTCGCAAAAAATTTACTATCACAAAATTTGGTTCGAGTTTATTTGAGGGAAGCTTTATCGTCTGCTAAATGATGCCCGGAGTGGTTATCTGAATTTTTATTAATGATCATTGGTTTTGATTGGCCGTTTTTAAGAAACTAAGGGCTCGATCAAACCTGAAATTTTTGTTCCATTTGGTTCTGTCATATTTATCCCAATGATCATTTATTTTAATTTGCCGTTCTTTAACCAACTTAGGGTTTGGTCAACCTTGAATTTGTTTTGGAGCTTGGTCCCCTCAAAATGCGCCTAGTTATCATTAGTTTTGATGTGCGATATTTAAGAAAATGAAGGCTCGATAAAATCTTAACTTTTTTTAAACCTCATTCCCCTAAATTAATCTTAAAAAAAGACATTGGTTTTGATACGCTGTACTTTAACTAACAAAGGGCTTGGTGAATCCTTAAATTGTGGTTCAACTTCGTTTCCTCAGATTTATTTGAATGATTATTGATTTGATGATAAGTTTTTTTAACAAACTGTGCGATCGGTGAAACTGTAAAATAACCTTCTTCCAAAGCAGGTGAGGTCAAATTTCGTGAGGAGAAGAGTTTCAATGTATGTAACCTTATTCGTGTAACTTAAGTGTAATTAAATGTTACATGTGGGAGATATCCATACTATGTTTTCATATACTAGAAGCGCCTAGGCGTAATGCTATCTAATTTAAAACAAATGCTTCAAATATAATTTTATCTTATCCTGACCTTTCAAGAAACGACCATAGATGGCGCTCCAATAAAACTGAAGTGCCGCATTTTGCTATCTGTTTTCGCTATGTTATAATTGCATTATAAAATTCTTAATTTCATGTTCATTGATGCCATTATATTTCCAGAAGGAGGTCATTAGCATTTTTCATTTGTATAAGAAAAATTCAAATCGAATATGAAGTTGAATTTCAAACATTGTCCTGCGATCAAATTAGACACATTTTAGTACTTCAGTTTAAATGAAATTCCATTTTTGAACTCTCCACTTTTGGATTTTTTTTGAAAACAAATTTGATGAACCCTTTTCGTAAGGGTTGTCAAATAGAAACGGTATTTTTTTTACATTTTTAGGTGGTGATTAGCTTTGATATCTTTAAGAGCAAAGTTTCGGTTCTATATAGTACCCACGACTAGTATAGCCCCGGACCATTTAAGATTCAAAGTTTTGTTTTATATTTACATCCGTTCTCGAAATTAATTTATATTCTGTCAAGTAACAAGTTTACTATAATTAAAATCAGTTAGTTACAATGTGTAAGCGATTTCAATAAAAATAAAAATATATTGCTTAATTAATAATATATCACGTTAATATTAATGTGAACTCAAACCACACCAACGATCCATGTGCTGAAAACAACATCACAGAGATACGTTACACACTTAGAATGTCTTTATGAAACAAATAATCCCAGACACTCAACGACATAAATCAAAGGTCGTTTCAAGGGTTATGGTAAATATACGGTAATACAGTGTTAAACAGCCTGTCCCTGAAGTGACGAGTGGATACTTACGGCTGAAGCCCTGTCTGGGCGGTGAGGGTGTCCGCAACGGCTTGAGGAGAGTACATGTTAATCGGCGAGTTGTACTGTCGGTGAAAGACCGAGACGGGCTCTTCGGGGTTCGACGGGTTCGTTGCTGTAAATACCGGAACTGGAACGCTTGACGCACTGGTCGCTTCCGCTATCTGCCAAAAGATAATATCAAAGTACTTTTCAAGAACAAGCGTATGAAAACTCAAATGAAAATTCATTATAGAAACCAAGAAAGTATTTATTTATACTTGAGGAGAATGACAATGACGAGGCGATTATCGAATAGCATTGTCTGTTTTCCCCTCCCAGGCTCGAAAGAGGGGAAGGAAATCGTCACTTATAGGGCATCAATGAGACATTATTGTTTTTAGGGGGAAGGTGCTTACTTAGGCCTAAGGTGGTGTCTTGGGTATAAGCCTAGCTGAGTATTATTATTATTATTTTGTATTTCTTTGAGCGCGAGGAAGATTGAGGGTTACGCTAAAATTAGTCATTTTTTTAAAAAATCAGCTAAGCTAAGGAACCACATAGGTGATAGGCCTCAGTTCACAAGTGACTTGTGAAGCCAGTTACAGGTGGTCGGGTTAAATTTCGTAGAAGGTTGGTGGCAGGCCCTTCACGCCACGCCAGTCAACAGCTCCCTTGCTATTAGAGTAAACGTTTTTTATGGAAAAGGGAAACCGGAGAGGCTCTAGTACCGTATTTACTGAACGTAGGGCCCTAGGTAGATTTTGGTGGGGGACTATGTAAGGAAAGCATAAATACGCAAAACTCGCATGTCCCGAAGCTGAGCTTATGTCACGAGAATAATGATTTTTTCAAACAATAAAGCCACAAGCCTGATATGTTTTTCTCTGAAACCGAATCAGTGAAAAATCCATTGATTTCATTAGAGGTGGGGGCCCATCCGGCACTGCGAAGAACTTGTGGTGACTCCTCTAAAGAGCTTACCAACTCAACGCAGGAGTGGTTCCGAGGATCGTAACCGTCTCCTCTTGCTGCGAGGCGAGCGCTATTATCAATACTCACTCATAGTGCGACAGTTAAGGATTATTATTATTCATCCCGCAGTGCACTGTATATAAATCGTTTGGAGATATACGCTCACAGTTGGAACTTCTTCTACGCTCTAGAGTGTCGTAACCTTGACCCTCCCTGCTAGGGTTATACTCTTTTGAAAAATCTTTACACCATGATTGACTTAACTTGTTTGCACAATTTTAATATACTTAGATTTAATTAGCAAAATGTCCCTTTATTTATAGCCGAGGTCATTACTGACTGGTTTAAAAAAATAAAACGTGTTACTTTATTAATTATATTTAGAGAGTTTGTCTTGGGAACGGAGATGTGCCTGAGTCACGTGTTTAAACCGGATAAATAATGAAGAATTTATCGCAGAATTATTCATACGACCATTTGTAAAGCTTTTCCATAGAAGATCAACTTCAAGTTGACCATTCACTTGTAATAAAATGACTCTAGCCGTTAATAAATATTCAATAAGGACCACCGGCGTAAATAAATCTTAAAGTCCTAATGCCAAATAACCTTAAGGTTTAACACGAAGAACGTTATTGCAATTGTCTAAAATGTTTTGGTAATTTATGTATTTTGTGCTTACTTTTCGCATGACTGTGGCGTTTGTTACTGGAGTGGCTCCTTGATGAGGAGACTGGGTCCAGTTTGGATCGTGAACGTGTCGTAAGTATGATCCCATCGGGAGGTCGTGTATTCTTTTCGGTTTGGCTTCAATTAGTGGTATCGTTCGGTATGCCTGACACAAAACAGACACAAAAGACAGATTTATTAATTATCTGCTCCTTAGCAGCGAAAACGTTAGATAATGTTAAAGGAAGCATAAATATCCATTTTGAAGCTAATTTAAATTTTCTGCCAGCAGAGATGAACATCAAACACGTTGAGATACGTGCCTGTCACAGAAAATAGAAATAACAAACTTCGTACGTTTTTTAAATATGTTTTAACCTTTGATTAAAATATTTCCATCATTTGACTATGCTTGATGTAAAATAAGACATGGTTTTTCTTTTTTTACTCTTTATGGACTTTTGATGGAAGGTAGCGAGGTTTAAGAGATTCTAAGATCTACCCTAAAAATAACTTGATCATATAGCCAAATTTGTATCCAACTGGAATAAACACTCATCCAGTTTAAATGGTACAATTCAATTTGGATGAAACAAAATGATCAAATCTGAATTTTTCATTTTGTAATTTTTTCAAACAAACACGTTTAAGATTTAAATTTTTATCGAAGTCAAATCTGGATCGACTTCATTTTGTATATAATTTGGCCATAAAATGTTTTTCTCCATTTTCGTACAAGTAACTACGTTAAAACCAATGACATCGCATATTAACACATTTTCTTTTGGATTTAAAATTTACTTCATTTAATGGTTTTTTATGGTAAAATCTGAATACGTAAAGGATAATTTGCAAAAGGTATGTGTCGTTACTTGGTGAATAATCGCTTGCTTTTCCCTCGTTTTCTCTTCGTGCAACTCTTCTTGTTCGGCGGCAACGAATCCCTCCGGGTCGTGCAGCGGAGACCGATACGGCTTCTGGATATGTGTCGTTGGAAGTTGGTGAAGGTAGCCCGGGTTGTACGCCATGCTGGATATCGCTGACGGGTTGCTCTGAGGAAGGCTGGTGGAGCTCAGTGAGTAGGCACCTGTGGAAGACGATGCTGGCAGGGAAGTCGCAGCACTACCGGTCTGTAATCTGTGAAGAAACAATATTGATTTTAAAAGTTGCAATGGAAGAAAGAAGTCTAGAAACTGTACTGTTAACCAAGAATATATGGATTTAAAGTACTGGAGAATAACTATATACGTTAAGACAATGATCATGGTCTAGGTTTTCTCGGTACGAGAGGGGTTTAAAGAAAACGTCACTGGCACTTGCTTCGATAACGTTGAAAGACGTCAGTTTTAAGAAGGTATGAGATATTAGACAAATGTTTTTTAGTGGGAAGGCGATTGGTATTAGCCTGGCTGAGTATTATTATTTAAGCGTGAGGTGGAATGGCAGAAACAGCAAAAATGGTCTCGACATTTTCATTATCCTTAAGTATAGATAAATACCATATTGTTTTAACACAGATAAGAGTTAAGTCTTTTACCTCAATGTCGGCATTTCTTTTCGAAGAACTGCTATTTGTGTTATATGAAAGACAGTCTTCCTAACCGGCAATTGTTCCACACTTAAGTAAAGAGTTACTCCTGTGGGACTAGTTACTGGTAGTTGATAAAGGAAAACTTAAAAAGACTATTGTCTATAGTATGGTGAATGGTATATTGTATATTTATTACGAAGATATTGCCAGTTACCAATTTTCATGTTAAATTTTCATATGAACCTTTTTTGAAATTATAACACAATTTTGTTGGACTTGAATGGTGTCTTAAGTGAAATATGGAGCCATGGCTATAGTACTCTTCGTCTTTAATATGGTTTGATAAATACTTATTAAAAAAACGCAGTGGGTCAATCAATCCAAGTTTCACCATAAGCCGTATTTCGGATTAATATAAAATTTCCATTTCTCTTCTAAAAGAAACTGTGGTCAAACAATTACCATTGATTTTTCTGAGATTTCGAGTTGGGTTAAGTAGTTTCGTCATTTGACCTCACTTTGCTGCTATTCGGTCTTCAGGAATAGTTGGTGTAATATAGCCGGATATAAATTCAAACATTGTGTTGAAAAAACCAATTTTAGCACTAATGATAATAATAATAATATTAATAATAATAATCAGCTAGGCAAATACCCAAGGCACCACCTTTGGCCTAAGCCAGAAAGCGACTTTTCAAGCCATTAATTCAGGTGGGCGGGTTACTATTAATATTACTTCCAGACTTAACATTTATGTGTAGTTTTCAATTTAAGAACTATTTAAATAAGGTAGAATTCCCCGCTAAATTAGGTTCTGCAACCAAATGAAATTTATCGCCTTTATTCTGGCAGCGGGGATGGGAAACTCCAGAGCAGCCGTGAGGGAAATAGAAATCTGGGGAATGGTTTAACCCGCGGAGAAGGGGAAAAGCAGCTAAGGGAAAACAAATTATCTTTTCTCTTATTTGCAACTGTCGACTGTAAAAGTGCCAGCGTTGCCAGACGTCCTATAATGATAGGACATTTCGGTAATTTCGATGGACTTTTTGGGGTATACCGTGAAGAACCTTTTTTTTCGATAATTCGTTATTGATAATCATTCACACGGAACAACTGGACTTGCAACACGTATTGGCAAATAATGCTTTCGTAAATAGTTCGCTCGTGTAAGAAGTCTTAATAAACCTTTTTCTAAAGTAACTATAAAAGCTGGTCAAATCGAACAACTACTGAGGGCCACAGATCAATTCGCAGTTTATCCTTTTTCGATTGAAAGTACGTGGATTCAAAATCTGTCTTTGATGAGATCGAAAAATTATCATTTTTATATACTGTCCATTATAACATGTTTCAAGTTAAAATTTTCAGTTTATGCAGTTATAATTTATCTTCTTCTTTAATCAATTTTTAGTGTTCTTCCCAATGAACCTTCCAGTCTATCAATAAGCTCATTCACCTTAAAAAAATGAACAGGTCGGCTAATACCAAGGCACCACCTTTAAACAGGTGGCCGGGTTACAATGCGTAGGAGGGTGGTGGCGAGCCCTTCATGCCACGTGAGCCAACAGCGCCCTTCACTTACTATTACCGTTAACCGCAAGATTTTATGGGATGGAGAAACTGGAGAACTCGGGAGAAAACCAGTTTAACTAGTGGGGAGAGAACGTGCAAACTCAAGGCAATAGGAGCGGTTTCGAGTTTACACCCAGTGCCACACGCTGGGGTCGAACCCGGCTCCTACTTGCTTCGAGGCGAAAGTGACAACCCCCCCCCCATTCTCATTGCTTCCCTAAAACTGACGTCTTCCGACACCAATGAAGTACAACCTAGCTGATTATTATTTGCCTAGTTATCTGGCGCCACTTGAGGTACATTTCGAAAGAATAATCATTAATTATTGAAATACATTAATTATAATTATTGGTTTAATTCAATTATAATTTTTGATTTAATTCAATTATAATTATTGATTTAATTCAATTATAATAATGGATTTTCAATTATAATTATTGATTTAATTCAGTTATAATTATTGTTTTAATTCAATTATAAATATTGATTTAATTGAATTATAATTATTGTTTTAATTGAATTATAATTATTGATTTAATTCAACTATAATTATTGATTCAATTGAATTATATTTATTGATTTAATTCAATTATAATTATTGATTAAGTTCAATTATAAAAAATTATGAACAAATGAGGATACATTTGAGCATCTGTAAACACATTGCGCAAATTTAAAATATTTAACTCCCTATTGGTCAACTGCAAATAAATTTAAAATGTAATATTTCTGATAATGTTAATAGGGAGTGTCTATTCAATATAGTTTAGTCGAATTTCAGTAGATTTAATGTAATTTCATTAAAGATAAATTATAAAACCTTTGAGTAAATTTTACTTACATTGAGTATATTTCAGTATTTTGTATAATTTAAACTAGGTAAAAAGAATTAAATAAAATTTAAATAACTTTTAAATTATTATAATATTAGATCAAAACACTTTAAGGATTTTCCTTAGTTTGTATAATTAAGAAAAACCCTAAAAAGATTCTAAAATAATTTATACATTTTTCTCTCTCTCTCTCTCTCTCGTGAAAATACTAAAACATGTTGCCCGCGGATCGTGTTAACAGCTATTCTCCCTTACTATAGATCAATACGTTACCAAATTTCGATTAGTGAGAGTTACCTCTGAATAACCAGGCTCAAGTGGTTTCCGGCGTGTTTGATGAGATCGTGGGCGTCTTGGTGAGTGATGCGAGTGGCGTCACGGTCTCCAATCTGAAGGACGACGTCACCTCGTCTCAATTCGCCCTCGGAGGCTGTTCCCAAACACACCTGCCAGCGGAGAAATAAAGCAAATATTCATTAAAATACAAATAAAATCATAATGATATTTGTAGATTATATTAAAAATAAATAAAAACAAATAAAAATAGAGATACTAATAATAAATAATAAAAATCAGTTGGTGATAGTGTAATACAATACGTTATGGCTGAAAATGTATCCTTATACGATCAAGGATTCCAATTCTAGGAGAAGTCATTAATATCTTATTTTATTTTGAAGCCCTGAAATATATAAAATGGCCTGAATAATTTAAAAGGACTTAAATTGTTACAAAAACCAAATTTAGTTCTTAGTCCATTCTTTACGCAATCATCAAAATTTAAAGTTACATAAAGTTGATTTCAAAGTCATTGACGCTCATTTTAATTCATAATGAAAATAATCCCGATAGAATTTTTAAGCAAAATGACGTGATAAATTGATTTTCGATATAATCTCTAAAAAGGAACGAGGCATTGGGTACTGGTAATTAGGTTTACCGTATTGCTATCTGATAACTAGGTGGGGTGGCGGAGTGGTCTAGGTGGGGTGGCGGAGTGGTCTAGGTGGGGTGGCGTAGTGGTTTAGGTGGGGTGCCGGAGTGGTCTAGGTGGGGTGACGGAGTGGTTAGCACTTTCGCCTCCCAGCAAGAGGAGCCGGGTTCGATCCCAGCCTGTGGCACTGGTTGCAAATCTCGGAACTACTCCTTCTGCGTTGAGTTTGCAAGTTATCTCCCCACTAGTTTAAGGAGTTTTCCTCGAGTTCTTCGGTTTGCTCTGTCCATTAAAAATCTTGTTGACGTTAATGGTAATAGTAAGTGTATAGAGCTGTTGGCTTGTGTGGCGTGAAGGGCTTGCACCACCCTCCTACCCGGCCGCCTGAATTATTGTCTTTAAAAGTCGCTTGATGAATTAGGCCGAAGGTGGTGCCTTGGTATTAGCCTAGGCGATTGTTATCCTTATTAACATCGATCGATAGCCTTTTATCGTATACTCAAACCCATAACCTATCATAAATATCGAGACTTGTAACGTATATTTTATATATTTTGGTAACCCTGCCACGCGGTAGGCTCTCGGCCAAAGACTAATCGTATAGTCTATTAGTCTTTGCTTTTGGCTTTGTGTCTGACTTCAGAGAGAGAGACTGGCAGACAGTCCAGATTTAAGATTGGCACTTGGCACGTGACTGTTGGCGGTTGAAGTTACAAATTTAATCTTATTGAAACGTAAGTAAATAATAATGTTTATTATTAATATTACATGTTTATGTATTAATATGCTTTTAAATTCATTATTATTTACATATTTTTTATCTTATTTTAACTTTATACCTTTTCAATAGATTGTCAGTTGTCAATTTCATTGTCAAATGCCAATCAGACTGTCATCCGAATACACAATGGACGCGCTCTGAGCTCGAAAGAGTGCGAGAGTTATTTTTGAGCTCGAGCTCCAATCTCGCGGCAAAAAAGAGAAGAGCGCGAGCGCCGCCATCTACCTCAATATTAAAGAGCGCGAGTTCGGAAAATTAGGTTTTGCCCATCTCTGGTTACGAGTACACAACACTGATAAAGGTACATACTCTAAAGATTACAGTAGAGTACACCCCTTACGAGGAGTGATTTACCCCTCGGCTCACGTGGCATCAAGGGGTTTTCACCACCTTCCAAGGTGTAATAACCCGACCACCTGAATTTATGGCATTAGAAGTGGTGCCTTGGGTATTAGCCTAGCTGGTTATTATTATTATTACGGTAATAGTTTCTGCTGCAGTGAGGTGCGATCAATCTTTAAATACCCTCGAATGAAGTATTAAGGACCTTTAGCTTTATGTAGATAATAATGGACTACAACAACCTAAATTGAAATCATTTCCGCAAAATATGTCAAGCTAAATTGGCAATTTTTGGGGAAGTGATGTGCTGGGATAAGCAATAACGTCTAGCAACTCTCTGGTTTGTTGGTTTCGCGTTTGACGTCGCAAGAAAGAGTTCAGCGACCCTCTTAAAAATGATCTTCGTCGGACAGATTTCAGGCTATTTTCGGGATCTCTTCCGTCATGTGTTGTTCGAAGGGAATGTTTTGCTTCACGTTTTTTCGCGTTTCTTAAGCAGTTAAATAACGACCCGCAAATTTGTTATAAATTGTAAAATATAAATTAAAGAAGAAACGGTTAAGTCAGAGGCGTTGTTTCAAAAACCGACTTGTCAGTGAAATAAGTCTGCTCAAGCCATCTTTTATTCGAAAAGAGAAATGCTTGGCGTGCAAATATATTTTCTACCTCTTCGATCCGCTTTCGGAAAACTGCCGACTTTGGCGCCATAATAAAGACAGAAATGGCCTAGTTAAATGTTTGTAGTTTTTACACGCAACTTGTACGTCGATTTTTAAGGCCTCGAAATAAAATTAAAAAGTTGATAATAGTTAATATCGTAAAAGTTTAACAACCGCAATATAATAATAACTTAAATTACCCGACAAAAAACGAAATGCTTTAAGTGTTAATCGATTTAATCTACAATTTATAAATTACCTTTCAGCGTTCACAAAATCTGGATCTTTCTATATTTTTGATTCTGCCGTCGTCGGTTTCGAGTTAGTAGGATTATAAAATTAGCGAATAAGTAGAGTTATTTAGTTAATTAATTAGTTAGTAGACAGCGTACCGTTTTCAAATTTACTAACATTGGAAGATTGACTTGCAAGACTGTCGTAAAATTAGTTGTATAAATCCTTACGGTTTTGATCTTGTGAGTAAGTAGGCCGGTTTAATTTTTGTAAATTCTTCTAGCAACGACGGATCGAAAAGTTATAATTGTCGTAAAATTAGTACGAAGTTATTATATACTAACAATGTAAGGCATGGTATAGGGTTTCCCACAATTGAGGAAAAGGGGGCCCGCAATTGAGAAACATTATTAACCTAAACCTGAATATACCAATTAAATAATAGATATATTTGTCTTAACGCATTTATAGTCTTACTATAGTGGTCCCTAAAGTAAATAAATAAATAAATAAATAAATAAATAAATAAATAAATAAATAAATAAATAAATTTATCTTTGGCTTTGCCTGACCTTATAAAAAATAAATCACATTAAAGAGACTGAGAACTTTGCGTTTCAACGGAAATCTTTAGGCTCCTTAAGATCTTAAAACTAACCAGTTTTATCTGGTTGTAAAAGTAATAAGACCTAACGACCAAACGTTTGACCCTCCACCGTCACCATTAATGGTCACTATTGTAAGAGTAGAAGGTGATTAAACATAGTGATTTAGAAATCACAATCGTAATTCCATCACTATCCTAAATTCCAGATGTTGAGCGATTAAGTTCATTTCTAGTAGCTTTTGAAGGTAACCTACACGACGGGAGTATAATCCAAATCATTAAATACTAAATTTGTATATCTACTATGTCCTTCAGATTTCGTTATTTGTTGTTGTTCTTTGGTTTATTTAAAAAAAACAATTCAGATCAAAATGAAGAAGTAGGTGCTATTTCAAAATTAGTTCATGGTGATTACCGAGATGATGCGATAATGTTTATTTTTAGCCTTAACAAGGTGCAAAGAAAAAAAGCTGCCTACTAACAAACTACCATGACGCGATAATGCCCATCGCATGTTGTTTTAATTGCGGCGCCCACTTGTTTCCGCAAAACAAAGTCTATAGTGTCTTTAAATGCAACCTTCGAATCAGTTCTCCACTTGGAAATTGGAAAGAAGCCAGATCCTCTTTCTGACGCTCGCCTGCGTCATAATAACAAATAAGTACCGCAACCATGGCCTTAAATACCACGGAGAAGATCAGGGGCCCCAAGGAATTCAAAGGCTTCGCCGGTTGATGAGGTTATCATAGTAACTGGCAGTTATGAAGTACAACAGCAAATTACATACGTTTACACTTTGAATGTCTATGGAAGACTATTCTGACTCTGGCATTTCTCTTAGAAACTGGCGCGATTTAGAGAGGAGATGTTCGCTCACAACGGTGGCCATCCAATGATTTTGTAAATAGTTTAAGCCGCGCTCGTTTCACAGGCGCATTGGAAGCACGTTGCCAATGGGTTTTAGACGTTAAGAGTGTAGGCTTATATAATTTCCAGTAAGCTACTATTCATGCTACTGTGAAATTCTCCCATATTCTAAGGTATACATGATAAAATTCTTACTACTACGAGATAAATAAACCAAAAAGACGTTATAAATGAACATTGTCCGTTCGCAGACTCGAGGCATTTTTCAAAGGAGCGATTTTCCAGTCAATTCGCTACTCATAGAGACCGACTCGTTTCTTAAAACAAATTATTATGTTGTTTAACATTCAAACGATTCGGTAAACCTTGAGATTAAGGCTAATAACTTTATTAAGGTGTTATGATTTTCAGTTTATCTCAATGTGAAAGTAAAAAATCAAGTTTTTGGCAAATATTGAATAGTTCTTAATCTAAACTTCTGTAATTTTAACGGTAATGTCTTTGGACTTGTATAAATATCCCTCATCATTAAAATAGTGTTATATAATATCATAAAATATTATTATCTAATAGTTAGTTTTTAAAAAATCATCAAGGTTATTTTAAGATTTTTTTCCGCAAATGGAAAATTCATTACAGGTAAATCTTAATATTTTAAGATGGTGCGCATTTTACCAATTATTTTAAACGAAATACAAAAAAGATCAAAATGCATGTAGAGTAACGCCTAGTTTTTATATTTTTGGTACTTCCAGCAAAGTTTCACCTATTAGAAAAACTTTATTTCGTGAAAGGTCAAAAATCATAAAGCATAATGCTTGCAGTTCCATTTGATCGCACTTTACAGCCGTATTTTGACTAACTACTAACTAGGCAATGTAGACAGTTTCCTGAGGATCACGCTTTAGAAGCGCCCAGAACCTATAGGTGACTTTCCTTATGGATATTTTAAGAAAAATTAAGAGCTGTATTGGGGCCCAGTTACAAGACTTTGCTTAAGGCCTGGAAAACTGCTTATTAATTTAAATTTGCATCGCGTTAACTGATTTTTGGTGTCCACGTCCATATTGTTTCGGCTCTAGATCCTTCTTCTGGGATGGTTTTTATCTCGAGTTTCGCGTGCCGCTATTTGGCCATCACCTTCTCTGTCCTGATGCCAGGATTGAAGCGAGCAAGCGCAGCGGAGCCCCGCAGACACTGGCGCGCGTGGTTAAAAATAAATCGCTCCTCGAGTGGTGGGCCAAAGGGGAATGTCTCCTTTTTAGTACGGCGCCTCATAGATGCTGCCGGCCATTATACTCTGATAAAGGGACAACATTTCATAATTTTCGTTTCGGTTTACAGCATGGTCAAAGATAGAATTGCCTTTGGATTAAATTTATTAAATTAAATAACCATTTAATTTATTAAATTAAATAGCCTTTAAATTTAAATTAAATTAAATAGCCATTAAATTTAAATTAAATTAAATAACCATTAAATTTATTAAATTAAATAGCCATTAAATTTAAATTAAATTAAATAACCATTAAATTTATTAAATTAAATAACCCTTAAATTTGTTAAATTTAAGTTACCGTAAATTTATTTATTAATTAAACTAAAAAATTATATTATATTAGATTATATTATATTAAATTTAAAAAATATTGAATCCAATTAACATAAAATTTATTAAACAAAAATTATCTTTAAATTTATTAAACAAAAATTATCTTTAAATTTATTAAACAAAAATTATCTTTAAATTTATTAAACAAAAATTATCTTTAAATTTATTAAACAAAAATTATCTTTAAATTTATTAAACAAAAATTATCTTTAAATTTACTAAACAAAAATTATCTTTAAATTTATTAAACAAAAATTATCTTAAATTTATTAAACAAAAATTATCTTTAAATTTATTAAACAAAAATTATCTTTAAATTTATTAAATTAAATTAAACTAAATTAAATTTATTAAATTAAATTAAACTAAATTAAATTTATAAAAATTAAATAAGTATTATTTATAATAAACTTCATTAACATTAAATAGATTACATTAAATTAATAATAAAATATTATTTTTATGCTTTTCTAGACAATTGGTCGGTTTCACGAAAGTATATGATGACTTAAGCGCCGAACTATATTTTGCCAGTTGGTAACTTGTTTCCAAACGAGAGTGCGTGGTAGACATAAATGAACACATGTCTCACTGCCGTGGCAGTTCCAATTTCAGGGACTTACTTAGAGCCGATGCTACAAATTTCCGGATTTATTTTTTATATCAAGGCTGCAAGGGCGGATATATATGGAAGAGTGGGAAATAGAATTCTGGCGGTTCCTTTGAAGAGCCTGTTTGTTTATAGTTAAGCCTAATAGCGACTTTTCTTTAAGCAACCCTAATATTTTCTTCGAATTTATAATATCGACAAACAATAATGTTTATTAAGAGTAATTAACGTGTTTAGTAAAATAAGGCAATTTCACCGAACAAGTGATTTAGATAAATTGCAGAACTATTAAAAAGTAAGGCTCCCTGGATTTTAGATCAAAATAGTGGTTTGGTAGGGTTTTTATAAATATTTTCTGCTTTGAAAGGAATATACAGCATGTTGAATATCTAATATATTTTTAGATGGTGACTGTGCGTGCAGTTCAATTGATAAGAGACGCCAAGAATCAATTTTCACAAATGTTTTCTTTTTATTACCACATGTGGTTAGTTATTAAAATTTAAAATATTTTTATTAAAGAACGGCTTCTTTATGGTAGCATGAATTAGCAGATCTTTTATAAAAGGTTTTTTAATATTAAATAAATATTTATTTATACTTAGACAATTGTTATCGTTGCTCCCTCAACCTCGAAGAGTAAGCTCACGCCGGTGACCTGTTAAATTTCCGCGTCGACAATAGCTGAAAACTATTCGTGAGTTCTGAACCGTTAAGAGAACGGCCTATGACTGAGCTGTAACGTCACGCAAAAGTTCTGGATAGTTCAGAACTTTTGTACGAATAGTTGTGATTCGTACGATTTGACGTACGCAGCCCGATGTGCAGACGAATATTAGAGATTTCAACCTTGAGTTCCGACCAGTACTTGCTCTTGAGCAGGTACCATTTAGAACGGTTCCGAACGGTTCAACAAGAGGTTCTTGTCTGCGAATAGTTTGCATTTGGGTAGTTCTAGAATTTTTTTGCCGAATAGTGCGCATGGGGACTGGTTGAACGGTTCAGAACTCACGAATAGTTTTCAGCTAATAATGGTTATTCTCCAAAAGTAGAGATCAAACATTCTTGGATATATATAACGCAATATAACCGACTATTAAATTTTCGTTAGACCCTCATAGTCATAAATTTTAAAACCCGTAACTGTAACCACGTTAAAATAAACGATGAAAGTTAAATAACACGGTGGTTAAAAGATAAAGTTGGTTTAATTTTTTTTTTCAAAAACGTAGCTCATCATCAGGCTGCTTATAATAAAAATTAATGAGGATCCACGTAGTATCAGTATATTTAACTTTTATCTAATTAATTCAAATATCCGAAGATATGTCGTTTGAATATTTTCAGAAGACAAAGTGAAACACTGATTTATGCTCACGTTTATTGCTTCAAAAAACATAACACTGCATACAATTGACCGTGAGCGCAAAACTTTCAATCAAAATATTAAAAAAAAATATCAATATGAATTTTAAGCGTTACGAAAACGATATTATCAAATGTCAAGCTTATAATTCCTAATTTAACTACAGATTATAAATATTTAAAACATAAATATACTCACTTTGCGAAATATAATTCTATATTGATAATTCAAAACCAAAGTACCAACATTTAAATATAGAATAGGTCATGGAGCTAATGTTATTTCTCTTTGAAAAAATAATAAAATAAAATAAAAATTTTCATCTCAAAATATTTGGTTAATTAGCAAAACCGAAATTACCTAGAACATTAATTCTGGGCCAAATGAGAGGTGGCTAATGCCCTCAGCCTTGGATTTCCTTCTGAGGGCCATTTCTATAATGACCACGCATTTTGGTTGAACTTTAGCCGAGTTTACACATAGCAATCCGTGGACGCCATTGGCAAGAAACCAAGGGCCATAGCGCCTCATACGGAGACCCACCATCACACAGCTGGAAAGCAATCCTGCCGAGGCACCGTCTAGAGATGCGTGGACCCTCTCCTTTAGCCTCAGCTGAAACCAAGTGTTCAGCCCCAACCTGACCGAAGTCGGAGGTGGAGATCGGACCATATGATGACGGCTTACATTTCCCAGTGCGCGACCGCTCTTAGGGGTTAGAATTGGAAATTAATCAAACTAATCGACAGTCCTATAAAACATTTATAGACTTATAGCCCCATTAAAAAATACAACGAAATTATTTGACCACTTAATAATATTCACCCTTTGCCTAGTCATAATAAAGCAGAGACCCGTAGAACCAACGAATAATCAACTGTTTTTTTTAAGTTGCCTATTTATCTCGATAGAGGGGTTTTTAAGTATGACGTCATTGCACATAGAGTGATTAGTACTTATTTTAACTAAATGAACACTCTTTGAATATAAATATCAATACAGAATATAATCGAGGTAGTAGAGACTCAACTTGATGATCGCACCGATAATATTGAAATTAGTTGATTTTTTTTTAACTTAATGTTTTATTTAAACTTACACAATACTTCGTGATAATGTTTTTTTAATTCAAACACTGGCGTAAGGCTTCATTCAAAATACGAACAAAAACCTCTCATCTGAGGAGGTCTAAAGTGATGGAATCTGATTGGGCTATGTTGATATTTTTGGACTCAGACCAAGATCATTCAACTGTATCCAACTATTCTTCAATATCCTGAAAAGAACTAAAGTCCTAAGCTGTTACTTGCTCTAGTTTGCGGGTCTGGAGAAGTCTTTGGCAAGTTCCGAGTGCCCGTTTTTGCTGAATTTCGGATCGACGGATCATTTGTCAAGTTGGCCTCTGATTGTACTGTCAATAATTTGTTTTCGCAGTGTTGTTTAAGTAAACTAGCCGTACGTCCCTCAAAACGAGTGGAAATATGATCGATCAACAAGAATAGATTTAATGGAGAGCGGTTGGTTGTTTTTTACGGTGAAAAATTTATTAAAACCTCTATTTAGACACTAGCCCCTCTTCATTCGGCAGGTCTCTTACCTTACTTGAATTTATCTAAACTTGTATTTACCCAAATTCTTTTGAATTTCAAATTGATTATTCATAAATTTCTCCATTTAGTATTTCTTTTAAATTGTTATTCATATAATAATAGAAATGTTTAAAAATAACTGTAATTTTTATTTTATTGTTTTTCGTTAACAAAACCTTTTGGTGGCCACGGCAAAATGAAATCCCATAGTGTGTTTTCCATTTTCAATTCACACGAAGGTAATTAACAACTCTGGTTAGTTGTTGAAGAATTATAAACCAATGAAGGAGGGGGGGAACCCTTCATGCCACGCGATCCAACAGCTCTTTAACCGTTAACCTCAACCAGTTTTTATGGAAAGGGGAAACCGAAGAGCTGCGGGGAAACCCTTTTAACTTGAAAAATCATCCATTGCAGTGTCGCCAGATTGTGGGAATTTTCCGATATAGTGGGAATTTTTTAGGTGCATTTTGGCTCGGTAAGAAAAAGGTTACTTTTTTTTTAACAAATGTTGATTTTGTGGGAATTTTCATGTCTGCGAGTATTTATCCTATGTTTTTTTAATTTGACTATCAATAGAAAGCTAGAGCAGTGTACTTTCGTTAATCTTGGGTTTTATAAATAATATAAAGGAGGTGCCTTCTAATACTTTAATCAATCAATGCATAGGCCTAGCAACCAAAATGTTTAAAAATTGTAATTTCAAAAAAATTTAATTATAAAAATTTCCTTTTCCACAAAGTTAGAAATAGGGTTGTGGGAATTCGTGGGAAATTTACTATCCAGCAATGGGAATTTTGACTTTCGCACATTATCAACACTGATCCATTGCCACAAGCTGCAACCGAACTGCGAGGGAAAAGTGCTAACTACCTCGCCATCCTACAATACAATAATTTTAAATTATCTAAACAAAGTGAGATAAATATATTTATCTCACTTGGTTTAGATAATTTAAAATGCATTGTTAAACATATATGTTTAACAATGCATTTAATTTAGGGTATTTCAATATCATGTTGGCATACCCTTTTTATCAAAAGAGAAAAGCATTAGTGATGCTATATGCTATTATAGTGGCAAGTCGTTATTTATACTTTTAAGAGCATTATTTTACTCCAATGATTATTATGACGGGTACCCGTAATAGAAGGATTATGGCTAATGAACACTCAACGTTTCATATCGCTTCAACTGAAGTTACAGAACTTTAAATTGGCAGCGTTTCGTCACGTATGATAGCAATATAACCAAGTGTTTTAAGATGGCAATCTGTTGGCTTAAAACTCACGTGTACGTTTATGATTGTATTGCTTTAATTTCTTAAACGAATTGGTGGGGTGGCGGAGTGGTTAGCACTTTCGCCTCGCAGCAAGAGGAGCCGGGTTCGATCCCAACTTGTGGCACTGGGTGAAAACTCGGAACAACTCCTTCTGCGTTGAGTTTGCAAGTTCTCTCCCCACTGGTTTAAGGGGTTTCCCCTGAGATCTTCGGTTTCCCCTTCCATAAAAACTTGTTGAGGTTAACGGTAATAGTTAGTGTAGGGAGCTGTTGGCTCGCGTGGCTTGCAGGGCTTGCCACCACCCTCCTACGCATTGTAACCCGGCCACCTGAATTAAAGGCTTTAAAAGTCGCTCGATAACTTAGGCCTAGGGTGGTGCCTTGGGTATTAGCCTAGCTGATTATTATTATTATTATTAAATCAAACGTCTGAACAAAGCGTGTTCGGAACGTTAGAAACCTGCGAGATCGAAACGTTTCAAAAAATTTCCGAGGGTAGGTGTACACTAACTGTAGTGATCTTAAATTTGAACTTACGTTTGTGAGGGCGTAGGCTATTTTTAGTGTGTGTTCTTTGCAGGAGACATTTGCTTAATAAATCGGTCTATTAATTACATTCTTGGCAAGATTTTTGTTTACTGTCGTTTTTGAGCCTACTCTCCGACGGGAGACTGATGGATGCGAGATTTTCCTTAAATTGGTTTCAACTCTTTAACACTTCTCTTCTCTTATAACTGTTCATGCTGATTTGTGATTTACACTCATATTATTAAAACAAAATTACATCATCATGCTTTTGGTTAGGTAGGTCCAAAATATATTTTTATATTTATTTTATATCTTAAGGTCCTCTTGGAAGGAGTTATTTCTAGTGGCATCGACAGGGTTTGAAGTTTTAGGGCCGCTTAAGATAATAAAAGGAAAATAACATTTTAGAACGGAAAACCATTTTTTTAAACAGTACGTTAACTTAACTATCCTTAGTAACCAGGGTGTTCAAAAGGTTATGCAAAAAAATTTATGAGTTGTGGGGGTGAGTTGAGAACTATGTCTTTTTTTTCATTTTCCTACGATGAAATAAAAGACCGCCAAAGAGCTTCAAAGTGTGGTCTACTAGCCTCTGGAAGTGGGCTGCAGCAAGCACAAAACCAAGCAGCAGGGAAATGCGAAAATAAGGGTTTGGGTTCGTGGGATGGGTAAAAAAGAACTTTGAAATCAAATCGAGTTAACCCGCGTAAAAAAGGAAACTTAAACATTATTTAAAGTCCCTGCTGCTTTGTTTGGTGCTAGTTGCAGCCTACTTCCAGGGGCTAGTAGGCCACACTTTGGAGCTCTCTGGAAAAAAGGCATACTTCTCAACTCCCCCCCTACAACTCCTTTAAATTTTTGCATAACCTTTTGAAATACCCTGTATAATAATTAAATAATTTCAATTTCCACTATCATGATCTTTAAATGAAGAATTTTCGGTTAAGAATTAAAACGGTATTTTCGGAAATGCCAATACCGGCTCAGAAACATTTGAGGTGGCTCCAGCACCTCCTCAAACACAAAAGTTACGCCATTTGGTTATTTCATAATACAAGCGAAATATGGTGATACCTCATCAAAATAACAATTTGTTTGCAATTAATTTCATTAGAATTTTACAGAAATTAAAAGTTAAACAGTCACAATTTTTTATCATTTTATATTTACTTGGGACTCTTTTTGAAGTTTTGTCTACCACTGGCGCCGTCAGTGGAGAGTGTTTGGGTTTAACTAAGAGAGTATGAATATTTAAGAAGATAGTTTTTTAAACAATTTCTTGATATTTTTAAGAAACCGGAAGTGATCGATTGTGAGCCATCCCAGATGTGGAAATATGCTAAACACAAAACTAATAATCAACTTGGCTAATTCCCAAACCACCATTTTAGGCCTATGTCTTCGGTGCGTAGGAGGCTGATGGCAAGTCTTGCATTTTACGCGAGCCAACAGCTACCTTTACTCACAATTACCGTTAAAATCTGCAAGATTTCTCTGAAAAGGGAAAACCGAAGAACTAAAGGGAAATCGATTTATGTAGCCGTGAAAAAGCTTGCAATCGCCACGCGATAGGTGTGGTTCCAAATTTGGACCCGATTCCAATCGGTACCAACTGTGCCACCCTATGATTCAAAGGTCGCCCCTTAATTAAATATTATTAATATACAGAAACCAATTGGAAATAACTAGCAACATACACTATTATATTTATTTATTTAGATTAAACGGGATAGTATTCATATTTAGCTAAAGGAAAAAAAAACAGTTTTTGTCAAGTATTCAAAAAAATACAAACCTACTAATTGTTTTTAAAAATAATTTCTTTTAATACGAACTCTGACCCCCCCCCAACTTTAGATAGACGGTAAGAAAAAGTAGGTCAAGGTCAAAGAAAGCGAGACAAATTTCAAATCATGAATTCATTTATAAAAATATCTTTCATTCAAAGTTTATTAAACATTAATTATTCTGAAATTTGTATATGATAACTAACGACTTAAGTTTGAAATTAAATTTCATTTTATAATTTATTAGGCGGTAATAGATTATGTCTCTACAAATATCAAAATTTGAATTAATATTTTGAAATTATAGCTTCCGTATGACCAATAGATTTGAGAAATTCAAGGTTTAGACAGTATTTTAAAAATAAATTATATCTAGAACGATTTAAAATCTAAATGACAAATGAGCTGAATTGCCAAAGTAAAAGTTCATATTTCGGGAAATTGTTTTACTTGGTTTAATTAATCAATTGCCTAAAACATAAGTTTAAACACCCAACTAAAATCCTAAATGGTAGAGTGGCAATGATGTACAATATAATTGAGCTTGTCGGTTTTAGAGAAAAGTTTAACTTTGAACTCGGAGAGTCAAAAATCCTAACATTAGTTACGCAATAGTATTTTAGAATTAAAAATTATGTACAATGAAAAAGTTGCCTCTTACTTTTGGTTAGTAGTTTTTTCTATTGATTGAAAACAAATTTGAACTATACTCTAAGTAGAGCTTTCAAAATAAAAGAAATTTAAGATTCTTCACGTATGCCTATTCAGCATCTCACATTCGACACAGTAGCGGCGCCAGGATTTTCGGGGAAGTAGGCCAACCATTTCGAACCCCCCCCCCCCAAATTATGGAGATAAAGATAAAATTAAAGATACAATTTGGATATAGTAGCGCTCGTGAAAAATTAAAACTAAAAAATTAACTACTGCCAAAGAAAAGTTACTCGTATCTTTGAAAGGAATAAAAACAGCAGTGCCGTTCAGCGAATCACTCGCATTGAATATTGAAAAATTTATAAATAAATAAATTATTACGCAAACAAAATACAGAATTTTCTGATATTAAATAATTTGGAGGCCCATATATTAGATTTTGGAGGCCTCTTAAGACGACTTTTAGGGGCCTCTACCAAAATTTCAAGTAGGCCCAGGCGCCGCTACTGGGTGAACCTCCACTTTACGGGGAGCTGAAGAACTTTTGAGAATATAGCCTTTAACCAGTGCGGAGATAACTTGCAAGCTCTTAGAGTTGTTCCGAGCCCAAGCCCACTGCAATAAGCTAGGATACAACCTGGCTCATCTTTGCTGCCTGTTGCTAGCGCCGCTACTGATTCGACAAACGAGATTTTATGGTTAAATCCTTAAGTTACCAATACGAACACGCTAGAAACTATACCGCACCCTATACAGAAATCCACTTTCTTTATAACTTTAAAACGCAACGAGCAATAATTTGAAATCAATTGTCTTAATATTATGACTCTGGATCGATCTCAGGTCCTTCAATACGCCATTATAAAAATCATTAGGACCAAAAAATTGTACGATATCGCCCGACATAATATAATTTGTGTTATACGTATTCAATAATAAATAATTTATTGTGGCGCCATCTACGACAGTTTTTGAAATCAGATAAATGTTACGTTTTGTAGGGAATTTTTAAGTAAGAATTTTCTTTTCAAATAATAGATGGCCCGCCAGTTTTTTAGCTTATTCAGGCTGTTTTACTGAAGTGCTTCATTGATCTGACACTATCAGTTAAATAAAATATATTTGTAAGTAAAAATTAATTAACACAATCGTTTTTCAATTTTCGGTAAATTTTTAATTGTCTAATAAAGTACTTAAATGAGCGTATTGCAAAGAATAAAGTTCAAAAATTTTTACGCTCTCAATAAGCCAATAGGTGTTTTGCGTTTTTTCAAGTCATGATGTGTGGCAAAACATGAAACAGAAATGGATACGTAACATTCTTTTTCGTTTTCATTTTACGTTTCCGTCAAATTTTTACGTATGTGTGTTCCACGCTTATCTCTATTAAAATATAAACTGGGATTCACGCCAAAACGTGCGTCCAGGTTCATACAATCATCCAATAGGCTTAAGGGTTTTAAATATGAGTCATTTATTGTTATTTTTCATACAAACCTTTGTAAAGATTTTATTTATAATATTGCTATATTTTGAATAAACACTATTTGCGTTAGTTAAATAATCGATTTTCTGGGTTGCCATTTAGGCAATACCAAGTGAAATGGTACTATGTGCAGATTATGTAAACTGACGGCTTATTAACAACGACAATAGATATGGTTTGTAGAAAAAGGCGGACGGGTTGGCAAGAACCAGCCAGTCTAGTTTAAACCACCAAAAAAATCCATGGTTAAATCCACTTTTTTTTATTAAAAAAAATATTGAGAAATTAATTAGAAATATTGAAAATTTGAAATACTATTTATTTCAAATAAAAATGCAGAATATAGTACTCTTCATTTCTTATTTCAAAACGAAACTTAAACTTAACCCTCACTTTTGGTCGTGAGTGGGGAGTGGTTAGCACATCGCAGCTTGTGGCAGTGGCCCAGTGGGTGAAAACCTTGAACATCTTTTTCCGCATTGATTTCGCTAATTTTCCCCTCACCGGATAAAAAAGGTTTTCCTGCTAAGTTCTTATGTTTCCCCATTTCCAAGTTGGATCGCAGAAATGATGGCCCTGCCGCCGACCTCCTTCGAATTTTAACCCAGCTACAGTAATTAATGGCATTGGATGTTTGATGCTGTGGTACCTTGGGTTTTAGACTAGAAAAGTATTATATTGGATCTTCCTCAAATATCCCGCAGCATTCTTTGCTACCCAGACGCGTGGGATTACACCTATTAGTTATAGAAATCTTTATGAATACATTCTTTGTGAATTTTGTGAGACTCCAAGTATTAGTCGTATACTTGGCACCAAGCTACCGAATAGTTTTCTTTATAAAAAGCTAAAGTTGATTCTAATATAGCCCTAGCAATATTTGGGCAAATGACGGAAATAATAAAAGAACATTGAAACTCACCCGGGTTCTGCTAAATATTGCATTTCTAATACAGAAATATTTACCTTAGCATCGAAAAGAAGTGATCTTTATTTTGTTCATTCTAGAGTATTTACTTAGACTTGGCTAGAATGAATGTGAATTGGGAAGCTTCACCGAAGTTCACCCCCGTGTGCTTCAAGTGCCTTGAAAGTATTAGGGCACCAATGCTATAATGGATCAATTGACTCTTAAGTGACGAAGGATTCTGTTCAAGCGTGTGCTTGATTGGGAACAACACTTAAAATCGTCTCAGCATAGTCATTCTTTCTAAGTATTAATAAACACATTTTTGATTTATACATCTGATATAAACTATAAGATATTTCAAAACAATTGTTATCAAATATATATTTGATGCCAAGTTTATATTAGAATACAACTACCAACTATATTATTTTAGAAAAAGAACGAGTTAGATTAAGCAGAGCGACCACGATCTTGGCAAGACCTAGGGGTCCGAGACGAAGTTAGGGTCAAATGAGAAAAAAGGTGACTTATGACTAATCATTCCAAGAATGTTTAATCAGAAAAATAATCTAAAGACACATATAAATAAAAATAACGTCTATTTAGCTCAGATACATATTTTTTAAACATTGATTCCGGAGTTCCGCTGCACTTTAAAAGGCAGATTTAATATTTTATTGAACACTCTTTAAATCCTCATGGCTGGGTACTCCAAGCATATTTTACTAAAAATTAAATTTTAAGACTTATGTAAGTGAAACTAACTTTTCTTTAGTTAGATATAAATCGTTTATAAAAAAATATTTTGGAGTTCCACTGCACACTATTAAAAAACCATGGCTAGTCACTCCAAGCATGTTTTCAAAAATGAATTTAAAGAAACGTTTAAAAAAAACTTATATTTTGTTAAGATCAATATCTTTTTAAACCTTGCTTCAGTAGTTAAAAAGCAACGTACTTTGCTTGTTTAATATAATTTATAGGTACGCGTAGATAAAACTAACGTTTTTTTTTCAGTTTAGATAAATCTTTCTTAAAACATTGCTTCCGCAGTTCCACTGCACCTTAATATCTTTAATATTTGATTTTACACTCATAAAGATTCATTCCGAGCTTGAGTTACAAAAAAATTAAATATCCCATTAAATTTGTCTTTATTTCAGATCATTATATTGTTTAACCGTTTCTTTCGGAGTTACACTGCAACTTTTAATGTTTAAATTTTGAATGCATTCACTTAAAGAGTCATGGATAATAATTTCCAGATTGTATTATCGAAGAATTAGGTACAGAAAAGTGTAGAAAATAAATAAATTTACTATATTAAAGGTTAAATATCTTTTGTAACATTTATTTCCGAGTTCCATTGCTACTTAATATGTTTAAATTTTTATTTCACACTCATAAAGCCTCATTCCTATGATATTTTACCAAAAATAATTTAACGAAACGTATATTATGAAAATGTTCTTTAAGCTATATTAAAAATATATTTAAAAAATTGCTTCCGGAGTTCCACTGTACCTTAATATGTCTAATATTTCAACGCACACTCTGGAAAGACTCACCCTTTGTATAGAAAGTGGTAGTCCAACATCGATGCCTCCCTGAAGCCTAAAACCCCAGGAAGACTGTTGCCCATCCCGCTCTAAATGCACGGTTAAAACACCCCTACTCATTTTTTAGAAGTTTTCGGAAGATTTTCGCCGTTAAATTCAACGAATAAATGTATTTTTCGAAGAGCGCACTATATCAGCATAGTCTTCGAGAATCGCACTGAGAATGGTTTCAAGACGAAGGAAAAAGCGCTTCGGTTTGGACAAAATCTGCCGTCTCAGATCTATAGATCTTAAGCCGAGTGTTGCTGAATCGCTGCCTGCCTATTTAAAACGCGGAAATACCGAAGAATTACTCTCCTTATACTAACAGATGGCGCTCACTTGTATACAACGCGTAGTAAAGGCGTTCTACGCAACCTGTCGCTAGTTCCGCGTCTCTGTCTCACCCTCTCCCTCTCTCTCTAGATCTCGCTATCACTCACATGGACTATCTTTCTCTCGTTTCCTTGTTCTTCTCTCTCTTTTAGTTCGTCGCAACATATATGCCACCAGGATTATACTCTGATCACTACCTACGTAATTAATCAAGGCCCGTGCATGCTCGGCAAATAACAAACATTTTATGGTCCTTCGAATTCGCCGCCAATTCCCGCTAGGTGCGCATATACGTTGAATCTACAGCTCAGGCCTTGTCGGTAGCATAGGCCATGGTGATTAAATCACGTAGGCTACGGCCAGTACTGGCTGCATCGCAGCTTCGTAGGAGAGCGTTTAAATAATAAAACTAATGTTTAAGTTGTTTTTATTAATCTCAATATTTATATTACATTGCTTTAAAATCGAAATAATAGTTAACCTATATCTATTTGGCAATTTTCACTAATAAAACTATTAGCTATATAAAATTATATTAAAATTAGAGATTTTCATAAGTCTTGGCATAGCTAAAAATTTCGAAAAGTTTTACTTGTAAAAATTTCCAATATACAACTATAAATACTATATAGGTTAACTTTTATTTTGATTTTAAAATATGGTTATATAAATATTGAGATTTATAATTCAAAAGACCAGCAAATGTATTTTTTCCCCGAGCATGAACAGGCATTAATTAATTACGTGGGGACCAATATCAGAAATTTTGTATTGGTTGAAAATCTATATACTGCTATCTAGAAGCAACAAACACAAGGAGAACGCTCAACGCAGCTAGCCTTTTAACACGCTAACGCAGTGAAGTGAACCAATTTCATTGTGCGAACATTCACGCTGAGCGTTTTACGGAAAGGGGGAGGACAATTCCCAAAATTTCCCCTTCTGACGGCATCCGGCGCTTAAGCGTCTAACCAATGAAAACTGTACACAACAAAATGCACAACTTTTGACAGGTTGCTCTTAGGTGGCATATATTTTAGCTTCCTCGCCCTTAGACTTCCACTGACAACCTTGACCTTGCTATCGCCTCGTCTGAGTCCTTTGAACTTTTGGAATTACCGCATCCCTACTCAGCCCTACTCAGTTATTTCGGCACTAGGGAGATTAAATGGTCGATTTTTGCTAGGTCTCTGTCTGTTCGAGAAATTTAAAGCCATGTAACTAGTGAGGTTGGCGGTTAAAAGTTCCAATAATACATTAATTTATATTAAATCAAAGTATAGAATTAAATACACATAAAATAAAAAAATTGCATATCCAATAAAGTGATATTTTAAAGTTGTTACATCAAGAAAATGTAGTTTATAAATACTTATATCCCTACGATGTGTAAGTTTTACGTATTCCACCGTTAAAAGTTCTATTACTAGAAATGTGCGAGTACTCGAACTCGACCTCGAATAAGTAATTTGGGAATACTCGTCGATTACCGAGTAGCAAAAACTTGTATAGTCGGGTAGCCGATTACTCGAATAAGGTGCTCTCTAAACTGGTTGAGGATTAGTTTTTTCTATCATGGTTTCTTCAAAGATGATTTAGGAGTTTTAACAACTTTTTGGGGGGCAAAAAACGGTACCTACAAAGCTGTGGAAACTGTGGTTCATTTAAATTAAAGGATTCTTTTCAGAATTGAAAATTACTTTATACCCATTTTAAATTTAATTTCATAATTACTTGGAATAAAACCAGCTACTAATCAAGTACTCGATAACCCGACTCGTAAAAATATTACTCGAGTTTTTTTTGTTACTCAACTCGATAAAGAGAAAGTTAACCATAATCAAGTACTCGATTTCAATATCACTTGACAGGAATACTCGATGAAAAAAAATTGATACTCGATAATCGATTCGATTGTCTAAAACCACTAATGGCACAGGCCTATCTAATACCCTAGTCAAATTTGGGATCAATTCCTCACAAGCAAATTGTTTACAATCAAGTAGGATTATTTGTGGCTGGTTCGGTAGCCGTTTAAAATGAAGATATTATGAGAGGCTCAATGGATTTTGTTATAATAGTTCCCAACGTTCGGCCATACTTGTAGAAGCTTTAGTAGTTAATTCCACGACAAACTGCAGCTGGAAGGATTTTGCTAAAATAATGTTTTTAGAAACAAATTCCTCTTTTTAAGAAAATATCATACAGGCGCCTTAGAGATATCGCGTCAACAGATTCACACCACGACCGAGACGAGTCTAGATGACGCTGCGCTGCCTTGCTCTTTCGTCTGCTATTTTAAAATTAAGAAAAAATCTGGGTGTCGGAATGGCTCTATGTTACCGCGAAGGAAACCAAAACAGTGTAAAATAATATAAATTGCAAAATAGTAAATTTTAATAGCTTTAATCCATCATAGCTTTGTTATTCGTGTAAATCCTTGCACTAGTGATTGCCAAACGTTTTTAGCACCTATTTAGGTTTCGACGGCAATCAAAAGAGGGCGTAGTGATAGAAGTCGATCGGGAATATAGATATGTGAGATAAACCATACTCATTTATCGGTTATAAATTTAAACAAACGTTGTATATAGTGAAATAAGGAATTAAATATATTTAAAGTCTCAAATATAATTTTTTCATCGAAGTTAATAAGCTTCCTGCCTATGGTTATTTTGACAAAATTAAATTGTATTTTAATTTCTGTAACTCGGGGCAAATAGGTTTTTCACGTACATGTAGCTAAACTTATGTATTTACAAATAAGGTTCTTAAATCTAGTGCTTTAGAAAATATAATCAAAAGAATAATGAACATTAGCCTAAAGGTCGGCGGAACGAATAAATTAACCGGCAAAATTTCGATTAACTCTAAAAAGTTGGGTTAATTGTTTTTTTATGAATAAACAACGATTTCACATGCAAAAATAATCGTTTTTTTGTATATTTTTTGGATAATTTGCGGTTATGAATAAAAATAAATAATTGGATAATTTCTTATTCAAACGTCGACCTCTACATTAGCCTATTTTATTGAGCCCAAGCAATAGCCTAAGTTGCAAGTCCTACTGAAGTAGCGCTGTAAAGTCTGTTTCAAGTACTTGGCTGTAATATATAGAAAGTTTTATTAGTGGCGTAGTGAGCAATTTTGGAGCCTCCGACCGTGGCGTTGTAGGGGGCACAAGTGGTACCTGCCCCCCCCCCAATGAATGGCTATATGAACAACCTTTTTACTTTTTTATATATTTTATTTAAATGTTTGCCCCTCTGAACCAGAATCCTGTCCAATGGCCTACCAAATCGATGTTGCCAAGGGCTCCCCTCAAAATGATCATTTTTGATTTGTAAATTTTACAGATAATTTTTTGTGATAGTCACTTTTAGGAATCTGTTCCATTGCGCCGAATCCCATTCGACCGAAAAAGCCGCACTTTGGTGAATTAAGGATTCGGTCTAATGGGATTGTACCAATCCACCCAAAAAACCGCTTTTCTCCGGGTTTAGGATTCGGTTTTATCCGTTTCAGCAACTGTCAGAACGGCATGCAGTGTTACCTTACCTAACCTAACCTAACCTAACCTAACCAATCAATTTTTAAAGTGGTCAACTCATTTGCCCACTACCACACAATTTCCTTTCCTTTTCCAGGCCTAACTATTTCCACTAAATTATTTAAAGCGGTCGCTCAATTGTGAAATTAGAAAAATTCAAAACCCGCCTTTGGGCTAATTTCATCAAAAACATTGGCGAAATTCGGTCTAATGGGGATTCGGTCGAATGGGAAGATACCACTTTTACTACACGGTCAATCTCAAAGTTATATTTAATTCACTAACAAGTAGACGACCCGAGGTGATAATCACCGATTTTGTTCAAACTCGGGTATAGTGTACACCTCCATGTACGATAAAAAAACCTGCAAGGGAAAAGTTGCGACGGGCTTTCGTTTTGCCATGGCAACTGAAAACGTTTTTGACAACATGATTTGGGATTTTTCAATTGAAAATATCAAAAACGTTAAAAAAAATTTAATTGATTTAAAAAATTAAATTTAATAAAGTATAAATGCAATTTGGTCAATTAAGGAACCCTTAAAATCCTTCAGATTCCCATATTATTTTCAATGAAAATAATAATAATAATAATAATCAGCTAGGCTAATACCCAAGGCACCACCTTAGGCCTAAGTCATCAAGCGACTTTTGAAGCCTTTAATTCAGGTGGCCGGGTTACAATGCGTAGGAGGGTGGTGACAAGCCCTACATGCCACGCGTTCGAGCCAACAGCTCCCTACACTAACTATTACCGTTAACCTCAACAAGTTTTTATGGAAGGGGAAACCGAAGATCTCGGGGGAAAACCCCTTAAACCAGTGGGGAGAGAACTTGCAAACTTTACGCAGAAGGAGTTGTTCCGAGTTTTCACCCAGTGCCACAAGCTGGGATCGAACCCGGCTCCTCTTGCTGCGAGGCGAAAGTGCTAACCACTCCGCCACCCCACATCTTAATTCCAAATCATGTTGTCAAAACTGTTTTCGGTTGCCATGGCGAAACGAAAGCCCGTCGCAACTTTTCCCTTGCAGGTTTTCAAATTACATAGAGGTGTACATTATACCCGACTTTCAACGAAATCGGTGATTTTCACCTCGGGTCGTCTCCTTGTAAGATTTTAGTAAACATCAAAAGTCGGCCTTCGTGACTTTTCTTAAAAACTTCCGAAGTGGCGAAAAATGTGAAATGCGAAATAAGAAGGGCTCATAGCTACTACTGTACGACCCCAACGGGGTCGTGGGGTCTACTATGCTCGGGCTACGTCACTGAGGTTTATTCATTTCAATTCGTAACAATAGCGATCGACGAACGGTACGATTTTGCCAATTTTGGAGACTTCTGCAGCTTATTTTCTTTACCCACTCACGTACACACTCAAGTTTTTTTCTTCAGAATTTCGCTCTGCCACTGCCTCAAGGACGGCCAGGAAACGATCAAGAGATTTTATTTCTCGTAATTTCCAAATGGCGTCTCGGTCGGATCTTAAAAAAAACCCGCGGCGAAGTTGACAAAAAATAGATTTGGGTTCCGGGGACTTACGCTCTCTCGAAGATCCGCGGCAGATTAAAAATAACTTTCTTCCGCGTTTCGAGCTGTTTTCGCGAACCGCGTTGGCAAAGATACATCTACACGACGGTAACCTTCCTGGAGGAATTCTCCGACTACTCTTACACTCCTCGCTATAAATCCAGCTATAAAGGTTAATCCGTACTTATACGGGACAAAAAAACTAGGTTTAGTTATTTGTACGAAATCAATCCAAGTAAAACGCCGTGACAGCCTTTTGAACGAGTTTTACAAACGAGGAGATGAATATATAAATAAACCGTAGATTTTCCTAAAAATATGATTAAAACATCGAAAGTCGATTAAAAATTAGAAATCTGATTTATAAAAACGAAATCTGGTTTATAAAACCGAAATCTAATTTTCAAAAATTTTAAATCTGGTTTATAAAACCGAAAACTGATTTTGAAAAATTTGAAATATGGTTTATAAAACCGAAATCTGATTTTCAAAAATTTGAAATCTGGTTTATAAAACCGAAATCTGATTTTCAAAAATTTGAAATCTGGTTTATAAAACCGAAATCTGATTTTTAAAAATACGAAATCTGGTTTATAAAACCGAAATCTGATTTTCAAAAATACGAAATCTGATTTATAAAACCGAAATCTGATTTTCAAAAATTCGAAATCTGGTTTATAAAACCGAAATCTGATTTTCAAAAATTTTAAATTTGATTTATAAAACCGAAATCTGATTTTCAAAAATTCGAAATATGGTTTATAAAACCGAAATCTGATTTTCAAAAATTTGAAATCTGGTTTATAAAACCGAAATCTGATTTTCAAAAATTCGAAATCTGGTTTATAAAACCGAAATCTGATTTTCAAAAATACGAAATCTGGTTTATAAAACCGAAATCTGATTTTCAAAAATTCGAAATCTGGTTTATAAAACCGAAATCTGATTTTCAAAAATACGAAATTAGCTGGTTTATAAAACCGAAATCTGATTTTCAAAAATTTGAAATCTGGTTTATAAAACCGGAATCTGATTTTCAAAAATTCGAAATATGGTTTATAAAACCGGAATCTGATTTTCAAAAATTTTAAATCTATAAGCCCTTAGGGCGGGGTGGAACATTATGTTGTGTTCGTATACCAAATCCATAAGAGGACATTTAAATGGTGGATTTTCCGACTAACAAGGAGACTACCCGAGGTGGTTATCACCGATTTTGTTGAAACTCGAGGGTTAGGTAGACCTTATGGTAGTATGAATATTTCCAAAGGGAAAAGTTGCAATGGGCTTTAGTTTTCCCATGACAACCGAAAATGTTTTTGATCTCTCAAAACAAAAAAGCTCCATTTATAAAAGCATGGGATTTTCTTGGTTTCACCGGGTACTTACTTACTTAAAAAATTTAAAAAAATTACATTTTCAAAACTTACCCAAAAAGATGAATTTGACCAATTTTAGGTAAAATTAATTAACAATTTTTGGTAAAAATGATCAATTTTGGTTAACTTTTAACAAAAGTTGGGTAACCGAGAAAATCCCATGCTTTTTTAAAAGGAGAGGTCAAAAACATTTTCGGTTGATATATTAAAACTAAAGCCCATTGCAACTTTTTCCTTTGGGAATATTTATACTACCATAAGGTCTACCCAACCCCCGAGTTTCAACAAAATCGGTGATAACCACCTCGGGTAGTCTCCTTAAGAGAAAATAAAATAGCAAGAACGTATTTAGGTCTAAAAGAACATTGAAGAATACTTTTTAAACAAAAATATTTAATTTTTTTTTTATTTTTTTTACAATGTGTAAATTTTAATTCTTCAGAACAAAAAGATTAATTTATTCCTTTTTGAAACTACTGAAAATTTGTATTTTAATATTTTATGTTTGAAAGTATACTTTTAAAACAATTAACCGCTGAAACCTGAACCTCAACCGGAATAAAAATATTTTCTAGGCTTTTTCGAAAAAGTCACCAATAGAGGACGAAATCTTATTTCCTAAAAATTGGCTTCTCTCTCATAATCTTGAAAGTTCAGCTCCGTGGCCTTAGCATTGTCTTGGTTCAAAATAAGACTAAGTTAGATATTTTTTAATGTTTTTTTCAGGTGGCCTTCATGCCACGCGAGTCAACAGCTCTCTTTACTCAATACCAGCGTTATCGTCAACAAGTTTTAAAGCAGTAGGAAAACAAATTGCAAACTCAACGCAGAAATATACCTAAATACATTGTCGATGAATATTGTAGCTAATAAGCCTTTGTTGTGAATGACTAGGTTGGACCAACGACACCACTTAAAATTCAGATGTGAGAGATGATGATCGCCAACTTTTTCCACCTTGGCAAGGAGCTCAATTTCATAGAAGTTCAAGAGCCAAAAGAAAATATAAAACCCAACACACCTTTACGTCGATACAAGACAAAAAAAAAACGATTTGGCCTTTAATCAAAAATAGTCTTTGCTCCATGAAAATGTAGGTCATTCCGTTGTCAACACCAGAAGTTTATAATTACCTTTCACATAAAAGTGTGTCAGGTCCTTATCGTCAGTTACTTTTTTTTCCTTTTTCGTTCTTTAACTAGAATTACCTTACATTTTTGTTGGACTCCGAATTAAGTCATTGGCCTAGTAAAGCGTTTTTTATGATTTGTTTTTACATGTATGTTGAGAATTTATCTCGCTAGAAGCGCTTATCTTTTAGAGTATGACTTTAATTCCACGTCACTCCAAACCTTAGTATAACTAATTATTTCTTCCAGGACTGATTTAACATAAGGTACACGAAGCACAGTGTTTAGGGTTGATGAAAAACTGTTTATGACTTAGGCACACGAACATTTGGCACCGATTTTTCCTGATAATTTTAAACTTATGTCAGCACCTTTGGTTTCAACCTACGCCATATACCATGTACATGTTTTAAGTTTCCGATATAGATTCTTGAGATAAGAAATATATTAAAACGGTTAATACTAGAACCTACTAGTTTTTATAAACATTGTATTCTGTAATCCAGAACCAACTGGAGAATATTTATGCTGAGGATACTAAAAATTATTTATAACAATTAGTCTTTACTAAATGGTGTGGTTGTCTACTTTCGTTTTACCTCTCTTTTATAGAATAGTTATTTGTGTAAATGTTCTAAATGGAAATAAGCTGTAGTTATCGGAATTTGTCCGAAATCTATTAGTCATTTTAGTTTCGCGAAACTAGTAGAAACGAATCTGATATCCACTAATTTCAGCCACAGACAGAAACTGCAAGGATATAGTGGGGCTTCGGTTGTGTCGTATTTACAATATTTAAAATTTAATTTCTGTTACTCTGAATATAAAAAATTAATGTGACCTGAAAGTTTTAAAATTAAATATAAATATATTTTAGTTTCCCGAAATGTTGTTGGTATTTTTACCTTTTCAACGTTGTTTAATTTTATCAATTTTACCCAGCCTAATTACAATTTTTTTATGTTATTCAAATATAACTTTTTCTTTGACGGAAAGCTATGCGTAAAATGAGGTTAAATTCTGGATTTGATTGAAAATAAAGCGAGCCCAAACACAATTAAGTGAAATGTGTCTTTATTGGTAATAGAACGTACGGCTTTTACCAAATCCAAAAATAAAACCAAACGAAAACTAAGAATATAACGGAAACGAGGGTGGTTTACTGCGATTAAAATCTTTTGGGAACTCAGTATCTTTGCCAAGTATTTAGAAATTTTTGACTCGCGGTAGATCCTTTAATTTTCGTAGGTTTTGTTATTTTTCGACATTTTTAGTACACGCTATGCAATTTTTTTAAGTATTAGAGTATCCTGACAAATTTGCGGAAAATTGTTGCAAGCTTAATTGAAAATAGTGTGACAGTTTATTAGTTTTAAACAAAAAAAAAACAAATTGCATGGACTTAGAAATGTTTGTTGATTTAAACATTGTATAACGGAAATCCTTTAAATAAACAAGCTTTTTTGTTCATTGACAAAACAGGCTATTATTAAAATAAAAATGGTACTTATTAAGTGAATGGTTTAAAGTTCGCTGAAATTTAAAGTAAAAACTTAAATGACGTCGGTAAATTAAATCTAATTTTTTGTCAGTTTTTTTCAAAAAATAAAGTGAACCCAGTATGCCATTGATGCTATTGCTTTTCCGTAACTAGAAAAACTAGATCATGAGAGAGTGAAATGTAACTGAACAAAAACTTGGTTAACCATTAAGCCAATTCCGATCAGGCAAAACATTTGTTGCGTATTAGTTTACCTTATACTAAAGCAGCATAATTGCAAGTTGACAAATATTAGATATTCAGTTTTTCTGAAACACATTTTCTAAAAACTTACAACGCCAAATTGTAGCGCCCTGTGCAACTAATTTTGCATTTATTTCGATATCTAATTCAGCTTCATAAGACAGAAATCAAAACGCATAGATAATGTTATAAGAAAGGTCTTCATATAGCATTCATTGTCTATTCTCTTTCTTTTAGCGTGTAAGCAAATAAGAGAAAAGACGAAAATATTGAAGTATCCATTATAAATAGGAAAGAACTGATCGATACAATAATTACTGTGAAAATTAAATACTGTTTTATTGGAAATAAACTAATAGACTTTGGTCGGTGATTTAAATAAAAAATTATGTTGATTTTTCGCAACCGTCAATGGACTTTCCCTGCTTTATATGAGAACTGATAGAGGAGTCTTTTCGGTATTCAACGTGAATCATTTGATAAATTAGACAAGCATTCTACCCACAACTAATTAAAACGTGAACATTTCACGCAACTCCGGCCAATTTATTTAGCAACATCACTTTCTCCTCAGCGCCCCTACCCTAGCGCCATAGACGGCTAGCGGAAGGATCTTGAATTATAGTAGAGGAGGGAAAATGTGATCTATCAAGTCCATGGAGAGATGAGGTAGCTGGTGATGCCATATCTTTACTTTGGAGGAAAATGGAAATTTCTGATATGAAGTATAAATTAAATAAAACGGGTCTTATAAATATTTTCATTAGCTCTACATATTACTTTCGGTTTTAGGCAATAAAGTCCTAATGACACTAGGTTGAGGGGCTAGCCACTTCCTCAAATTCTTTACACCGATAACAGCGAGTAAAGCCTTTGGTAGTGCTAAATATGTAATCATTTACGTTATCAGTTTAGTACAGTCAAAGAAACTGGCTTGTACACCGATTACGAATAGTGATTAGCTCTTACCTTAGGACTTAAAGTATTTTTAAGTTGAAATAAAATATTTTTATAATAAATTTTATATTTTTGTTTGTGCATCGATTGATTCTTATAAAAATGAACTTTTTCAACAGACAATATTTAATAGTAAATGTTATAATTTCAATAATAATTTAATTTTTGAAGATTAAAAAATCTAGACAAACTATAAATCGTTACCTTGCAAACTAAAAACTAAATTATATAGATAACATTGAAAATATAAATAGATATAGTGGACATATTCTTGGATGACATCCAGTTTGTGTTAAAAGTTTAATTAAACTGAAACTTCAAACCAATTTTTACTTTGACAGAAATGTCATCATATCGTTTTAAGTTTTCCCATTAAAGTGGGACCTTAATTGTACTCTATCCATTGAAATTCTTCTGAGAGGTGTAAGCAATAAAAAGGCGCTATTATGACTTTCAAAACATTTTTATATTTAACATGGACCCAGAATTCCAACTGACCTAATAAAATATTGAATATTAAACCAATCCTGGGAATATTTTAAGGCTGACCACAATCCTCATCCATAACTTGAAATGTTGACAATACGGTAAAATAGTATTAGGTAAGTTATTTTATTAATGAAATTCTCAAAGGATATAAAATCTACATCGAAAACATTTAAACGCTACCCTTCCAGTGGTAATATTTTCTAATTTCTTATAGAATAATATAATATTGAAAAACCATGCCATTTTCAAAAAATATAAATCTTCATCAAAATGATTTAGTTTAAAATCAACGAATTATTTCTAATGCGTTTAAAAAATAAAAGTTAAGCAATTTTAATTTAAAATACTATAATCATACATACAATTTTAAACTAAAAACCACTGTTATTTAAGGAAATAACTATATTTTCTGTACTTCATATTTAAAATTAATATAGGTCCTTATCAAAATAATAGAAGATTAACTTCATACTTAACTCGTTCTAAATTTCTAACGCATAGAAATCACAATAAAACGCCTTTATCAAAGATAAAAATCTTCTCTATAATATTAGAAGTTTAAATTACGATAATCGGCTTTTTTGGACTAAAGTTAGTAAAAACCACCTATGGATTATGCTTCAAATTTGTAAGGTTTTAGCTTTTTTGCTCCTTTTTTATTACGGATTTTGCTATTTTTTTCAAGTATTTCAACTTCATCGGATTAACATCTCTTAATTTTTAAAAAGTTAAGTTAATTTAATTAAATTGAATAGTGTTCTAATTTTACAAATCACACTTACATGGTAACCTTCAAAAGCTTTTTTGGGAAATAGAATAATAGGAATCTCAGTTATTTAGCCAACTAAATTAAAGCAGGGAGATAAAAATCGACTTCTTCGCGGCTATTTAGCAAAGCAAAACCACCAGCGGAAAGATAGAAACATTAATGCTCTCCAGTTCTTTAAAACGTTTGAAAAGTCACCCTTGGAGACTAACATCTGTTTAATTTGTAATTTAGTCATCTTTACTTAAATTTATACCGCTCTCAAATTACAAATGTCTTTCACGTAACCTCGAAACGACTTTGTGAACGATACTACTGTAGGAATCTCGGTACAAACAACTGATGTTTATTTTGTTATTTATTCTTCTAGACTGAAAAAAAACAAGGGGGAATTAAAATTGTCTTTTTCACGGCTATTTAGTAAAGCAAAACCACCGACGAAGCATTCGCGCAAAGTCAGCGGGAAAATGAAGCTCTCCGGGGCTCTTTAAAACAATAAGAACGGGAAACAATATAAAAATAGGCACTCACTCTTTTCTCAAGGTAAGGTTGAACTCGCGACAGATGCGGCTGCGGCTGATGATAATGTTGGGCTCGTGGTTGCTGGATGGAGTGATTTCTATTCGGGGACCTCGATTGTCCTTCGCAGTCGCGCGGAATCCGGATAAAGGGAGGTCGTTCCATTTTGCACGCTGCCTATAGGATGTAGCGCTGACGGAAACTTAAAAACTAAGTCCCATCTGGCCCGGGACGGAGCAGGCGGCGAGGGAGGGAACTAAGGAAGAGACGGCACCTACAGAGCCGAGGAGGCTAGACTAGATACTATATGGGACAGCGAAGATAGGCGTTTATGAAACGAAGTTTGCCAAATAAACTAAGCTCAATTTATTTTCTCCACCGCGCCGGTTGCCGTTTTTTAAAAAGGTCCAGTTTCCCGCCTATAATTTATTTTTAAAACCGCCCAAGACTATAAATACGATCGCAAATGATGTCAATACACTTATTGTAAAAATTTCAGAATTTAAGTTTTGGTTTGAAATTATAAAACGTCTTTTCAAAAGAAATTGCCTGATAATAATTAGCTAGGCGAATGGACTAATTTCTAAAACTTTCTATAAATAGCTGATTCTATAAGTACGTATTATATCAATTACGAGAACAGTATCCATCTTAGCAGGCTCTAGGCAGCCCTCAATAATTCGATTTCAGCTAATCCGCGTAACCGTACCAAGCATCATAGCTTCAATTTGTCGCCTGAATTATTGAGGCTAACGTCAATGTCAAATAACTGATGTGAAAGGATTAATTTAGAATAGTGTGATTAATATTTAAGAAGCATTTTCGTGGAATGGTAATGGATTGGCCATCATTAAAATGCTACATTATGTGATTTAATTTTTTTTGTTCTATTGACGAAATACTTGGACTATAAGGTCCCTTCGTAAATTTATCTTTATTGATAAATTTTAAATAAAATAACACTTCATTTTTAACCCTGTTGAGCCTATGACATAAGGCTAACTAATTGCTATTGTTGTTGAAACGAAGGTATCTTTAATTAAATCAGAAACTGATTTTAAGAGTTTAGAGCACAATTTTCGGTTGATTTCTGTTTTTATACTGATTTCGATATTTTGGAACTGCTTTTTGCACAGATTTCGTGATTTTCAAGTTGATTTAAAACTTTATAAAAAAAAATTATCTAGAGAGTACGGGATTTAAACCCATGTCGGACCCCTCGAGCTTATTATTGTTATTAACATTTTCAAATCTCTACGTAAAAAGTATACCAGGAAATGTCCGAAAACTACATAGTAGATGACATACTAACTAACCCGGAAAATGTTTTTTCATCAACGAGCGTGAAAAGAGGAATGGAAATGTAGATTTAATTACTCAGCATAAAGACATTGCAGGACGATTTTCTGAGTACTTTTACAGCCTTGGCGCTACTAAAAATACTTCGGGCACCCAAGCTTGTAGCGGATTTTCGTTGAATCCTTCAGCAATCTCGCAATTGGAGAAACGGACGACAGATTTGCCACAAAAACCTAAAGATCAAGAAGGCCACCACTGTAATTGGCATATAATCCGCAATAATCAATTTCTTTAGCGATATTTCCTCACTTTGAGGACCGGAAAATTCCATGAGCAATGGAAAACATCTCTCGTCGTGCTTGTCCCCAAAAAAGGGTTGAAAGTTGCTGTGGAAAATAGTAGTTCAATCGCCCTTTTAAGTGTTTTCTCTTTAATCTTTGAATTGTTCTAAAATAACTTATATTCCTCGTTCAAACAACTTTTTATCGGATCGCCAACATGAATTTTGTAATGGACGGTCGACAAGCACTTACCTCATATCTCTCACGGGAGAGATTATTCATTTCGTTGAAAACCAAAGACAAGTTGACGCAGTTTTTCAAGATTTCCGCAAAGCTTTCAACCGCATGTCTCACGAAATCCTACTTTGGAAGTAAGAGACTTATGGTCTTGGCAGCAGCGTCCTAAAGTGGCTAGAAAGTTACTTACTTAACTCGTGTAACATTTCGGGAATGTTACATTCAATTGTTGCGTGTTCAACCTTGGGGTCCCGCAGGGGTAGTGCCCGATCCCCATTAATCATAATCTTCAAATAATGTTTCGACAAATAGATAACCTATGTTACACAAAAAAATTTGCGGATTAAATAAAACTTACAACGCCATTATCTCGATTAGAGAAAGCGAACTCTTAAATAACAATATTAACAAAATAAACCTTTGAGGCATCAATAATCAGATGGCGCTGAATAGTGCCAAAAGTACCGTAGTATCCTTAACAAGGAAACATGAGCCACTTAGTTTAAGTACTTAACAGCCAATGGCACCTTGAAGCGTGTTAACTATCTTAAAGACTAAGGAATTCTTCTCGATAGTAAGCTAAATTTATCTCTTTATGTATAAACTCTAAAAAAAGCATGTTTTCGGAAACTATCTGGCTTTTTAACGTTTGCGAAGAAACTGCGTTGACCGAAAGTTTTTCGTTTACTATACTTGGCGTTGATTAGGAATAAAATAGAGTATTGTACAGCTGTAAGGTACGGGTGAAGCGGATACTTCAAAAACATTGCAGAGGGGATTCAAAACAAATTTGCCAGCTTATTAAATTATTTTCTATCCGGTTACAAATTACAGATATAAAAAGGTGCTGGAAAGTTGTAAAATAATTCTGATAAATAGCGGAATAAAATACCATATAGCAACTTTCTTAACTAAAACGATTGTAACTAAATACGAAAATTTATTTTCTTTGTTTTGTGACTCAAAGTTATTTTCCCTTTGATTTAAAAAGCAAATAACAAGGTTTTGTACGAGGGGCTAACCACTGTCAGATGGCCTGTACACCGATTACGCGTAATCAACACTGTTAAAGGTACAGACTCCAAAGATTACGCGTAATCTCATTAGTGCAGTCAAAGGTACGGGCTTGTACACCGATTACGCAGTGTGACTAGCCCCTCGGTTTTGTATAACTGCATATAAATAATTATAGTTTAAAACCCTGATTTTGTATTCGTAAAAAGTCACAATTAACGCACGTTGTTCATCAGTCCTAATAAAAATAATTTGAATTCAATTCAATTATTCTTATTTATAAACTAGTGTTACAGGCAAAAAAGAATGTTTGAATTAAATTTAATTAATACGGGTACGAATAGTGGCTAAACGTATAATTTATTCTGCCTCCACTTTTCCCTTAAATGATTATATGGTGAAATAAACCTTTTGGCAACCTTTTCAATAGGGAGCCAATATTTATTTTAAAATATAAAAATGGTTGATAGAGTCATTAAAATTAGGTAGATACCTTGTTAAAAATAACTTTAAAACTATCAGTCGCCTTAGGAATAAACAACCCATTGCTGAATTCTGTTGAATCTATATGAAATCTTTTTTACACGGACTTATCGTTTAAATTTCTAACTGCAAAAAAAATGTCCAAATTTTAATTTATGTTTGCTAACTGTATCTGTCCACTATACATTTGAAACTACACTTTGATCTTAGCCAATGGTCTGCTGAGACAGTTCACATGTCAAAATTTAAAATTTTATCTATCGTAGAACACAAGTTGTTTGGGTGCAAATTTAACAATTAATAGTAGAAATTTTGAAAAACAGCATTACACAATTTCTTTTAAATCTTTGATATGGCAGCTTCGTTTCAAAGAGAGTGAATAAAGGAAAAACCCGAAGAGAAATGTTTGCAATCGATTGTTTAAAGGGAAATTTAAGAGGTTAAAAATTTACTTTCTAAAGATTCGTAGACGAACAGAAAGTGCAGAGTAAATTATGGTAAGAATATTTCATGGACAAAACATACCTTATAGGAATTGTTGACAGCTTTAAATAATATTAACAAATACTAAAGAAAAATTTTAACGTTGGCTCGAATCTTTGAATAGGGTGATCAGTGGCACAGGAGGTACTTTCCCATCCCAGAAATGTATGATTGTAGCGCTAGGTGGAGGTTCTCAAAGCTAATGCTACAATGCTGTCTCCTTCGATTTTACAAATATCAAAACAACAGCAAAGCCGATTTTGCATGAGGTTTCAAATTAATAACGAAGTTTTACTGTTTATATATAACTCAAGTTATTTTTCATCTACAAATTTACATAAAAAACTTTATTTTTCATTTATATTATCCTTTAGAATTCCGTCGAAGTCGTAAGGAATGTTACATAAGATTTAATTTCTGTAAATCTTTATTTGCAAAACAATCAGAAATTAACTTTAACCAATATAAACAAAAGTTTCTTTTAGAAGTAACTTTGAGCACTAAATGGGTTGGGAGTTAAAAAAATAATCGTAATGATCTAACAAAGATAAAAACTCTTTATGGAAATTGAATTCTACACTACGTTTAATAACTCAAACTTGTAAACGTCAATATAATTTCACGGTGTTCTTATCTTAAGTTACTGATTTAAGAACAATATTTGATGTACTTATTATTAAATTAATACCTTTTTTAAACGATTACTTTCTGAATTGATATCTCGTATAACAAACATTATCATTTCGTTTAAAGAAAACTGATTAATTCTTTTTTTTTCTGGTTGTTCACATTGATTTAAACCAGCTACAGCTGTTATATACAGTTTGTTTCAAATCGGCTAAACTGAGTTTGATATAACAGACACATTTAATAAAATTACGGAAAACACTGCTTTTATTTTATTATTTAAAATCATTACAATTTATTAAGCCATGATGTTTTAACGTCTACAACCGGCGATGACACAACGTTTCGAATCTGATAAGAACTTTTGTCAAGTGTCGACCAGTCATGAGTTTTCCGCATTTTATTAAATTCGTCTGTTTCAATAGGCGAAACTATCAAGTAAATTTGGTCTTAGCCAACTTGTTAAAATGGAAAAACTAAATCACGTGACTACCATATCACAGTCAACTTCGATTCGGTAACTCGTGTTCATAGTTGGCCATGCGACGGTAAAGAAAAAAATCATTTCTTCCAGATGCTGCAGAAAGCTAATTAACTTGCACCTTATAAATAATAATAATAATAATAACATAATTTACATGAATCAATCAAAATTTAAACAGCCATTAAACAAAGAAAATGAATAATAAACGCAGTTTTCCAGAAAGTCAAGTGAGTACAATCTTTTCAGCCGCCCGGACTTTATAGTTTCACGTATTAGTCACAATTACCAAAACTAGCCATACTATGAGTTTGATATGGTTGAAAAAACGTTGGTGTTGTCAGACAAAATAACAGTTCACTTATCGAGGCTGGAAGCATTAGTCAAAAGCCGAATCGATTATCACTCTGATAAGTACGTTAAATATTAATGGGGCCATAAAAACTATATATCCTTTTTTTAAACATGTAGAGATCAAAATTGGTATAAATGGCCCAATTGGGTGGGAGAAAGACAGGCTGGCAAACCCAGTGGAGTAGGCTCGAAGTTCAAAAGTTTATGGGTTGCTGACGGCGCGATTCGTGACGAACGATACAAACTCAAAATAGATTTTTAGAGCTAAGTGGGCGTAAGAGGCTGTGGCGGATCAGCCTGAGCGTTTTGCG
Source organism: Leiobunum rupestre (assembly GCF_980474605.1). Lineage (NCBI taxonomy): Eukaryota > Metazoa > Arthropoda > Arachnida > Opiliones > Sclerosomatidae > Leiobunum > Leiobunum rupestre. The sequence continues at coordinate 51,342,255 of NC_143392.1, read as the reverse complement.
CGGGCGGTGAAAAGTGTTTCTTGAAAATGGTCCGTAAGGGAACACTCTCCCTTGGGATTTTTTTACTTCAAAAAACGTGGATTTTGAAGATAATTTTGGCTTAGGTTAGTTGACGGAATTAATTTTTCTTTCGAAACACTAAAAGTATTTTTTATACCTTGAGATTCAAACTTTGATCAAACAAAATTCTGGTAGGGTTTGCAAGGACGGGCTGCGAATGACTTCATATAAGCGACATAATCAAGAGGACTTTAAAAATTAACAACTTGGTTTTTGAATGGTATCGAGTCATATAAATTAAGTTGCCATTTCTAAAATCATTATTTAACAAAACGTACTTTCAACCGTTAACTAATCAACTTTTGACACTTGTTAACAATTTGATCGATTAATCAATAAAAATCAAATTTGTCTTTAATGCAAACAATTTGGTTCAAGCCAGAATATAGTTCGTACATTTGAGCGATTTTAGTTGTTTTAGATGGTACATTTTCGAAGCCCATGTCTCTTAAAGGAAGCACTGTGGGACCATTATAATCAGACATTTGCAACTCATCTGGACCCAAAGAACACATCCCGATTTGAAATACCCTGCATATATAATTATCGTGGTTATGACTACCGGCTATCAAGGACCTGATATAATTAGTTCACTTCGAAATTGTACGGCACGTTCAACAACGGTTCAAATATATGCCGCCAAATCAGCGGACCCGATTGATTTATTCATAAATTGGATAGTCAGATAAAGTAAAGGCGTTGGGACGGTAGCATAAAGGTTGAGCTCGGACAATCATATCACGAAATGCGCGCTTTATCATTTCTGCTGTTACTTCTTGACAAGCAATTTCAATTCTCCGGCGAAATTCGGCGCTTGTTTCAAAAGGAGTTGAGTAAATCCTTTTTTTTATAAACCCCCACAGAAAAATGTGTAGCGGTGCCAGATCGGGAGACCTTGCAGGCCAAAGAACTGGGCCATTTCTTCCGACCCATCAATGAGTAAATACCTTTTTCAGGAAGTTACTCACCTCTGTGTAAAACTAAATTCGGCGTCTCTCAGTCATATTTAGATTGTCGATTGTATCTGCAAGCTCTTTCTGTCAAACGCGCCACTAGTTCGGACCATTGAGGTTTTGAGGCAGGAACACTGGACCAATAAAACGATTTCCTAAAAGTCCAACTCAAACATTTTAGCGCTGCATGGAACTGAAGTTGTTGATGAAGTTTGAATCCTCAGTGAGGGTTTTTATCCTGCCTCATTGGATCGTTTTGATTGTTGAAAAGTCTTTCTCTAGAACAAGATCATTCGTGGGTGTCGATAAAATAGCGCGTAAATTGGGGATCGTCGTAAGCCACCTTGAGCAGCCAGGGGCAGAAGTCGTAAAGTCTTTGAAATCTTCATCACTCAATCCTTTGTGAAGCGTACCTCTGTGTGGATGGTACCTATTGTAAAACTATATACTTTAACAGTAATATATCTGGTCACTAGGTGGTGCCCTAAGCTACTCCCGTCATAACTACCTGTACTTAGTTGAGAGTTTCTTACTCACTCTTGTTTTTACTTCAGCCGTAAATGAAATGTTTGAATGATCAGTCTTGTTTTTCCTAATCAGTATTAATAAACTTTTAGTATATTTATTTCTGCATAGTCTTTATTAAACCCACTTAACTCCTATATTTGCGTAAAATTTCCCAAACAGAATTTTTCCTGCAACCTAGATCGGCACTCGTGGTCACGCAACTTGTTTGAGGTTATTAGGCAAAATATGCAAGAACAGTGTTCTCAAAGGCAAAATTGGGCTGACCCAATCTATGAAACCTAGGCTCTACATAACCAAACTGCTGAAAATCACGGTCAGCTCGCTTTGAGGTACTTCCTTCGGTTTGGGTGTCACATTTTATAAATCTCACACACCCTTTTTGGATTTTGGTACGCTCCACTTTTGAATAACAACCCACATTTCGAAAGATTGTCGATCTCGATGATGTTTAATCGGAAGTGAGTTTCATTTAAATACCAAAAATAAACGTAAACTTAAAACAATTTACGTCTATTTAGATGTTTCAAAATTAGGGCTGTGTGATTAGTGGTTTCAGTCAATCGAGTCAGTTATCGAATATAAATATTTTTCATCGAGTATTTGAGTCGAGTAATATTGAAGTCAAGTCGAGTAATCGAGTACCTAATTAAGGGGAAATGTTATCTTATTCGAGTTGAGAAGCAAAAAACACAAAGAGTAATATTTTGTACGAGTCGGGTTATCAAGTACTGGATTAGGGGCTTGTTTTATTCAAGAAATTAGTAAATACACTTTAAAAGGTGTAAAAAGTAACTTTCAATGCTGAAAAATATTCCTTTATCTAAAATGAACCAGCTTCCACAACTTTGTAGGTACCGTTTATTGCCCCCCCCCCCCCAAAAGTTGTAAAAACCCCTCTTTGAACTTTGTAGCAACGAGGATAGAGAAAATAATACTTAACGAGTTTACAGAGCAGTTTATTCGAGTAATCGGGCACCCAAATATTCAATAATGATGGTACTCGGCAATCGACGAGTAATCTCCAATTACTTATCCACCTCAAAAATGGCTGTAGTACTCGCATACCCCATTCATAAACCTTTTTTAAAGGCTTAAAAACGTTCGCAACAACAATAATGATTGACAATTTTGATAAGTAGGCTATGTTTTCGAGACAATGTGGGAGACTACCTTTCTCCCGTATCAAACAATTTTAATTTGGCTTGCCCAACTTGTCAATATTTCAAGTAACGTTTTTCAGTGAAAAACAGGTCTTTCCCCATCGAACTAAAGGAATTCGAAGGTTTCAGATGATGATACACAAATTATCAATACAAAAAAATGGATCTAGCACCTTGTGGTGAAAAAATAATTATTCCTAAATTGTGAAACTATTTTGAAAAAAATGATAAAATTTCACCTATCAAATAAATTTACTCAACCACAACAATTTTGAAATTTTGTAAAACATCACTTATCTGAACGTAAAACCGCCCTGTTATTTAAGTATGAAGTTGATTGGGAAAAAAATTATTTTTTACGTAATAAACAAGTTGGCAAGCCAAAATATACCTCTCCTCGGAAATATGGTCCCTAGTGGTATTAATTTCTCGATACGACCCCCCAAGATATCTCCGCAATTCAGAGTTATTTACGAAAAACGTATTCTCGGTTCAAATCCTGCCCGGTATAAAATTTTAATTTTAATTTAAATAATTTAGACGAAACAATCGAGATTAATTTATTCAGAATATTATAAATTAAGTAGTTACAACAGCGAGTTAGATTCACTAAAACAATGCACAATTGAATTTAACCCTTTTTACAGTACATGTTTATCAGTTGAATATAATACTAAGCAAATTTTAATGAAAGAAACATCTACAGATGGTATTTGTATTTTTCTCGCTTACGAAATACTTGCCGAATCTTTAACGCTCATTTTATTTCAACTTCCAGTTGACGTTGTGACACATACCGCATGAAAAAGACCAATGCCGTCCAATTTCCAATATCATATAATGACTCGCACACCCAAGAAATCATTGACTGCGTTAGAAATCGTAGATATCCAAATATCCACACCAAATATATTTACAAGAAGCAAAAACCTTACCATCAACAAAGCACAGAGAGCCACTTGACTAACCGCCAGCTCTTAAAGCAATTAACGTTAAATTATCTCCTTTGAATGAACACAACTATATATAGGTCGTTAATAATACCCGTAAATAAATAACAAAAAAACTCACAAAGTGGACCACCCACAGGGTCTACCCTTTAACCATCTAATCTCGGCTGACTGCGTTAAAACAAGATTTAACCTTTAAAAAAAAACAGATTAGGCCGTCATAAATTCATTAATAAAAAAAGACTTTATTACCTATTATGCTTACGATGCCTGTCTTAATTTCAGTGAATATAAGCAGCTATCGGTGGTTCTGTGGTAGAGCGCTCGACTGCCAAGCCGAATGGTCTGGGTTCGAAACCTGGGTGGCGCATTTGTTTTTAATCAATAGAGAAACGCTAAATTAGAATTTCTTCGATGCAATAATTTCAATTTCAATTCTATTTCAATTAAACCAAAATTTCGTACTCTATTAAATACGCTTCCGATAAAGCTGAAGGTCTAATTTTCAATAAAGCGTAACAAGTGTCGGTGGTTCTGTGGTAGAACGTCCGCCTGTCAATCAGGAGGTGTCGGGTTCAAATCCCGCCCGATGCGATCGCAAATTGATACTAAGACGAATACCGTGTACAACTGGTGGAAACCCTGCATTACACTCAGCACTCGGTCCGTCCCAAAGTCATTAAGAAGAAGTTTGAGAGAAAACGCCCATATAAACACAACAGACTCAGCATGCACAACCATCAGAACACAAACACAACAAATTCAACACTCATAACCTACGCATAAACATTAAAAAAACGTAATACACCAAACCGTCACGACGGTGAGCGAAAAAACACCATCCAAACAAAACCGCAAATGCATCCGTTAACGCTCACCGTCACACGGTGGTTTTGCCAACCCTTTGAGAAACTGCGTACGCCGTGATTACACTTTGCACCGAAAATGCGAACGCGTTCGCAGGCCTGATAGACCCACAGACCCACAGACAGACACGCTGGTTGTATAACCCCTCCTAGAGGACTTTTTTCCCTCGGAGAGGTAAAAAGTGTAAAAATATTAAAGGTGTCACTAACTAGTATTAACAATTTAATTGAAAAGTTTTATAATTTTACAAGCCTGTGAGATAAATATTTCTAAACCATTTTTAAATCTAATCCAAATTAGAGTGTTTTAATCAATTAATTAGATAACTTGAAAGAGATTCCACTTAATTTAAATTGATGTTAGAAGCAACTTACTTTGCATACAATTATATATATTATTAAATTCTTATAAAAACGATTTTAGTTATAAAAAGGACCGACATAGTTTGTACATGGTTTTGAGAAAGTAAGACGACTCATTATTGTGTGTCTATATCTTAGGCCTCCCAAAACTGGAATACAACTACGTCGTTCGCGACTGCGGCCAGAGGCGTACTCGTTTTTTTGGCGTAGAGACTAACCGTAACGCTTGGAATAATCCACCTTTGACCGCACACCTTGTTTCACTTTATAATTGCTGATTTGAACCGTCGGCTTCATTTAAAATGCGTCGCATATTTAGTCAATGGCGCCCACAATGGACCAGTATTATAATATCAAAGTAACATAATATATTATTATGTTACTTATGATAATATGAATAATTGTAATTATCAATAATTAATTATATTATTGTTGATTTTTGTGTACATATACCGTAACATTATTGTTTCTGGCATCACAAAAGTTTCTTTTGAAAGTTGAAAAGTTACCCTAAGAAGTCACACTCCTTCTACATAAATAATTTACTTCTGATGTGATTTGTTTTGTTTATTTTATTATCCTCCTTTTTTAGTTTATTTTTATTTTTCTTGAAAATCAAGATTACCCATAACGGAATCTGTTTTATCCTGTTCCTTTCTATCAAAATTTAAGAGAAAATGGTTTCCCCAAATAAAAGGGAAAAAAATGATAAAAATTACTTTATTTAACTCTGATAACCGCAGCCGCCGAAGGACGTGGGGACGTTTTACTTTCCGTTCAAATGTAAACATGCTTTAAGACTTAATGCAAACTTCCAATTTATACCCATTCATTCTCTGAAGCAGTGTGCCCATGTATCTGGTCTATTTAAATAAACTATCTTCGAAGTACTTTCCAAAATGAGATGTTTCCTCATCATCTTATAGTTGTTCAACTATTTCGAATATAATTTCCTTGAATTTAAGTTCATCCGACTATTCTAGTACAGTCTTCGTACACAATTTCCGGAATTAATTTTTTTGACAATTTCAGGTTTCCCCTGACCAAATTGACAAATTTCCCCAGACCATTTTTAGAGAACAAATGAATGTTTTGAGCCTGTAAGTTAAAATGTTGAAAAATATTTTCTTTCATAAATTTATTTGTCTTATTTTTGGGGGTCATTTTAAAATTCCCTTATTTTTGGTACAATATTTGGGAATAATTTTCAAATTCCCCGACTTTTCCCTGATCTTTTGAAACATTTTCAAATTCCCTGACTTTTCCCTAACCTTTTGGAAACATTTTCAAATTCCCTGACTTTTTCAGGTTTTCCAGGTCTTGTACGAACTCTGAAGTAAAGCCCTAAGATATTTGTACACGCAAGTTGGTTTCTCTGAGCCTTTAATTTTATTGAAATTGTTTTCCATGCAGGTTCAACATGCCAAGTGCAAAGTAGACGTCACTCAAAGTCCCCCATTGCAAACTTCCACGCAGTATAAAACGTTTCAGTGATGTCGGACATGAAAACCTTGACCTTATTTTTTTTTACTTTTTGATCTAACCATAGACGAAGAATGCGTAAACCCTGAACACGTGGCGTACGCCTTCCACAGTAAAGAGAGAGCTTGTCCAGGGTCTAACCGTTCTTCGTCTATGATCTAGCGTGATTGATGAACACTCGCTTACATGTAGCTGCCAAAACTTTCAAAAGATAAAAGCAACGGGAAACCCTTCAACCATTAAACTAGGTAGACTAAAGTCATACGCATTCCTTCCGTTAGTGGATTCGACGCAAATGATAATTTGGTTTCCATAGTGTTTCAACATATCACATTGTTCTTCAGTCTTTGTTATAAGGAAAAAATCTTCAGCTTCCAAATGGCTTTCAGTATTTATCATGTTGCTTATACAGTGGCGGCGTAACGGGGGGCGAGGGGGCGGTCCGCCCCGGGTACCAGGGTAGCCAGGGGTGCCATCGGAGAAGCTTGAGGGGGGTGAAAATCAGAATGATTAAACTTGAAGAATGAGTTTGGGCTCGAGGGGGGGGGGGTGAAAGATGTAGGACCGGTGAAATTTTCTTAACGGTCCTGGGGGTGTCACAAAACATTGCCACCCCGGGGACCCATCCTTCTTAAGCCGCCACTGGGCTTATAGGACAAAACGGAATTATCCACACCTTCGCATGCCATTTCTTCCACCCAGGCAGCTACATAAAGTGCATCATTCGTGGATTTTTGCACTTAAGCGAAAATTCCTTTTCAATATTAGAAAGATCTTTAGATGTGAGTAAATGAATTCTTTCTAGTTTTTCTCCAGACACGTTATTTCGAAATGGACCGAGAACGTAATTAGTCGATAATGAGATATACAGGGTGTTTCAAACGATTTTGCAAATCGTTTAATGAATTGAGAATTATGCATGTTTTTTTTTTCATTTACTTACGATGAGTTAAAAAAGCACCAGAGAGCTTCGCAGTGTGGCTTACTAGCCCCTGGAAGTAGGCTGCAACAAGCACAAAACCAAGCAGCAGGGAAATGCGGACATTAAGGTTTGAGTACGCGTGATAGGTTAAAAAGGACTTTGTTAATAAAACGAGGTAAGCCGCGTAAAAAAGTAAGCTTAAACAGTAATTAAAATCGTGATGGACCACGATTTCTGATCACTTTCAAACTGCAACCCTGCAGTTCACGTCGGAAGAACTGGCGGATATTCATTTCATTAATGGACTAGCGGATTAAAATGCTTTGGCTGCTCAACGTCTCTTCCAGGAAAGTTACCCGAACCGGCGCATCCCCGTCCCATTGACTATTTCCAATGTTCATCGTTGATAATGTGTGACTGGCAAATTCTGGGTACGTTACTTAATTTTTTACTTGAAGTTCTTTGTGACCAGTCCGTAAAAACATATTATTTCATTTACAGAACAGGAACGAAGTTGGTCGACCACGGGTTGCCCGCAATGTTCAGTGGGTTTTGTGCTTGTTGAAGCCTACTTCCACACTTTGAATCTCTCTGACGCTCTTTTAACTAATCGAAGGAAAATTGGGAAAAAACTGGCATACTTCTCAAATCACCCCCTACAACTCCTTAATTTTTTCCCATGACCTTTTGAAACACCCTGTATATCAGCTCAGATTCATGCTTAAAATGTGGAAAACAAAATTTTGCTGTATATTGGCCATCAGCTTCTTTCAATACAATGTCTGCAGTGCATTAAGCGTTAATTTTAGGGATCCTTGTGTATTAAAGGCTATTTTCCGAGGCTGCAATTCTGTAAGGTGGCCACTATGGGAACATTTATAGTAAACTGTGTTCGAATCTTGACATTGTTAAGTTCTATGACACGCGCGTAGTATGACCTGGTTTCCTTATCTGTATTTGCTATCCAATTCTATTGAACAATTTTAAAATGAATTTATAATAAACTAGCTGTTTGTTTATGTGGAAAAATGAATTATTTTTATGAACTATGTACATTTTTAATAATAGTTCACGTGAATGATCTATATTTTTCACTATTCTATTCGCTATGTAATTGTTATAACAAGCATACTAATTTTTATGGCTATGGGAACGGTATAGAAATTGATGCACTGCAGCGAGTTATAGCAAAATGGACGAAGAGAAAATATTATCCGTTATCAAATATCTATGAATATCAATTTACATGGTGATCGGTTGTACCGTAAAGGAGTTAATGTGCTGCAGCACCATCTAGTGGCGAGTTTAAGCAAAATGCTTGGCGAAAAAAAAATTATCCTTGTTCAAATATCTATAGTAGGGTCTTCGAGCCGGTCCCAGGGAGTATACAGTGGAAGGCCTCCACCCGTCCCGCCCGTCCCACCCGTCCCACCCGCACCGCCCGCACCGCCCGCGAGTACCGTGGTGGTGAACAGCCAAAGGTAGGGTGAACTAGCAAAGTTATGTTTAACGAAAGAGTGACGTAATACTTAGGTGGTGAACGTACAAAGGCAGGGGTGTTACAGGTGGTGAACTAGCAATGTTACATCTCCACCGTAATGTTATAGTATAAATATAGGTGGGATCTTGGTAAAAGAACATTCTACGGAACAAGTATCAACACGAAATCATCTATGTAAGTATATTAGTTTTTTTACTTAGTAAATATTTTGTGTATGTTCCTAACATATAAATTTTCATAGCATGTTTGCCCAAGTTTTGTTCGCCGTCTCGTCAGAGAAATTCATCGAGGTTACGTCTACACTAGATGTGCGTCTGGGACTCCGAGATAGTGCTACGGGAATCACCTTAGACGAAGCCGATTTTCATGAGTTATACCAAAAGAAGGATGAAATACTAGCTTTCTTCGAGAAGGATGACGCCCCAGGATCATCGTGCTTTTTCAGCGGTTCCGAGACGAAACGTGTTGAACTAAGAACGTATCAGAATCGAAAAATTTTGGATATCCGGGAGATGGTTCCGGGGTACGGTGAATTGTACGGCAAGTTTTTCCCAACCAAGAAGGGTTTCGCCATTGGTTACGCTCTCACCAAAGTGCTAATGGATATGTATAAAGACGTTGTAACATACCTAAATGAAGCAAATAGGATATATGACCTTTTAAAGGACACTATTTTGGAACAGTTGCGTGTTAATATCCGCCAGTGTTGCTACGGATGTACCGTGGACCATCCGTCACAGACTCAACACAACTGTCTAGAAGACTGGGATATGCGTGTTGAAATGAACTACGACACTGCGATAAGAAATCTTGACTACATTGAGATTTATAAAATTTTTACTTTAAAAACCTTTTTAAATGAAGAATTTTGTAAATGCATGGTCGCCAGAATAGTCTGTAACGCTAAACAACTTTTGTGAATAAAAACTATTTGATTTGAGAAAAATGTGTCATTCTTTAAAATGGATTTCAGGTTGCAACATCCTTTTAACGGTCTGATCGCGGGTGCGACTCAGTCTGGGAAATCCTTTTTCGTGGCTAGTCTTATCAAATATAAAGATACGTGTATTTCACCCCCACCAGAGAGAATTATATGGTGCTATACGGAATATCAACCCAAACTGTTTAATTCGGTATTAGATGATACACCCACCGTTGAATTTCACGAAGGGTTATTAGACGTTAAAATTTTAGACCCAAATGTCAAGAATTTTGTTATTCTTGATGATTTACTTTGTGAAATATCAAATAACAAGGATGTCACGAATTTGTTTATAAGAGGTTCTCATCATAAAAACACGTCGGTTTTTGTACTTATGCAAAATTTGTATTATCCTGGGAAGGAAATTAGAACGTTGAATTTAAACGCGCACTATCTGATAATTTTCAAGACACCACGTGACAAATCGGCGATATTTCATTTGGCTAGACAGATTTCCCCAACTAACAGTAAATACGTCATCGACGCCTTTCATCAAGCAATCGCTAGAGACTTTGGGTATTTATGGGTGGATTTGAAACCAACTACGTCAGACGATCACAGACTACGAACCGGACTTATACCAGGAGAAGAGGCTGCCGTTTTTATCCCAAAATGAAGAGAATTCATAATCATAAGGAGTTTTTAAAATATCTGTCTAAGTGTAATTCGTGTCAAAGAAATGCCGCCATCAAATATGCTAATAACGACGCGATTAAAGCTATTGTGGAATGCTGTATAAATGTTCTGCGTGGCAATGTAAAACTGTCAGATGATCATAAGAAGCGATTGAAGCGACATTGTCATATTTTGCGGAAGATATCTAAACCCACTACAATCGCAAAACGGAAAAAGATTCTAATACAGAAGGGAGGTTTTTTACCGTTACTCTTAGCACCACTTCTTTCAATTGTGAGCAGTGCTGCAGGCGCGGCTATAAGTAGAGCTATCAAAAATGGCTAGGAAGATGATCTTAGTCCCCGAAGACGTTTATCGACGACTCAATTCGCAACCAAAACTTGACGAAAACTTGGATACGAAAACGGTTTTAAATAATCAAAATCTTAATCAATCACAAAAAGTAGAGTTGTACAACCATTTATTACAACTCAACAAAAGAACTAAGAAAGCGAAACTCGTTGAAGAACCGAAAAGAAAGAAAGACTGGTATTCGGAAATAGCTATCGCGATACCAGATTCACATCTAAAACCCGTCATTGCTTTGTACAAGTGGATTGAAAGAAACAGTAAAATTGAATGGTCCACCAGTGGTGAACTTATTTATAAAGGACGTCCTATAGTTAGATCTAATATCATGGATATTTTACACGAATCAGTTAAAGGATACAAAACCAAACCAAAACATGAAATTGTTGGATTAGATAACTTTTATAAATTGTTGGCCAAGGAAAATGTACCCAAATCACTTGTAAAAAATAAATTCCCCTTTGAATCCCCTATTGAAAATGTACCTATTATTTCTAACGATTCACCAGAAAAGGTGTACGATGATTCAGATTATTTACCTCCAAGTCCCGAATCAATGTATGGCAATGGATTATTGAGTTGGATAAATTTGAAATAAAGAATATAATAATATATCAGGTTTCAGTTCTTTCATTCACGAATTATACCTCAACATGGAAGGTGGCACCGATCCTACTCCGTCTGGGTTGATAACCTCTTTATCGATATCATACTTGAAATCACCCAAAGTTATTACGGCGTTTTTGTTATTATTTATTATTATCGTTTTTGAACTATTTGATTTCGCGTACTGGTATCACGAACGGAAAATGAACTGTACGATGAATGGATAAGTTAGAAGAAATATACTTCAATGTAAAGGACGCCGGTAGTTACGGAGGCATTCGTGGTCTCTATCGAGCTGCCAGAGAGAGGGGAATTAAAGTTAACATAAACGACGTGAGAGAATTTTTAAAACGCCAAGATACGTACACGTTACACCGACCAGTGAGACACAATTTTCGAAGAAACAAGACGATAGTGTATGGGATAGACGAACAATGGCAACTTGATCTGGCAGACATGCAAGATATAAAAAATCACAATAGTGGATACCGATATATCTTATGTTGTATAGATGTATTTAGCAAATACGCATTCGCTGTGGCTACCAAGGATAAGAAAGGATCAACTATGGTAAAGTCATTCAAATCTATTTTAGAATCAGGTCGACAGCCGAAGGTTGTACAGACTGATCACGGTAACGAGTTTCTATGCAAAGAAGTTCAAGGTGAATTAAAACGTAGAGGAATCAAGTTTTTCGCAACGCACTCCGAAGTAAAATCTAGTATTATAGAACGATTCAATCGAACATTGAAGTCTCGAATGTACAGATATTTTACGGAGAAAGATACGCACAAATATATCGACGTTTTACCAGATTTATTGGAAGCTTATAATAACAACTACCACAAATCTATTAAATGCAAACCCGTTGAAGTGAAGAATGAAAATTCTAAACAAGTGTGGCAGAACCTATATGGGAAAGTTAATTTTTCACCCCCAGTCTCGTTCCCTTTTGAAATAGGTGACTTGGTTCGTATAAGCAAGAATAAAACTACGTTCGAAAAGGGTTACAAAGCCAATTATACCGAGGAAATATTCAAAGTAGCGCAGTGCATACCAAGAGACCCTCCGGTATATAAACTGGAGGATTTGAAAACTGAGTTCATTTCAGGAGTGTTCTACAAGGATGAAATACAGAAAATCGGGAAAGACCTTGATAACTGTTTGTTTAAAATAGATAAAGTTTTGAGAAAAAGAACTAAACCCGACGGAACGAAAGAACTTTTAGTACGTTGGCGTGGTTACAGTTCAGATTTTGACTCTTGGGTGCAAGAAATCGTAGTACTATGAGTTTCTATATAACACTACCCTCGGACTCTTCTATACGTTATTTCAAAAACAACACTATAAGCAAGTTCAGGACGTATTTACCCGAACCCATTAAACTTGATGGAGCGTACGAAGTTGGTCTAGCCGAAATAAGTTATCCTAGAACGTGGAATAACGTTAATGAAGAATGTTTAGTTCGAATTTGGAATACTGTAGAAGATACTATAGACTCCTTGGAAGAACCTATAACTAAGAAGTCTAAAAAACAGTCAATCAAGAAGACGGAAAAGAACCCCGAAAATTTTGTGAAGAGAGATCTCAAAGATGAAATGCGTGATATAAGCATTCTTATACCTCCCGGATATTATGGCTCTACCGAAGAATTACTAGAGATTATGTCACTCGATGATGACGGACAAAAAATTAACTCAAGGGTCGAGTTTTATTACAATAAACCTAATCGGCGGGTGGTTATCGAAATTAAAGGAATGAATCAAGTTTACATACCACATGAAATCGCCATTATATTAGGATTCACGAGAATTCCAGGCAAAGATGTAACTGTAGTTACTTCAATGACAGCTCCTTTTAGTTGTGATATGGACGCTGGGTTACATTCTCTGTTCATATACTCCGATATCATACAAAGTCGATCGGTTGGAGATTCAGACGTTCCCTTATTACGTATTATAAGTATTCAAGGAAAAGACGGAGACACTGTTGAGAAGGAGTTTTCTAGACCTCATTATATGCCTATTGCGCATAACAATTTTCAAACCATTGAAATTAATATTATGAGTGAAATGGGTCAGCCTGTACATTTCGAAAGAGGAAAAGTTCACGTCACTCTACATTTTAGACCTCGAAGGACATGGACTTCTCTATAAAATCAGGTGTAAAAACTTTCTTCCGTTCATTTGTGGTTAACGTGTCAAAGGAGAAACATGTCTCCGCGTAATTTAGACCACGTTTCCGTAAACGATTATAATAACTATTATTTAAATCAAATTGGACACGGATCAATTCCGGTATACCGTGGAGTAGCCGTGCAAAGAGGATATGGTCTTGGAAATATATTAGCCTCGGCATTTCGGTCAGCCATGCCTTTACTCAAAAAAGGTGCCACATTCCTTGGTCGAAAATTTTTAAATACCGGAGCAAAAATTGCTTCCGACGTCTCGAGTGGTGTGTCTATTAAAGACGCGTTAAAATCTCGGGGGAAAGAGGCGGGGAAAGAAACCTTAAGAAGAGCCGCCGAAGCAGTGAGTAAACTTAGTGGAAATGGACGTAAAAGGAAACGTAAAACGTCTCCCATCATTAGTTCAGTTCGAACCAGGAAGAAGAAAAGACGTTCTCTGCTTCAGTCTGATATATTCTCGTAATCATTGAACAATGTCGTTAGCCCACCCCAGTTCGCAGAACAGCATTAGCTCGGAACTTGATTTATTTCACGTACCTTATACTCAAACTGGCATAATAGGAAGTCAATGGGTTGAATATAATCCAACATCAAACATAAATGAAAACCAAGCAATTATCTTTAGTATCGCTGGAAACTCGGAGACATACATTGATTTGAAAAATACTTTACTTCAAGTTCAAGTGAAAATTGTGAAAGCAGATGGAACTCTACCGAAACCCGATATTCACGACGCTGTATCTAAAACCACAACTCCTGCGGACAAAGTTGGCCCGGAAAATTTGTTTTTACACAGTCTCTTTGGCGAAGTTCACGTATCATTGGGTGACAGATCAGTTACGTCATGCCCTCAACAGTATCCTTACAAGAGTATGATTCAAACGCTCTTGACATATGGTGGGCCAGCCAAGGAAAGTTTCTTAACCGCGTCTCTATTCTATAAAGACAAAGCTGGGAAATTTGACGAGTTTTTCAATAACGACGGATTTACGAAACGCGCAAAATTTGCCCAAGAAGGTGTGATTGACATGATAGGAGTTGTACGAGCCGATATTTGTCAACAAAATCGATTTATTCCTAACCTGATAGACTTAAATTTCAAGTTTATCAAAAGCTCAAACGAGTTTTGTTTACACACAGACGGTGAAAAATGCAAAGTCATTTTCACACACGCATCAATGTTTGTCAGAAAAGTTAGATTGACGCCAGAGATTATGTTATCCCACGCTAAAACTTTGGAATTGGCAACAATGAAATATCCCATCACCCGTACGGAGTGTAATTCATTTTCAATTTCACAAGGGAACAAAATATGCGTCAAAGACAACTTATATAATGGTCAAATACCGAGTAAGGTGGTGATCGGATTTGTGGACCAGAATGCGTATTTGGGAGACTACAAAATGTCACCTTTTAACTTTAAAAATTTTTCGTTAACTCAAATCGCCCTATACCTTGATGGTAGTAGTGTCCCGGCAAAACCGTTAAACCCAAATTTCAAAGATAAGTTGTTTATGCGATCATACGTTAATCTCTTTCTTCAAACTGGGCAATGGAATATTGACGAAGGAAATTTTATCGACCGTGATGAATTCGCCAATGGAAACGCACTATTCGTATTCGATTTAACTCCCGATCTCAACGGAAGTTCAACTGACTGTTTCAACCTGGTAAAGAACGGGAGCGTTCGTCTCGAATTAATATTCGGAGAATCGTTGCCGTCAACAGTTAGCGTGATTTACTATTCCGAATATCAATCTTTGGTCGAGATCGACAAGAACAGAGCAGTTTTATATGATCAAAGTTCATAATGGACTCGCAACAACTTGAAATCATACTCAAGAAAGATCCGTATACCAAATATTTGTTCAGAGGAGTCTTCCCTGCCGACAAACTTCCCGAGAATGTGAAAACGTATCCTTCACTTTACATCGTGAACACTGATACGTCCAATGGGGTAGGAGAACATTGGTGTTTGATATATCTCTCAAGGTCACTCAATTGTACATTCTTCGAGAGTTTCGGGAACAGCCCTGATTTATTTAAATTTAACTATTTTATAGAGAAAAACAGCTTAACTGTCACGTATAATTCTGCTCAATTGCAAGGAAATTCTAGTAAAGCTTGCGGTGGTTACTGTATATATTTTGCAATTAATTTGTGTCAGGGAATAAAAATGTTTAGTATATTGGAAAGATTTTCAAAAAACAAAAATGTTAATGATCGTATGATTGTAGAATTTATGTATAAGAAATACTCAATAAATTTGTTATAAAAATATTTTATTGTTTCGTTTTATAATGTCCGTGCGCGAGCGTTGATATACCATCGTCTAAAATATAACGTTTATCATCGCACGGGTTTAAACACAATTTGTTTTGTCGCACAGTCGTCACAATATGCTTATTACTCACTATGCGCTTCATCTCCGCGATAGTTAACTTACGGTTCAGAAGACACTCGCGATATTCCGCGTGACGGACGCGCTTTTGCACAACACGTTTACACACACCCTTGCAAGTCTTTTTCTCACCTTTGGCGGACAAAATAGAGTACATTTTGGGTCTCAGTCCGCAAAATTCTTCAATAGGTGTACCGTCCATTTCATCTTTAAACTTTCCGAGTCTCTTTTTATTGGTTTCGTCAAACAGAGGATGATTTTTGGGGTATCCAGAAAAATCATACATTTCCTTCTGTTGGGCGAAATCTTCGTATAAATCCGGTGTTTGGATTTGATACGTGAGACTGTCTGTAAATTACAAATAATCATTAGAAATGAGCTATACTATATACAAGAGGGTATACGTACCAGTATCGGTAAAAAGAAGTTTGACCTTTTCTCCGTACTGTGGCTTTATGACCTCATAATGAAATCTATACATTAAAAGTTTCGATAGATCCAAAATGGCGAAACCTGTATAGATGGGCCGGTTTAGAATAAGCTTTTTCTTGGCGGAATGAATTCCAACAAGGTCGTTTTGGAAGATGGTGAACTTTTCGAACGCGGGCGAGCTAGCTTTTTTAACAGCCTTTTCTGGTGTCGTAACCAATTTAAAATCCTTACGTAAACGTAAGTTTTCCATGGTTTTACCTGCAAAAAAAAAATTAATTTTAAATTAAATTTTTAATTTTAATTTTTAATTACTTACCAAAGACAGCGTTGTTCATTAATTTGAAAAAGTCCTTTTCAAAATCGTTGGCGGCCATCTTCCTTTTATCCGTATTAAAGTCAATATATGACTTTAACCAGGCACCTTGTTCGAATTTCATAATTCGGTGGATTTTCGTGATTTTTAGACCTTTTTCCACGTAATACTTGAGATTGCGATAGTGTACAACGTATCGCTCCTTGTTGTTTAGGTTGGGCACCAGTTTCGGTAGGCTCTCTTTAACAGGGATTTTCAGTTCAGTCATCTGGGTTTTGGAATACTCGGAAAGCATTTCCGGTTTAATGGACATGGACTCTGGAGCTAACGGGTAGCAGTTATGCTCGTCGTGTAATGCGTCCGGATATTCCAAATCCACTTCCAAAATAAATCCCTCAGAGGCGTCGTTGGGGCAACTTAGAATTTCGCGTTGACAGTCAGGGGTGGGTTCAATCCACTCAAAACCTTTCATTGGTAACGCGTCGCACATGACAGTACCGTACAAATTGTTACAATCTGTTTAAAATAACATCGTTGAAATTAATTTTTTAATTATTATTATTTTTTTTTAATTATTATTTTTTTTTGTATAATTAAATTTATTATTAAAACTTTGATTATTCTTACCGAGATAACAGATGTAACTATCTGGTTTGGAACGGTCGTGTGTTTCCAGGTACTTGTTATTACCCTGTGCGAGACGATGGCTGATCATTGAAACTCCACCTCGTATCCCTTTTTCTATGAAAAGATGCATGTCCTCATCCAGAAAAAGGTCAAGACGCACCTTAGTCATACATAGGGCCGCCTGCCACGCGAAACCCGGACCTGTGTACGAATGTGCGGGGTCTAGTCGGTAATACGTCATGCACATACGACGGAAACTTTGAAAGACGTCTGCCAGAAGTAATGTGTCAGACAAGACATAAATGTCGTGATACCGTCCTTTAAAAATAAAATTTTCAATTAAAGATTATACATATTTATTATTTTAATAGTGTTCATACCCAAATTTCCGATGTGGAAAGTTTTCCAGACGTTTTGCGCATGTACGTAGTCGGCTTCACTCAGAGGCTCATCGGTTAAATCGTTGAAGAAACACTCGATAGGTGGTAGTTGTGTTTCTTTAAAACGATCTTCCGAATCCATATATGAATACGGATAAACTCCTTTTCGCAGAAGTAAATTAACCTCTTCCGACGTGAAAACCGAGTTTAAGAGCGGAAACTTGTCAGCTCCACCTTTCGATAAATTTCCAACGAGGGTCTCGAGAGAAGCTGGCAAGAATCGGATGCTGTCAACAAACCGTAGTTTACCCAAGGTGAAAGAAATGTATGTTTCGCTGTTGGTAGCGATACAGTCTATATTCTTATTTTTGATCTTTGCAATTTGTTGCATAATGAGGTGGGCGTCATATCTACAAATGCTTTATATCATAAGTAAAAATACCTTTAAAAATATAGACAATTAATTTACCTGCTCAGATTATGAAGGAAAACCGGGATGAATTTTGGCGCCTTCATTTTCAAATTGCAGTTCTGACACGCACAGCCCCTATACGCGCCTGTATAATGGTCATGGTCACGTGTTTTAATTGAAGTTTTCGTGAATGTTTCTTCGCAGACGTAACAATGTGTTGCGGTTTGGTAGGATGTTTCTTCAGCTTCGGAAAGTTGCATAGGGATGTTTTCCTTCAACGCTTCCGATATAGCCGTAGACTCGTCCAAAAGCATATTCAAAAACTTCAACGCACCGTCTTGGCCCCTGTAGGTCTCGTGCTTTACGAGATTTCCTACATAGTAAATAAATATTAGATAAAGAATTAAAAGAATTTCAAGTGATCAAACGTACCAGTGGGATTGACAATTGCGTATGAAAATCCACACGTGACATGTACGGCTAGGGTCGTGGTCGATGACAATGTTGCGTCTGGCAAACATGTCGCTATTTTTGACATTATCGACTCGAAATCGGCG